>NW_006408519.1:58000294-58007541 GCF_000296735.1 Chrysochloris asiatica
GAGAAGTTTATAATCCACCTGGGAAGAGCAAGAGAGTAGTCCCTCTTGCATGTCCATTATATTGGGAGCAGACCACAACCCTAGGAAAGCATCTCTTCAATTGATTGGCTTCTCAAAGCTGCTCTTTATAGCACTAACTATGTCTGTATTAAGTTTCATCACCATGGAATAAGCACAGCCCCATGGCTAAACCTCTGGAAATCCTGGCCTAGTCAAATTGACGCAAAACCCTAATCACCCTTGACAATGTGACAACTATAAACCATATGCATGATCTCTAAATAAAGAAAATTATAAAGTCATACCTGTGCCCAACATGATATAATTAAAACATGTACAACTGAAAACACACTTTTGGTTTTATCTTAAATGCCTCATTTTCATCTTAAATGTCACAAATCAACAACGCAAAATATCTGATGCATACATTCAAGACAAAACACAAACTATGTATTCATTCAAATGTCCAATTATCCATTCTGCAAGCCAGCCTCCTATCCATAGGCACACAGCCTTACTCTGTCCATGGGCTCAGAGTCCACAGCTGCTCTGTATTCCCATGTCACTGCCTCTGCCACCTGTCTCTGCTGTCACCACTTTTCCAGGCAAGGATCCCAAGCTCCACTCATGTTCCTCCTTCTTGTTGGCCCTAGGAACATCTGTTCTGAAATGAAATAACTCCTCCCTCATTTTAGTTACACATCTTCTACAATGACAGTTTTGACAATCACACTTAATCCTACTAACACTCACAATTAAAATCATAAAATCCCTCTCACCAGACCTCTCTGAAAAATAGGAAAACTAGTCAGGGGGTATTCTCCCTTGACACCACATTCTAAAACTAAGCACACCTATGAAAGCTTGTAAGTCAGCTACTTTATACCTTTATAGGCCACCCCCATTTTTTATTTGTTGTTGTTGTTGTTAAATGTCATTTAGTCGGTTCCAACTCATAGCAACTCTGTATAGGGATTCCAAGGAGCAGCTAGTGGATAGTAAGTAACGACCTTATAATTTGCAGTGTAGTGCTAATCTTACAGAAGCCAATCAGTTGAAGGGATGCTTCCTTGAGGGTGTGGAGTCCATTGTTGTTGTTGAGTGCCATCGAGTCAGTTCTGACCCATAGTGACCAGGTAGAAGGTTTCTGAGGAGTGGCTGGTGAGTTTGAACTGCTGACCTTGCAATTCAAAACAACCTTGCAGTCCAGCACATTAACCTACAGCACTACACCAGGAGTCCTTGTTGTTGTTGTTGTTAAGTGCCATCGAGTTGGTTCCAACCCATAGCAACCCTGTATAGGGTTTCCGAGGAACAGCTGTTGAGCTTGAACCGCCAACTTTTCAGTTCAAACAGCTTTGCAGTCTGGCGCATTAACCCACAGCGCCACATCAGGACTCCCCCAGAAGTCCTTAGCCAATGTTAAATTGCCCATCCCTATCAACTCAGGAACTGAGGAGGCAAGCATGTTCCTTGATCTAAAGAATCTTCCATTCTAGTTGGAATTTGAGCAACTGTATTCACAAAAGTCTAGTCCATGAAATTGTAGCAATTGACATTTGTTCAAAGCATCAGACATCTTTATCTTTACCCAGTCAGGCTATGGTCAGTTCAACACTAATTATCCAAGCTAGGTCAAATGGGTGGTGGTGGTGGTATGCCATCGAGTCAGTACTAACTTACATTGTTGTTGTTAGGTGCCATTGAGTCAGTGCCAACTCATAGCGACCTTATGCACAGCATAACAAAACACTGCCCAATCCTGGGCCAACCTCACTATTGTTGCCACACTTGAGCTCACTGATGGCTGCCACTTGGCCAGTCCATCTCACTGGGGGGTCTTGCTCTTTTTTTCTGACCCTCCACCTTACAAACATGATATCCTTCTCCAGTGGCTGGGCCCTCCTGACAATATGTCTGAAGTATGAGAGACGAAGTTTGGCCATCTTGGCCTCCAAGGAGCACTCTGACTGCACTTCTTCCAACACAGATCTGTTTGTTCTTTTGGAAGCCCATGGTACTTTCAATATTCTCCTCCAACACCATAACCAAAAGGCATCAATTCTTCTTTGGTCTTCCTTATTCACTGTCCAGTTTCGCATGCATATGAGGTTATTGAAAATACCATGGCTTGGGTCAGGCGCACCTTAGTCCTCAAGCTGACATCTTTGGTCTTCAACACTTTAAAAAGGTGTTGTGCAGCAGATTTGCCTAATGCAATATATTGTTTGATCTCATGACTGCTACTTCCATGAGTTTTGATAGTTGATCTAAGAAGAATGAAGTCCTTGACAACATCAATCTTTTCTCCATTGATAAGAATGTTGTTTATTGGTCCATTGGTGAGGATTTTTGTTTCCTTTACATTGAGATGCAATCCATACCAAAGGCTGTGCTCTTTGATCTTCATCAGTAAATAGTTTGAGTCCTCTTCACTTTTAGCAGGAAAGGTTTTACTTACTTATTGTTGTTGTTGCTAAGTGCCATCGAGTCGGTTCCGACCCATAGCGACCCTGTACAGGGTTTCCGAGGCTGTAAATCTTTACGGGAGCAGAACGCCTCATCTTTCTCCCACGGAGCAGCTGGTAGTTTCGAACTGCTGGCCTTAAGGTTCACAGCCCAATTCGTAACCACTACGCTACCAGAGCTCCTTACTTACTTATAGTGACCCCTAATGGAGTTTCTGAGACTGAAAATCTTTACATGAATAGAAAGCCTCATCTTTATCCCACAGAGCAGCTGGTAGATTCAAACTGCTGACCTTTCAGTTAGCTGCCCAACTTGTAACCATTATGCTACCAGGGCTAGGTCAAACAGGTAGCAGCTACAAGTTTGATAGTTCACACACACTTTCCACATTTCAGATCACCTAGCACATTCAATCTTAGCCCTAGTCATGGGCTAGGTCAGTTCTCCTGGGCTCAGGAGTTCACACAACTCCCTAATCTTCAGGCCAGTCAGCCTTCCTTCTCCTATCTCAAGGTCAATGGGTAACAATAAACATGTCCAAACTAAGCCCATCTCTTTGTTGCTGCATTTCCCCCAATTCCACTCAAATATAGCTCCAGGTCACCAGCGAGCATATGACTCTCAAGTTTCCTTTAACTTTCAGTCCTAGGAGAGGGTTTTCTAGGATGGTCTAACTTTTCTTGCCTTGATGTCTTTGGAACTCAAAATGCCAAACTGTCCTAGGGGGGTTTAGGTGTGGTTCTCTACTGAAATATCTGGTTCTACCAGCTGTTCTGGATGGGTATGCATGTCTTTTCAAATGCAAATGTTCCAACTCTTAAGGTTCTGGGTGGGGCTCAAGATTCCACCTAAAGATCCATGCTCTACAAAGGCTTAAAGCAAAAAGGCTTTTTTTAACCAGGTAAATTCTAGCTCTCCTTTAAGCAAATCCAATCAAGTACAGGATAAAGGTGAGTTTACAAGCTCTCTGTAATTATTATTCCCAATATTCCTATAACACAGGCATGTTTATTTTTATAATAATAGTCAGTCAAACACATAAATCTTTTAAAACACTCAGATTCAATCTTTTCTTCTCCTTGGATTAGTTCCTTTCATGTCCATATGAAAAGCTGATACTGGGCCTCTGGCAGAGTGGATTCCAATAGGCCCAGTATCAGCTATCCCGTTTAACCAGCATGTCATAGTTTCCAGGCAACTTTAGAAGCTGCCACTCTCCCCTATTGCTGAAATATTTTATTTCATGCCGCTTCGTTCTTTCTACCACAAAACCTCACAATTTCATAGGTCTTGAGCCAATGCAATGAATCCTGCTCACAGCCCCAATTCTTAGACGAAGTGGAAGCCATGTCTGACTTCATCTTATACCACAAGAGGGAAAGAGGACCAAACTCAAAACCTACCCAAGACCGATTCCTATAAAGTGAAAGTCAGACAAGACTCCACCTTGTATCAGTCACTTTAAAATTAGTCAAAACGGAGAACCAATTTAGAAAATTTACCTTGTGATTTTGTTGCTCTAGAACCATAATTCTGGTACCACATGTCTTAATCCAGCTTTTCTAGAGAAGCAATACCAGTGACCCATGTATATATACATGAAGGAAGTTTATTATCTTACAATTGTAAAATCCCAGGTCCCCAGCTGTGTGTGTGTGTGTGTGTGAGAGAGAGAGAGAGAGAGAGAGAGAGACACCCTCACTCATGTTCATTATATTGAATGCTCCCAAGGAAGCATCCCTTCAATTGATTGGCTGCTCCTAGGTGATCATCATAGAGCTAACTATGCCTGTATTAGGTTTTATCACCATAGGAATAAACACATCTTAACTGCTAACCCTCTGAAAATCCTGGCCTAGTCAAGTTGCCAAAAATAAAACGTAACCAATACAAGTTCTTTATATGTTCTGGATATTAAACCCTTATCCAATATGTGGTTATGTGGTTCCTAAATATCTTTCTTCCATTTTGTAGGCTCTTTTTACTTTACTGTTGCAGGAAGATAAGGCCCGCATAGGAGAAAGAAATTGTCCAAACACCAGTGCTATTAGAGGAAGGGGCTTTATTCCTGGAGGAGCCATGGTGGGCTAATGTCCCAAAGAAACCAAGCTCCCCGAAATAGCTTTCATACTAGTTTTATATAAGATTACCTAGGGCTGAGTGGTGAGACCACCATGTTACTTTGTCATTGGTAGTTCCTAGATAGCGGCTTTTTCCAAAAGCAGAAGAAGCTGTTAGTTTCTTTGCTTGTGGCCTAGGCCTCAAAGTCTTATGGGCAGGGGCCTCCTCCCTCATTACTGATAAATTTCTTCAATAGACAAAATTTAAATAAAATCTCTCTCTTTTGTGTTCTTGCTTTTAGTATTTTATCTAAAAGACCATTGGACAATGAGATTCCTAAACATTAATCCTACATTTTGCTTTAAAAGTTTTATGATTTAGTATTCACATTTAGATCCTTGATCTATTTTGAGTTCTTTTAATATATGATGTGAATTATGGATTCAATTATCTTCTTTTTTATATGAAGACCCAGTGTCACAGCATGGTTTATTGAAATGACTTCTTTTAGTATT
This sequence comes from Chrysochloris asiatica, assembly GCF_000296735.1. Taxonomy (NCBI): domain Eukaryota; kingdom Metazoa; phylum Chordata; class Mammalia; order Afrosoricida; family Chrysochloridae; genus Chrysochloris; species Chrysochloris asiatica. The sequence continues at coordinate 58,005,340 of NW_006408519.1, forward strand.
AAAAGAAGCATCATCTGCATATCATAGTTATTAATGAGTTTTCCTCCAATCCTGATCCCACCTTTTTCATATAATTCCAAATAAATGGAATTAGCAACCGTGTCAAAAATCATATGGGCTTGGTATCATGATGTTGCACTATAGGATAAGCACTGAATTTTTAACCACAAGTTGACAGTTCAAACTCACCAGCTGTTCTTTGGAAACCCTATAAAGGGTCACTGTGAGTTGGAAGAGACTACAAGGCACTTAACAACCACACATGATCTTAGCAGCACTGGTAGTTCTGTAGGATAAGCACTGGACTGCTGACAGTTGAGCATCAATTCAAATCTACCAGCTGCACTGTGGAAAAATGATGAGGTTTTCTGCTCTCATAAAGATTTACAGCCTGGGAAACCCTAAACACAATCACCATGAGTAAAAAAAAAAAAAAAAAAAACTGACTCACCAACACCTAACAACAAGAACAACTTGTGGGTTTTTTCTGAACTTCCAATTTTATCCCATTCGTCTATATGTCTGTGTCAGTACCACACTGCTTTCGTGATTGTAGCTTTATAATTTTTTTTTGTTCATATTATTTTCTTCATTGATTTTTTTTGGTATCGATATAAACAGATAAAACTATGACACATACATTTCATGAATATAAGTCAATCAGGATCCCTTTGAAAATATATGTGTCCGATTGTTTCTTTTACCATACTTATTCAATCTGCATGCTGAGCAATTCGATTATATGAAGAATATGGGATCAGGATTGAGGAGGACTCATTAACAATTGTGATATGCAGATGGCACACCCTTGCTTACTGAAAGTAAAGAGGGCTTGAAGCACTTACTGATGAAGAGCAAAGAATACAGCCTTCAGTATGAATCACAACTCAATATAAAGAAAACATAAATTCTCACAACAACAAGTAAGCAAAATCATGGTAACTGGAGAAGAGATTCAGGTTTTCATAGATCTCAGTTTTTTGGGATCCACAATCAGTACCCATGGTAGTAATAATCAGGACATCAAATGACATATTACATTGGGCAAATCTGCTGCAAAAGATCTCTTTAAAGTACTTAAAATAAACCACAATGTTGCTTTGAATACTAAGATGTGCCTGTCTCAAGATTTACATGCATTTGAGATATACCTCAAATGCATGTAAATCTAGACAATGATTAAGAAAGACTGAAAAAAAAATTTATACTTTCAATTATGGTGTTGGTGAAGAATATTGAATACAACATGAACAGTCAGAAGATTGAATAAATACTGAATTTATGGACATGGACATGTCAAAAACATGAATAAATCTGTTTTAAAAGTGTAGCCAGAATACTCATTAGAAGCAAAGAAACAAAACTCCACGTCACATACTTTGGATATTTTATCAGGAGGGATCAGTCTCTGGAGAAAGACATCAGGCTTCACAAGGAAAAGGGTCAACAGAAAAGAGAAAGCTCTTCAACAAGATGGACTGACACCATGACTAGATGAGCGAGCTTAAACCCAGGAATGAGTGTGAGGATGGTGTAGGACTGGGCAGGATTTTGTTCTGGTACACACAGGTCATTATGAGTTAGAACTAACTTGCTGGCACTTATTTAACACCAAGTTGTTGGGAAATTTCAAAAAGTTGGTAGAAAAATTATATTACCTTTTAATTCATTTGTCCATGAATTTATAAAGTCCTCTTGCACGTACATGTGTATATGTGGCACTCATGTGGCACTGCAGGATAATGAACTGGACCACAATTTCGGTATGAACTGCAAGTTCAGCAGTTAAAACCCACCAGCCACTCCTTGGAAACTCAAGACAAGGTGACTATGAGTCAGAACCGACTCAATGGCACTTAACAACAACAACATATATGCATGTATTTACTTTTTTTTTTTTTTTTAAGAAAATAATACCAGGATTTCTAAAGCTAAGAAAAACATCAACATTTAAAACATCAATGTGTCTAGTCAAGTATAGTTAAATTTCATCAGTACATTATATTATAGTTCAACTCATGCTAGAATTGTTAAGACCCAAGATCTTCTGAGTCACATAATAACATTTCATATTCATGAATAAATTATTCAGGTTCCAGACGAAGATAATAAGTGATGAGCAACAGAAAATGTCAAGCTTTGAAGAGCTCTTTTTAAAAATACAGAAGAAAACTAATGAACACAACTATACAAAATATACAC
>NW_006408519.1:58012726-58015025 GCF_000296735.1 Chrysochloris asiatica
ATCCGCCATCGCATGTATTTACTTTTGCCTTCAGCCATATTGTTCCATAAGTCTACAATACCTATGTTCAACTCTGAAAACTTTAAAGTTTTATTTCATCTTTTAATTCAAAGATGAGAAATCGTCATCTCTCAGGATAGAAAAATGCTTCTTCTCATTATAGAAACCAAACCCCAAGAAAATATTTTAATAGACCTTCACTATTTAAGTTATTTTTTACAGAATTAATTATTCTGTTAAATAGTAATATAATTTTTAAATAGCTAGCCAAATTAATTGCAAGTATTCCACAGACCAAATACCTAGTTAATAGATTTAATGTCACACACTTCAAATTACTTTTGTAATAACATCTATAAATATCCAGACTATATTCATCAAGAAGAAGAATTTTTAGTATACCATAAGGATGCTATAGTAAAGAAGTAAAGATACTATATATAAAAATAATATGCCATTTAAGTTTGTGAGAAATTATTCCTAGTGGCTGAGGTATATACACTTGTGCACCTATAATAAACCCTATGTTATCCTTGTTACTGTCATGTGCTATCAAGTCAGTTCTAACTCATAGCGATCCTATATATAGTTTCTGAGGAGAGGCTGGTGGGTTTGAACTGATGACCTGTGGTTAGCAATTCAATGCTTAACCTACAAGACCACATCAGTATGCTAATATGCCCTATAAACAAGACATATATATATTTTGTCATTTAGATGTTTTGAGCAGTAATCAACTCAATGGTACTTAACAACAAAAAAAGTTTATTAACCGAAAATACTTGATTTTAAAATGTTTCTTCCTCAACTTAAACCTTGGCGGAATTTTGAATAGTCACATTTATAAGATACAATTTAAAACTTAGTTGTGAAAAACTCTTTACTAGAAGGAAACAACTCTAACCAGCATTTTCAATAAGGTTTATTAATGAGCATATTAGACTATTTGCAGCACAACTTAAATATGGAATTGGGCAGCATGCTACTGTAGTCATAAATGTGTAATAGTTGTGGGTCTTAAATGAATTATTACCTCCCACAGTATGAAATATAGAACAATGCATATGAGTAATTTGAATCAACGTTATTTCATATGGCATGTCACAGTGGGGATCTTAATGATCTTCTGCAAGGATCCTGATGTCTAAGACTCCCATTTCCTATTCTGTGATATGTGGATGTGAATTATGCTGAAGATAATATGAGGTTAATTACTAGCCATGTCATTGACAATTTTCCTACAATGATCAACCACATTTCCTCTTTAAAAAGTCTCTTCTGCTAAAATGAGAATGACAGAAAAGAGATTGCAAACTGTTTCTTGTGTGAGTGGGTGTTTATTCACAAAGTGTATTTTCTGCTCCTAGAAGAAACCAAGAATCACTCAATCATAAATAAAACTTTAGAATCTGTTTGCAATGAAAATACATGATGAGGAAGAAAATAGGATGCTAAAGTGACAAGGTGTAGAGGGCATGAACTCAGTACTATTTTAGCTAATTACATGAACATAAACAAGGGAGAGTCAAGCATTTTTGTTGTTGTTGTTAAGTGCTCTGGATTCGACTCTGACCCATAGAGACCCTGTATAGGGTTTCCAAGGAGCAGCTGGTGAGCTCAAACCACCGATCTTGCAGTTCAAACAACCTTACAGTCTGACACATTAGCCCACAGCGCCACACCAGGACTCCATGGAAAGCCAAGTGTAGTGGGTGCTAAATATTTAATTTAGATATTTACTACAGTGTTCACTTACAATTTTTCTTATATTTCAGCACACTTGAAAATCAATTGGTGCAACAACCTGACCAAGGTAAGCTTTAAACTTTTTACTTATTTCAGAAAGATTTCTGAAAATGAAGACTTCCCCGTAGAAATACAGGAAAATAATTTAAATGGTATTGATTAGTATATATCTAATATTTTTCAATTATCTTAATGACTCTCTTTTAAAATAAATGATACATGCAATTTGTTTGCATTCTATAGGATTAACGTCATCAATTAAAAATCTCCTTAGATTTCAATATCCATTTGACAATTGATTCCCAAGGCAAGGAATGGTCCTTAAGATGTACAGTCATTAAAATTAGTCAAAGCTTCATTTGCAGATCAACTTTCTTCTGTGATGTTTTCAATATCTCATCAGATGATTTCTTAAAAAGAACAAATATATATTTTAAAAACCAATAAACCCCAAAGCCATCAAGTCAATTCTGATTCATAGTCAACCCTATTAAGATTTTCAAGACTGTTAATGTTTACTGGTGGGTCGGAACCGACTTGATGGCACTTAACA
>NW_006408519.1:58015290-58017095 GCF_000296735.1 Chrysochloris asiatica
CAGTGGCTACAACAATGGGTTCAAACATAGAAATCATTGTGAGGATAGTGCAGGACTGAGCAGTGTTACATTATGTTGTACATAGGGTCACTATGAGTTAAAAAACATTCTAGAGTACCTAACAACACACACACACATATACAAAGGTAAGTCAAAAAGTATTCCAATTCAAACATGCACAGGTTTATTCCAAATAAAACATGTTAAAATATGCCTCTGGGATCATTTGATGACTGCAGACAAGTTCTCTCATACACTTGTCTTAGTCTCATTGTTAAATTCCGTCAAGTTGATTCCAACCCATAGTGACCCTGTATAGGGTTTCCGAGGAGGAGCTGGTGGGTTTAAACTCCCAACATTATGGTTCAAACTGACATTGCAATCCAGTGTGTTATCCTGCAGCACCACACTAAGGATTCCAGTTTCATTTGAGTGTCTTAAAAAAAAAAAAAAATTTTTTTTAAGTCCAGTCAACACACTGGCTTCCAAGGGGATGTGTTGACTCAGTAAAATTCAAGGCAGACAGTACTGCTTAGAAGGTTATGATAACTGCTTTTTGAGATTTCAAAAAGGTGATCTTCATAGATTATCTTGAAGGAGATAGGATGATCACAAAAACTTACTTTGAAGAAGTTTTGAAAACCGCATTGGAGAGAAAACAGCTAGGAAAATTGCACTGAGGAAATTATTTTCATCATGACAATATTCCTGTTCATTCTTAAAAAGTAGCAAGGGCTGTACTATGGAAATTTCATAGGAAATATTATCCCATTCATGCGACAGTCCTGATTGTATACTTTTAGCTTCTTTTTATTCCCCAAATTCACATAAGAGCGTTTAAAAGGAACACAATTTAAATTCCTCCAGGCTGCAAACCACCATTTTGATGTGTTATGTATTGAAACCTCAAAATTCTTCAGGGAAGGGTTACACAGATGAAAACTCAGTCTTCAGAAGTATATGGATCTAAATGAAGGCTATGCCAAGGAACCATACCTTCATATTTTAATGTAAATGTCTAATAAATGTTTCTATGGTTTATAGAAATACTTTAAAAATTACATTCATGTATGTGTAATAAACACTTATTTATTAGTTTGTTGTGTTGTTTTGACTTGCATATTGCTGTGATTCTGGAAGCTGTGCCATGGGTATTTTGAATACTAGCAGGGTCACTATGGTGAACAGGTTTCAGGTGAGCTTCCAGATGAACACAGATATGGAAGAAGGAGAAACAGACTACTTCCAAATATTTGGTCACTGAAAACATTATGAAGAATAGTGGAACACTGTCAGTACCAGAACATGGACTATTGAAAAATGATGAAGAACACCAGAATATCATTAGATATAGTGCTGGACCATAAACCCCTCAGGTTGTAAGGCACTCAAAATATGACTGGGGGAAGAGCTGCCTTCTCAAAGTAGAGTTGACAGTGATGACACGAATGGTGTAAAGCCTTTGGGACCTTTATTTGCTGATGGGGCACAACTCAAAATGAAGAAAAACAGCTGTAAACATCCATTAATAATTGAAACATAGAATGTACAAAGTATATATCTAGAAAAATTATAAATTATCATAAATGAAATGGAAAGCATATCCTAGGCATCAGTGAGCTGAAATGGACTGGTATTGGTCATTTTGAATCTGAAAATCACACGTTTCACTGTGCTAGGAATGACATATTGAAAGGAATCATGTCACATTCATCATCAAAAAGAACATTTTGAGATCTGTCTTGAAGTACAATTCTGTCTGTGATAGGATAATATCCACATGCACACAAGGTAGACCAGTTAAT
>NW_006408519.1:58019620-58021857 GCF_000296735.1 Chrysochloris asiatica
GCTGATCTTGTAGTTTGAAGCCCAGTGATGATAGTAATCTATTAATAGTGAATATACTGAAACTATACCTACTCACTGCCAGCAAGCTGATGGACTCATGCCAACCTGGTGGTTAGTGACCCAACACTTAACCAACAGTGCCACCAGGATTCCTTAACTGTATGGATATTGTCTTATCACAGACAGCGTTGTACCTCATGACTGATCTGGGTATGTTCTTTTTGACAATGAATGCAACACCATTCCTCTTCAATATGTCATTCCTGGCATAGTAAACCATGTGATTGTCAGATTCAGAATGGCCAAAACCAGTCCATTGCAGCTCACTAATGCCTAAGATATCGATGTTTATGCTTTCCATTTCATTTTTGAGAATTTCCAATTTTCCTAGATTCATACTTTGTACATTCCATGTTCTGATTATTAATGGATGTTTACAGCTGTTTCACTTCATTTTTAGTTGTGCCCCATCAGCAAATGAAGGTCCCACAGTCTCTATTCCTAGGTACTTTACTCCATTCAGATCATCATGGTCAACTCTACTTTGAAGAAGCAGCTCTTCCCCAGTCGTATTTTGAGTGCCTTCCACCCTGAGAAGCTCATTTTCTGGCACTATATCTGACTGTGTTTCTCTGCTATTCATAAGGTTTTCAGTGACTAAATATTTGGAAGTATTTCATCACTCCTTCTCCTTAGTGTGTCTCTGTCTGGAAGTTCATCTAAAACCTATCCACAATGGGTGGATGGACCCTGCTAATATTTAAAAACCCTGTGGCATAGCGTCCAGAATCTTTAATATCATACTCAAGTAACATTTGGCTAAAGATAATACAAAAACGACTGCAACCATACATTGACAGAGAACTTCCAGAGGTTCAAGCCTGATTCAGAAGGGACGTGAAATGAGGACTATCACTGCTGATGTCAGATGGATCTTGGCTGAAAGTTGAGAACACCAGTAAGATGTTTCCCTGTGCTTTATTGATTATACAAAGGCTTTCTATTGTGTGGATCATGACAAGCTACAGATAACATTGCAGAGAATAACTATTCCATAACAGTTCATTGTGCTCATGAGGAATGTATGCAGACCAAGAGGCAGTTGTTCGAATAGAACAAGGGAACATCAAATGTTTTAAAAATTAGGAAAGGTATGTGCCAGGATTGTATTCTTTCACTGTATGTACTCAATCTGTATGTTGAGCATATAATCTGAGAAAATGGATTATAAAAAGCAAAACATGGCATCAGGATTGGAGGAAGTATCCATATGCAAATGAAACAACCTTGCTTTCTGAAAGGGAAGAGGGCTTAAAATACTGATGAAAATCAGAGACCACAGCTTTTGGTATGGATTGTACCTCAATATAAAGAAAACAAAAATCTTTACCATTGGACCTATAAATAACATCCATATAAATTGAGAAAAGATTAAAGTTGTCTAAGACTTCATTCTTCTTGGATCAACCATTAACACTCATGGAGGCAGCAGTCAAGAAATCAAACGATGGATTGCACTAGGCAAACCTGCTGCATAAGATCTCTTTAACGTGTTCAGGAGCAAAGATGTCAGTTTGAGGACTAAGATGCACCTGACCCAAGCCATGGTATTTTCAAATGCCTCATATGCTTGTGAAAGTTGGACAGTGAAAAAGGAAGACTATAGAAGAATTGATGCATTGGGATATGGTGTTAGAGGAGACTATTAAAAATACCATGGACTTCCAAAAGAACAAACAAGTCTGTGTTAGAAGAAGCACAACCTGAATGCTCCTTGGAAGTACAACCTGAATGTTCTTTGGATGTCAGGATGGCTAGACTTTGTCTCTCATATTTCAGACATAATATCAGGAGGGACCAGTCCCTGGAGAAGGATATTATGTTTGCTAAAAAGTGGAGGAGAAAAAAAGAGCCCCAATGAGATGGATCGGCACAGTGGCAGCAACAATGGGCTCAAACACAGCAATGATTATGAGGTCAGCATAGGACGGAGCACTATTGCATTCTGTTGTGCATAGGGTCACTATGAATGTGTACTGACTTGATGGCACCTAATAACAACAACTACAAAACGTGTGGCACTGTAGAATAAGCACCATAGATCAGTGGTTCATACCCATCAATTGTTTCTCAGAAATGTTATACATGTTCACTATGAGTCAGAATGGATTTGACAGCACTTAACAACTATATGTAAAACTATATATATATTCAATATATGGAGTCCTGGTGTGACA
>NW_006408519.1:58022288-58058125 GCF_000296735.1 Chrysochloris asiatica
CACTGTGGGTTAATGCGCCAGACTGCAAAGTCATTTGAACTGCAAGGTCAGTGGTTCAAGCTCACCAGCTGCTCCTTGGAAACCCTATACAGGGTCACAATGGATCAGAATCAACTCAACAGCACTTAACAACAACATATATAGTGGAAACTTGATGCTGGCAGCTCTACCACCAGTCTTTTAAATACTAGCAGAATCAACCCTTGGTGGACAGATTTCAGCAGAGCTGCTACACTAAGAAGAAGAGGCAGACCACTTCTGAATAGTTAGTCACTAGAAACCTTATAACTACAGGAGAGCATTATCTGTTAGAGTGCTGAAAGAGGAGTCAAAAATGAAATGAAACACATAAAGATCAATATCTTAGGCATTAATGTGTTGAAATGAACAGACATTGACCATTTTGAATCAGATAATCATATGGTTTACTATGTTTAAAATGACAAATTGAAGAGGAATGGTGTCAGATTCATTGTCAAAAATACTATTTCAAAATGTGGTTTGAAGTTCAATGCTGTGTGTGATAGGATAATACCCATACACACACAAGGAAGATCAGCCAGTGCAATTACTATTCAAATTTATACAGCAACCACTGAAATCAGTGATGAAGAAATTGAAAAATTCTACCAATTTCTTCAGTCTGAAATTCATCAAACGTGCAATCAAGATGCATTGATGATTATTGGTGGTTGGAATGTGAATATCAGAAATAAAGAGGAATGATGAGTATTTGGAAAATAATGGCTTTGGTGATAGAAATGATGTTGGAAACATTATAATAGAATTTCATAAGACCAAAGACTTAGTCATCGTAAACCCCCCCTTTTTTTTTTTTAACAACATAATAGGTGACTGTTGTTGTTGTTAAGTGCCTTCGAGTCGGTTCCGACCCATAGCGACCCTGTACAGGGTTTCCGAGGGTATAAATCTTTATACACATGGATTTCAGGTGATGGAATACACAGAGATCAAATTGACTACATCTGTGGAAAGACATGATGGAGAAACTCAATATCCTCAGCCAAAAGAAGGCCAGGGGCTTACTGTGGAACAGACCATCAGTTATTCATATGGAAGTTCAGGCTGAAGAAAATTAAAATAACTCCATGGGAGTCAAAATATGATGGAATTTAGATGCCATCTCAAGAATGCATTCAGTCTGTTAGACACAAATGGCCAAAGACCAGTGGAGTTGTTAGATGACATCAAGAACATCATACAGGAAGAAAGCACAAGGCCATTTAAAAGAAAAGAACGAAAATATCAAAACTGATGTCAGAAGAGACTCTGAAACATGGTCTTGAGAATAAAGAAGCAACTGCAGAAAATTATAAAAGAACTGAAAAGAAAATTTCAAAGGGCAGTTTGAAAGACAAAGTAAATGACTATAATGAAATGTGCCAAAACCTGGAATTAAAAAACCATAAAGGCAGAATGCACCCAACTGAAATAACTGAAAAAGAAATTCAAGCTTTGAATTACAAACTTGAAGGATTGATTCTATGAGCAAAATATTTAATTGTATAGAAAACATCAAAAAATATGGAAGGAATACACAGAGTTACTGTACAAAAATAATTTGTCAATGTTCACTTATTTCAAGAAGTAACATGATCAAGAATTGATGGTAATGAAGGAAAAATTACAAGCAGTGCTGAAGGCAGTGGCAAAAAACAAGGTTCCAGAAATTGAAGGAATATAAAATGAAATATTTGGACTTACTAATACAATGCTGGAGGCACTCACTCATCTATGCCAAGAAATTTGAAAGACAGCTACCTGACCAACGATTTGGAACCACATGCAAGTAAATTTTTATGGAAAATAATTAGAAAAACTATTGCAGCAGTACATCAACAGAGAACTGCCAGAAATTCAAGCTAGGTTCAGAAAAGAATCTAAAATGGATTCAGAAATGGACCTGGAACAAGGGACTTTACTGCTGATATCAGATGGATTTTGGAGAGAATACCATAAAGATGTTTACTTGAGCTTTATTGAATATGTAAACGTATTTGACTTGGCAGCACTAATAGGCTCAAACATGACAGTAATTGTAAGGATGGCACAGGACTGGAGAGTATTTACTTCTGAATACAGATAGTCACAGTGAGTAGGACGTGACTTGACGGCACCTAACAATAACAACAACAACATATAAGAGTGAGTTTATATATATGTGTGTGTGTGTGTGTGTGTGTGTACATATGTATCTATGTTATTAATTATTATTTAGTTGTTTCTGACTCATAGTGACCCTGTGTAGAGTTTCCAAGGAATGACTGGTGGGTTTGAACCACCGATCTTGAAGTTAGCAGTTCTACAGTGCCACATCAGGACTCCAGTAAATACGTATGTATACATTTGTTGTTGATGTTAAGTGCCATCAAGTCAGTTCCAATTCATAGTGACCCTGTATAGGGTTTTCAAGGAACAGCTGGTAAATATGAACATCTGACCTTGTGGTTCAAACTGACCTTACAGTCCAGTGCTTATCCTATATTGTCCCATCAGTACTCACATATATATACAAATGTACATGTTATTGTTGTTAAATGCAATCGAGAAATTCCAACTCATAGAGACCTTGTATAGGCTTTTCAAAGAGGGGCTGGTGAGCTTAAACCACCAACCTTTTGGTTCAAACCAACTTTGCAGTCCAGCATATTAACCTACAGCACCATAACTACTCCAAAACTGTGTGTGTGTGTGTATACATATATAATTGTAAAGAATCGAATAATTTTGTATACCTCAAAGTATAGTATATTGGAATCTTTTATGAAGTAGCTTTAAGGTCGATGAAACCCCTTTTACTTACGGAACTGGGTCTAGTCATTTAAAAATCTGCCTCTTTGCTCAGCTGTTGAGTAATGATAGTTATTCTGTAGTCTTAGACTTTGAAAACAAAATTAGTTCAGTGGGGGGAAATATACGGATAGAATAATTGAAGCATATGTTTCATGAAACTTGACCTATATGGAACATGAGGACTTGGAATATAGTTCATAAGTAAAACATAGCACTGTTCTTGGGTAGATAAATCACGAACTGATACCCAAAGGCAACTGCCAGCAACTCATGTAAACTGATAAATTAAAGATGCTGAACCATTTTTTGTTGTTGGTTAAATGTATTTACCACTCTTTATTCCCTAGCATGCAAAAAATATCAAAATTATTGTATACAATCATTTTTTTAAAGTACAACTTTTTTTACACTTTAACACAACAAAGTAAGGGGTGCATCCGAGACCACTAGGGTCTTGTCAAAAAATACTCAAGAAAAAACTTAGAGCAGGCAGCCAATAGCCAAATTTGGGATAATCTGAAGGTTTAAAAACATAACTGTAGTAGTTTGAAATATATCCGATGACTTCAAATCTATGAATTGATTAATAATTTTGAGTAGTAACAACAGCAACAAAAACCTAATTGGTTACCAGTGGAATAAAGCAGCAATGATTTTGAAAATTGGTTTAAAAAGAAGAGGCTAGATGTAAAATGAGGAGGTAGTGAAGAATTAACCAGATTTATTGATAAGGAATTACAGTTACTCTTCATTTTAAGTTAATTATCAATTTGTTTCCACCCTCAAATGCATTAAACCTAAATCTGAGAAGCATTTTATACCGATTATCAATTTATAAGAAATACGCTGTTGCTGCGTGTCATGGAATGAATTCGGAATCCTAGCAACCCTGTATAAGATTTGTTGTTGTTAAGTGCTGTCAAGTCATTTTCGATTCATAACTGCCCTCTATAAGGGTTTCGGAGAAGAATTTGAACCACCTGTCTTTCAGTTTGGAGTCCTGGTGTGGCGCCATGGGTTAATGAGCCAGACTGCAAAGCCGTTTGAACAGCAAGGTTGGCGGTTCAAGCTCACCAGGATCTACTTGGAAATCTTATACAGGGTCTATGGGTCGGAACCGACTTGACGGCACTTAACAACAACATCTTACAGTTCAAACAGACCGCGCAGAGTCCAGTGCATTATTCCATACCTGGACTCCCTACAGGGTTTAAGAGGTTGTAAACCTTTATGGGAACAAAGAGCCTCATCTTTCTCTCAAGGAAGAGCTGATGGATTCAAACTTCTGACCTTGTGGTTAGCAGCCGAACACATACCCCACTACACTGTCAGAGATCCTACAAGAAATACAGAAGACGAGAAACATGATACATGACACCATAGGCATATAATGGGCAAATCTAGAATATCAGGAAATCTGCAGGCCAAATATTCTGGTTTTTTCAACCACAACAATCTAAAAAGGCAAAAAAGGGTTTCCAAAGAGAAGCTGGTGAGATTGAACCACCAACCTTGCTGTTCAAAGCGAATTTGCAGTCCAGTGCATGAATCTACAGCACCACACCAAGACTCCGAGTTTAGGTGTATGGTGACGGAGAAATTACGTGGATTGAGGATAAGGGTTGCTTGTTGCTGAATGTATTAATGTTGTTGTGAAGTACCGTCGAGTCGGTTCCAACCCATAGCGACCCTGTATAGGATTTCCGAGGAGTAGCTGGTGAGCTTGAACCGCCGACCTTGCTGTTCAAACAGCTTTACAGTCTGGCGCATTAATCCACAGCGCCACACCAGGACTCCGAATGTATTAATACTTGCACTAAATTATGTTTGTGTTCTTCAATCAGTAAATGTCCGATTTAGAAACGTATGCTTTCTCCTAACAGTTGCAGTTTCCTTGTTGTTGTTAAGTGCCGTTGAGTTAGTTCTGACTCATAGATGCCCTGTATAGTTTTTCTGAGGAGCAGCTGATGTGTTTGAACTGCTGACTTTGTGGTTTGCAGTCCAGTGTTGATCCTACAGGACAACACTAGGAGTCTTTAGAATTTAAGTATTTCATTTATATGAAATTCCTCTTGTTAGCAAATATGAAAAATGAATCCAGCTTCAGCTTTTACAAATGACCAAGAACTTGTTCTAGTACCAACATTTCACTGAATTACACTCAAGCATTATACCTGCTTTAACAGATGATAGTCATTGTTAGCAGCCTTATATAATCTAAACCCTGTGCTTCCTATTGTCGATTGTCTAGAACTATTGTTAAATATATTTTATCCTTTTCCTTTTTTTAATTGTCTCAGTTGAAAGGTAAATTCAGTTTCTGTTTCTCCAACTTGACCTGAAGCAAAAGTCTTAAGTAAAATTTATTGTAAAACAAAACCACACACACACACACACAGTTTCAAATAAGATTAGCAAATATTTCACTAGTTGTTAATATACATTTCCACACCTGAGTCATGTAGGTACCTCTAACACATTATTAAAACTTCACTATAAACAATACCTCCATACTTTTTCTTCCTTAGCATGTAAATATGTTTAATATATTGCTTATAAACAGTTCTCTAATTTTCTGTTATATTTTTCTGTTTCATTATTAAATATTGATTTTATAGAATTTTTTTCAACAATTCACAGAAATGTTATTAACAACAACAGAAATGGTAGTAAAATCACCTTGGGGAACAAAATTTATGTTACACTATCAAATTTTTATTTTGTGCCATAAGAACTCTTAAAAAATATAACTCCTATCTTTAATCTGTATCATTTCAATGAGAACAAGGAGTTCTAACATCAACAAGAAGAAGATAAAATTCTCAAACTTAAAATATTTAACTGCATAAATTTACTATTTAAAAATTTCATTTAGCATCATCCTTAAATTAAGCAGTATAGACTAATATCTGGAGTTTACTGACTTTAGTTCTTTGGGATTACTTTATTCATCTCTGTAGCCCAATCATGAATAATGCTTGGCAAAAATCAGTTTCAAAAATTATTTGAATTAATGAAATAATGCATGTGATGAGAAGAATTTAAAACTTTAAATCTGTCACTAAACCTAAGAGAAAATTAGATGATTTTTAGAAGACTTCCCAAATTACAGTAAAGTACCAGCCTTCAGCTTTATCATGAGAGAAACAAGGTAGAAATAGGAGACCTTTAAATATCTTCCAAGACGCTAACCTTCTGGGCCTATAACAAGTCAATATTTTTAATCCTTTATCATTTCTAAGATTTACTAAAATATTTGAGGTGATCCATGATCTCAATGTAAAGAAAACAAAAATCCTCACCACTGGACCAATAAACAGCATTCTTATCAATGGAGAAAAGATTGACGTTGTCAAGGACTTCATTCTTCTTGGATCAACTATCAACACTCATGAAAGCAGCAGTCAAGAAATCGAATGACATATTGCATTAGGCAAATCTGCTGCACAAGACCTTTTTAAAGTGTTGAAGACCAAAGATGTCAGCTTGAGGACTAAGGTGCGCCTGACCCAAATCATGGTATTTTCAATAACCTCATATGTATGCGAAAGCTGGACAGTGAATAATGAAGACCAGAGAAGAATTGATGCTTTTGAGTTACGGTGTTGGAGGAGAATATTTTAAGTACCATGGACTGCCAAAAGAACCAACAGATCTGTGTTGGAAGAAGTACAGCCAGAGTACTCCTTGGAGACCAGGATGGCCAAACTTCATCTCCGCTGGAGAAGGATATCATGTTTAGTAAGGTGGAGGGTCAGAGAAAAAGAGGAAGACCATCAGTGAGATGGATTGGCAAAATGGCAGCATCATTGGGCTCAAGCATGGCAACAATTGTAAGGTTGGCCCAGGACCGGACAGTGTTTTGTTCTGTTGTTCATAGGGTCAATGTGAGTCAGTAATGACTCGATTGCATGAGTCAGTAATGACTCTCTCTATATATATATAGTACACTGGATATAATAACAAACAACTGACTGACAAGTAATTATACCTATATCATCAAATTAATCTGGTTGTTGTGAAGGGATTATGAGTCATAACTTTGAGAATACTAGTTCATGTAATAATTGAGTCCCTCGATGGCACAAATGGTTAAGCACTTGACTACTAACCAAACGATTGGTGGTTTGAAACCACCCAGAGGTACCTCAGAGGTACCTTTCACATGGCAATCTGCTTCTGAAAGATCATGACTTTGAAAACCCTAAAGCTGTTGCCATTGAGTCAATCTGATTCATAATGACCCTGTGTTGTTGTTGTTAGTGTCACTGAGTTGATTCTGACTCATAGCAACCCTGTATAAGGTTTCCTGCAATTCTTTATGGGAGCAGAAAGCCTCATCTTTCTCCTGTGGAGTGGTTGGTGGATTTGGTTAGCGGCCAAGCCTCCAGGACTTCTTTTGAAAACTCTGTAGAATGCAATTCTACTCTGTAATACATGGGTTCACCATGAATCGAAATCAACCTGATAACAACTATTGTTTTTGTTGGTTTATTTGTTTAATAAGGATTAGAATATTTACACAACTTGACCTAATTTTCTAAAGGATATTACCTGCAAAGCTAATCAGTCTAAGAGAATCTTGATTCATTCAAAAGTAAAAGAGAATACCACATATGAGTTACTTTGTAAAACAATTTCACCATTATAAATTCATATGAATGTCTGAATACAGAAGATATCTGTAGCATAAGTCAATTAGAATAAATAGTTATCTGGCACAAAAGCAATTGCTTCTCATTATCCCTGTGGAAAAAAATATAAAATCTGAGATCACTGAAAATTTATTTCCTTGCCCTCTGAGAATTCATGCCTGGCCAATCCATAGGCCTCAGTAAAGAACTATTCTGTCATTCATACATCAGAGGAGAAAGTGCCTGTGTGCTGTGTTGATAGTCACTCTAAACAAATATTTATGTAGTTGAGATCAGAGATAGAAAATGTCAGTCCCAAATCCACCCATGATGGCACATATAGCAGACAGATGACAAAGTCTGGCTCAGGGTATAAAGGCGTGTGAAATACTTGAATCATATTTTGCAACCCTTGAAAGAATTCAAGTTGGAGATTAGCAGAAACCAGGCTCAGTTCTGTCCGTAATCCCCTTTATCTGTCTTCTAGCCAACAAAATGAAAACCTTAAAGCCAAACTGACAAATAGAGTGTGAAGGGTCTTCTATTGCATTTAAGAAAAAAATTGAGGCTGCTATATGTCAAAAATTATCTTTTATATTACTAGTATTATTGTTGCTAACTATAGAAATAATGAAATAAACCTCTAACCAGCAATATTCTTCTGATTCTTTATTAGATGTAACATTCAGTAAATTAATTCCCTTATGTTATGCTGGACATATAATATTAAAACACTGGAAACAGAAATCAGTCTCTGTAAGACAAATGGTTCAGTGATACAGAAATGTATTATTTTAAATCCAGGTAATTCAGTCCATTAAGGCATAAAAGTGTTTCAGGATAGTCTTCATTACTGAAGTAAAATTGAAAAGTAAATCAAAAAGAGCGAGAGATAATATTGGTTAGATACAAAGTATTGGATTATTCTATGAATGTGGGACAGACAGAAGTCTGCATGGAGTTGTATATAGGAAAAACAGTACTAGTGGCAAATCAGATTATGTTCTAACCCAGCACAAATATTTTAATAGAGGTGAAGAATATTTTTAATCCAAGCCCCATAGTAAACAAAGGCAGGGCTATCCAATCAATGGAATTTTGCTGTGGTGCTGTAGGATACACCCAGGACCACAAGGTTAGTTTGAACCACAAAGTCGATGGTTCAAACTTACCAGCCACTCCTTGGAAACCTTATACACTGTTGCTATGAGTCAGAACTGACTCAATGGTATTTAACAACAAAAAAATCCAATCAATATGACAGACTGAATTGATGTTGGAAATCCCTTCTTCTAATCTAGCCATTTAGTCATAGTGATGAAAAAGTAGCAACATACTAACAAGATAGCAAACAAACAGTAGATGAGCAAATTTAGGATGGGCCAGGGAAGAATCCCAGACCCAGAATTGAAAGGGAAAAATCCAACATTAGAGTAGTGAGCAGGAGCTTAAACAAGGGAGTTCACAGGGAAACAGTAATAAGCCTTATTTCTTTGAGTTGAAGTTCAATATCTGTTGTTGTTTTCTCACAAACAAAATATATGCTGGAAGACAAGAGAATCACACCTTCAAAGCACTAAGGGCATGTTGCTATTTTTAAGTGTCATTGAATTGGTTCTGACTCTTAGCCACCCAAGGAGTGGCTGGTGGGTGTGAACTGCCAGCCGACCTTATGGTTATCAGGACAGTGTTTACCCTATAGTGCCACATAAGGAATACAGCTATTCAAAATTTAATTTTATACCAAATCAATAATCAATTGTTCTAGAATATAAAGTAAAAGACATGTTCATTCATAGAGAGACAAAGAAGGATTATCATGAATAGACTCCAACTGAAAGAGTATCTAAAACAATGGTGGCTGCCATTGGAATCATCTGGATATATTTAAAAATATATATTCTAAGCCCAAACTCAACCTGACAGAGATTTTCTTAATTGATGTGGATAGTGGCTGAATACTGAGAGCTTTTAAACTTTCTACAGAATTCTCATGTATTTTAGCTAATGTTAATGACCATTGTGGAAAGGATGTGCTTTAGCAAGACAACATTAAACACAGAAAAAAACAACTGTATGTGCTAAACAGTGATGTGCTAAGAAATTGGTATTTGGGGATGAATTTAAATAACTGTTTATATTAATAATAATAATGAACAGAGGAGAGGTAAAACAAAGCAGAAATAAAATACTAAACAAAATAACCTAGAAATAGATCAGTTAAAACTTCTTGAAGTCCATCTACTATTTAGAAAGAAGATGATACAGTGATTAGTGTTTGATATTCAGTTAGGAATCCATATTAAAATTTTGAGAAACATGTAAAAGTAGAAATTGCATATGTGGCTTATGAAAAAAAGAAGACCATAAAGACTGACTGGAAAAAATGTGATTAAACAAGAAGAATGAAAAAAAAGTTAAAACATGCTAAAGAGAATGCAAAATAGTAGCTAATGGGAACCTGAGAAAAAGGATTTGGGATAGTGGTTTTGGTGATGGTATTATCACAACTATGACTTAAGCCCATATTTGTAATATGGAGCTTTTTTCTTCCAAATTGGAAACTAAAAGTTTTGTTTCTGCCATTGAATTCTGCTCTATATAACTGAGATTTTTGTTGTTGTTTAGTGCCATCAAGTCAGTTCCAACCCATAGTGACCCTGTATATTGTCCAATATCCAAGGAGTTGCTGGTGAGTTTGAACTGCTGACTTTGTGTTTCAAACCAACTTTGCAGTCTATTGCAGTAACCCACAGTGCCACACCAGTAATCCTAAAACTGAGAAAGACATACTTAAATGACTTGTCAAACTATTACTCTATCATCTTATTGCTGAATTTTTATAGTTGGTTCCATTGTTTTTCTCATAGCATGATTCACTATATTCTGCCATAGTATTAATAAGATTTCAAACAATATGGACATCTGCACAATCATTATGATTGTTTGATACATACCTATGTGTGCAATGAGCTCACCTTATTATTCCTATCTATTCTTCAATTAAAACCCAGCAATGAGAATGAGCTGTTACAGTTTACTTGATGAGCCAATTATTTTTACAGATCATGCTAGTTACTACTTAATTATATTGAAAGATGACAGCTATTCATTTTATGTTTTTAATTGATAGTCATCAAACCCACAATTAGCTTAAAAATTATTGAATGCATTGGTGTGAATAATTTGAATAAAATTTTCTGAGCTCATTCCAAATAAAAATATATTTTATAATTTTCTAGTAAAGATAGTATTTAGTTTAGTCGTCCTAAAGACATGATGCATCTTCAAAAATGGAAACAATTTTATTAGAACTGTCACTAATATTGAAACACTAAAAATTTAGGGCAAGAAATGTTTTAATGAAAATTGTTGTAGTTTGATGCCATCATGTCTATACCAACTCAAATCAACCCTATGCACAACTTAATGAAACACTGCTCAGTCCTGTGCCAACCTCGCCCTTTACTTTACCAAACATGGTATCACTCTCCCGGGACTGGTGTTTCCTGATAATATGTCCGAAGTGTGAGAAACAAAGTCTGGCCTAGATTCATACTTTGTACATTCCACATTCCAATTATTAATGGATGTTTACAGCTGTTTCTCTTCATTTTGAGTCATACCACATCAGCAAATGAAGGCCCCAAAGGCTTTACTCCATTCTTGTCATCATGGTCAACTCTACTTTGAGGAGGCAGCACTTCCCCAGTCATATTTTGAGTGCCTTCCAATCTGAGAACCTTATTTTATGTCACTGTATCTCACAATATTCTGGTGCTCTTCATCATGTTTCAATATGCAGAATTCTGGTGCTTATAGTATTCCACTGATATTCATAAGGTTTTCAGTGATTGAATATTTCCAAGTAGTCTGTCTTTTCACCTTTCTAGTCTGTCTACATCTGGAAGTTCAGTTAAAACCTCCCCACCATGGTTGACCCCGTTGATATTTAAAATACCTGTGGCAATCCTTCCAGAATCACAGCAACATGGAAGCCTCCACAGTATGACATACTGACAGATGAGTGGTGGTAATGAAAATTAGGTGCCAGGATGCAAGAAAAAGAACACATTTATTTAGTAAATAAAGGCAAATTTGAAGATTGTAAACAAAGACCATCGTCAAAGAAAGAAAGTCAGTTACTGTAGAAAGTAAAGCAAATAAAGTTACAAACATCATTAAAACTAATTTTTCTTCTCAAGAAATAACATACAGAATTGTAGAATCCAATACTGCACTATATGTTTAATTTGGCTTCACTGGGAAAAAGTGGTCTGCTGTCCACTGAAAATCATCTAGAGTACTTAAAATGATGCATTTTTATAGAATGTATTCAAACGGTATATAAAAAATATAAAAAGTTATAAGTTTAATTTCTATTATTGAAAGTTTGACATTGTTGTTATTGTTGTTAAGTACTGTCCAGGTAGTTCTGACTCATAGTTACCCCATATAGGGTTTCTGAGGAGCAGCTGGTGGGTTTGAACCACTGACCATGTGGTTAGCAGTCCAGTGCTTATCTACAGTGCTACACCAGGAAATACATATTATAAAAAAAAATTTAATCAGGCTTATTTTAAACAAATATATTTATTTGTGTATCTCATCATATTAATTTTTAGTGACTATTTTTCTTCTTAACCACAATTAAAAAGCCCATTGCAGTCAAGTGTATTACAATACATAATGACCCTAAAAGACACACTAAAATTACCCCATAGACTTTCCAAGGTTGTGATCTTTACAGAAGCAGACTACTACATTTTTCTCTCTCAAAGCAGCAAGTGTGTTGGAAACATAGGTGTTTCCATTAGCAGCCCAGTTCTTAATCACTGTGCCACCAAGTTGAAATTCAATAGTATTGTGATATATATAAAATATATATATATGTGTGTGTGTGTGTGTATACATATATATATGTATGTATATATATATATATACACAGTTGTTGTTAAGTGCCATTGAGTCGACCTTGTATAGAGACTTAGGAGCGCCTGGTGAGCTTGAACGGCTGACCCTGTGGTTCAAACTAACATTGTAATCCAGTGCATTAACCTGCAGTGCCAACCCAGGACTGTCTCTCACTCCTTTTTCATATATATGTTGTTGTTGTTGTTATGTGCCATGGAGTCGGTTCCAACTCATAGCGACCCTGTATAGGATCTCCGAGGCTGTAAATCTTTACGGGAGCAGAAAGCCTCATCTTTCTCCTGCGGAACAGCTGGCAGTTTTGAACTGCTGACCTTGTGGTTTGCAGCCCGATTCATAACCATATACACACACACACACACACACACTCACACACACACATATATGTATAGTTTTCCAATCACTAGAAAATAAAAACAATTTTTAGTATTTGTCTTTTTCTTTTTTAGTGTTTTCTTGGCTTCCTGAAAATTATTTTGTTACAATATAGTAAAAAAAAAAAAAAAAGAAGAAGAAGAAGAAAAGAAATCTTATAGAGCAACAGAGGCTATGAAAATGGATAGCTGCATGGTCTGCATATCAGCTAAGAAAATGTTTATATCTTTCCATTTAAAGAAATTAGATAGTTCATCCCCTTGACTACACACACATTTTGTTCTAAATATATTGTTCTTCCTCTGTTGTCCACTCACAATGCCAGATTTTGTTACTTAGCATCATGTGTATCTAATTTATTAAACAGGTATCTACTGAGCAATTGTTATATGTGCTAAATTCTGAGAACAAATGCAGTCTCATGAGGAGTGATGGAAATGTAAACAAATGACAGAAATAATAAAGAAACAAAGTAGCATTTTGCTTATTCATAGGAAGATGTCCCTACAAGCAAGCAATAATTAAGAAATAATTTTATTCTGCAAGGGATAGATTTGTGATTGAGAATTCACATCCTACTCATTAAAGTGAAATTATATTTTAAAGACAGTAGAGTTATGGGGATATTTCAGAAAAAAAACAATAACACAATAGTTGATTAAAGAGTTTATTTAACTTTTATTATGATCTGCCTTCTTCGGTAAGTAGAATTCATTAATGCTAGCACTGTCTATTTCACCCAATATTTAAAATTCAAAATTAAATATCAATATTACCAAAATATTGATATTGGAGAAACTTGCAATTGGTAAAAATTAATGAAAACCATAGCACTGTTTAGTAGAAAGGAAATACATAGAAATATTAAAGTTATTAATTGTGCTTTGTCAATAAAGATAGACAGAAGTCTT
Organism: Chrysochloris asiatica; assembly: GCF_000296735.1. Taxonomy (NCBI): domain Eukaryota; kingdom Metazoa; phylum Chordata; class Mammalia; order Afrosoricida; family Chrysochloridae; genus Chrysochloris; species Chrysochloris asiatica. The sequence goes on from NW_006408519.1 coordinate 58,035,955, forward strand.
ATTAAATAGAGGTAAATCCTAGGTCAGAGGCTATTTAATATGTTTATCAATGACTCAGCTGATGGAAAAGTCTGTGAACTTAGTAATTTACAGTTCCTTTCAGTTGTAAGGACTGATTAACGCTTTGAATGTCAAGATCAACATTCAACGTGACCTAAACATGACCTTGACAAATTGGAGAAAGGCTTTAAAACAACGTTGTTTAATAGCACCACATGTCAGATACTGACTTTCAGAGAATTGGGAAGGAAAATTAAATTACAATAATGTAGGTTCATGATGCTATCTAGACAATTTGTGTGTGTGCGCACATAAGTACCAGTGGTGTCTAATAAAGGGTACTGAGTATGACTTGTGTCAAGAATGTAGAAATAACTTTTACCTTTGTCTCATTTGCCTTGACATAGTTCTTACTTATTTACACCTATTTTATAAACATTATCATAATCTATAAAGTTATATCCTATACCACTAATAAAATATAATTGCCAGATTTGTAGATTAGGAGAAGAGTGTAAATATGCATGTGAGTGGGTGAATGTTTTTGAAAGTGCTTTGGAAAAATGTCAGTATATTACATATTTCAAATATTCTTTATATATTAATCTTGTTATAAATTAACACATTCTCTCTTTCTTCAAGTATTCATTAAATGTGAGTACAGCATTTACTATGTTCCAAGTACTACACGGATTTTGTTGTTGTTAGGTGCCACTGAGTCAGTTCCAGTTCATAGCGACCATGTAAACAGCACAGAGAAATTGCCTGGTCCTATGCCATCCTCACAATTGTTCCATTTGATACCATTATTGCTGCCACTGTGTCAATCCATCTAATTTGTGTTCTTCAGTGTTTCACTGACCCTCTGCTTTACCAAGCATAATGTTGTTTTTCAGGGATTTATTCCTCCTGATAACGTATCAGAAGTATAAAAGGAGTCTAGCCATCCTTGCTTTCTTCTAATGAACATTCTGGCTGCACTTCTTCCAAAACAGATTTGTTTGTTCTTTTGACAGTCCATGGTACTTTTAATATTCTTCTCTAATAAATGCATTGATTCTTCTACAGTCTTCTTTATTCATTGTTCATCTTTTACATTCATATGAGACAACTGAAAAGATAGACACACCTTAGTCCTCAAAGTGATATCTTTGCTCTTTAGCTTTTCAAAGAGATCTTCTGCAGCTGATTTACGTAATGCACTATGTCTTTTGATTTACTGATTGTTGCTTCCATGGGTATTGGTTGTGGATTCAAGCAAAATGAAGTCTAACAACTTCAGTCTTTTCTCTATATGTCATGATTTTATTTATTGTTCCAGTTGTGAAGATGTATACCTTCCATCATAGAGGTGCAAACCATACTGAAGGCTGTAGTCCTTGATCTTAACCAGTAAGTATTTTAAATTCTCTTTACTTCCAGCAAGCAAGGTTGCATCATCTGCATATTTCAGGTTGTAAATGAGTTTTTCTCCAAATATGATGCCATGTACCTTTTCATATAATCCAGTTTCTCAAATTATTTGCTCAGCATACAGATTGAATATGTATGGTAGAAGAGTACAGCCCTAGCTCACACATTTACTGATTTTAGACCATTTAATATCTCTATTCTGTTCTAAAAACTACCTCTTGTTCTATATAGAGGACCCTCATGAGCACAATTTGTCTTCTTGAGCTGACCTTTGAAATTTTCTGTTCAGGTCTTCGTGTACCTCCTCATTTCTTCCATTTGCTCTAGCATGTTGAAGAGCAAGTTTCTGTGTCTCTTCTGACATCCATTTTGACCTTTTCCTTCTTTCTTGTCTTCTTAATGACTTTTTGCTTTCTTCGTGTATCATGTTCTTGATGTCCTCCCACAACTCTTCTGGTCTTCAGTCTTTAGTGTTTAATGTATCAAATCTGTTATTCAGATGATCTCTAAATTCAGGTGGAATATATTCAAGGTCATATTTTGGCTCTCATGGACTTGTTTTCATTTTTCTTCGACTTCAGTTTGAATTTGCATATGAGCTATTGATGGCCTGTTCCATAATCTGCCTCTGGCCTTGTTTTGGCTGATGATATGGACCTTTTCCACCATCTCTTTCCATAGATACAGTCAATTTGATACCTGTGCATTCCATTTGCTGAGGTCCATGTGTATAGTCGTCTCTTATGCTGTCTAAAGATGGTATTTGAAATGAACAAATCATTGGTTTTGTAGAATTCTATAATGTGATCTCTAACACCATTTCTATCATCAAGGCCATATTTTCCAACTACTGGTCCTTCCTATTTATCCCCAACTTTTGCATTCCAATCACCAGTAATGAGCAATACATCTTGATTGCATGTTCAATCAATTTCAGATTGAAGAAGTTGGTAGAATTCTTCTATTTCTTTCTCACTGGCTTTAGTGTTTAGTGCATAAATTTGAATAATAGTGATATTAACTGGTTTTCCCTCTAGGCACATGGATATTATCCTATCACAGACAGCATTTTACCTCATGACTGATCTTGATGTGTTCTTTTTGATGATGAATGCAACACCATATGTGCAAAGATCTGGAGTCAGAACACAAAAATGGAAGAACAGGCTCAGAATTTCTCAAACTGGAGGAACTGAGAGAAAAATTCAAGCCTTAACTTTCATTATTGAAGGATTCTCTGGGCAAATTATTGAATGATGCAGAAAGCATCAAAAGAAAATGGGAGGAATACAGAGTCACTGTACCAAAAGGAAATGGTTGATGTTCAACTGTTTCAAGAGGTAGCATATGATTAAGAGCCAATGATATCAAAGGAAGAATTCTAAGGTGCACTGAATGAACTGACAAAGAATTCTAAGGTGCATTGAATGAACAAGGCACCATGAATTGATGGAATAAAAATTGAAATATTTCAAGAAAGTGAGGCAGCACTGGAGGCACTCACTTCTGTGCCAAGCAATTTGTAAGACAACTATCTAGCCAACTCATTGGAAGAGATCCATATTTGTGCCTGTTCCAAAGGGAGGTGACCCAACAGAATGCAGAAATCATTGGATACTGTCTTTGATATCCAATGTGAATAAAGTTTTACTAAAGGTAATACAGAAACTGCTGCAAGGATACATTGACAGAGTACTTCCAGAGGTTCAAGCAAGATTCAGAAGAGGACGTGAAATGAGGAATATCATTGCTGATGCTTAGTGGATCTTGGCTGAAAGCAGAGTATACCAGAAAAACGTTTGTCTGTGCTTTAATGACTATTCAAAGGCTTTCAATTGTGTGGATCATGACAAGGTATAGACAACATAATGAAGTGTGAGTATTCAGAACACTTAATTGTTCTCGTGAGGAATCTGTACATGGACCAAGAGGCAGTTGTTCGAACACAACATGGGAACACTGAATAGTTTAAAACTAAGAAATTGTGCAACAGGATTGTATTCTTTCACCATACTTATTCAATCTGTATGCTGAGCAAATAATCCGAGAAGCTGGGTCATATGAAGAAAAATGTGGCATCAGGATTGGAGGAAGACTCATTAGAAACCTGTGATATGCAAAGATACAACCTTGCTTGCTGAAAGTGAAGAGGACTTAAAATACTTATTGATGAAGATCAAAGACCACAGCCTTTGGTATGGATTGCATCTCAATGTAAAGAAAATAAAAATCCTCACATCTGGACCAATAAACAACTTTCTTATCAATGGAGAAAATATTGAAGTTGTCAAGGACTTCATTCTTCTTGGATCAACTATCAACACTCATGGAAGCAGCAGTCAAGAATTCAAATGATGGATTGCATCAGGCAAATCTGCTGCACAAGACTTTTTTAAAGTGTTGAAGAGCAAAGATGTCAGCCTAAGGACTAAGGTGCACCTGACCCAAGCCAGGGTATTTTCAGTAACCTCATATGCATGTGAAAGCTGGACAGTGAATAAGGAAGACTGTAGAAGAATTGATGCCTTTGAGTTATGGTATTGGAGGAGAATATTGAAAGTACCATGGGATCCCAAAAGAACCAACAGATCTGTGTTGGAAGAAGTATGACCATTGTGCTCCTTGGAGGCCAGGATGGCCAAACTTCATCTCTCATTTTTTGGACATATTGTCAGGAGGGACCAGTTTCTGGAGAAGGATATCATGTTTGGTAAGGTGGAGGGTCAGATAAAAAGAGGAAGACCCCCCAGCAAGATAGACTGGCAAAGTAGCAGCATCAATGGGCTCAAGTATAACAGTAATTGTGAGGTTGGCCCAGGACCGGGCAGTATTTCACTCTTTGTAGGTTTGCTGTGAGTCACTACTGACTCAATGGCACATAACAACAACAACTTTTAGGCTATTTGCATTTTATTATTTAATTCTTAAAATTTTTCTAATTATTTTATAGGTATTGACATTTTCCACATCATTGCCTTTTCCAACTGCTATCCATAAGAGGTCTTAATTTTAGTTTTTACAGGTCAGTAAATTATCATCTTGGTTAACCCTAGTATACCAATATCTTATTTTATGCTTATTCCATTTTGCCTTATGTAAAAAAAAAAAAAAAAAAAAAGTCCCAAAAATCGTGTCCCCAAACCACACTGTCTTTACTCCTAACCATTCTAATAATATTAAGAAAATAAAACAGGTGTGTGAATCCTACTTCACTTAACTTAAAATAAAACAAAACAAACCCATTGCAATCTACTCAATTCCAACTCATAGCAGTGCTATAAAAAGTTCCTGAAAGTGTAAATCATAGCTGGGAAAGATTCAAGTTGTAAAAGTCTTCATTTTTTTCTGATCAACCATCAACACTCCTGAAAATGGCAGTCAGAAACCAAATGATGTATTGCATTATGCATATCTGGACAAAACGTCTTTAAAGTGTTTAAGAGCAAATATGGCAGTGTGAGGACTAAAGTATACCTGACTCAAATCATGGCATTTTTGATTGCCTCATAAAAATGTGAAAGTTGGACAATGCATAAGGAAGACCTTAGAAGAATTGATGCTTTTGAATTATGGTCTTGGAGGAGATTATTAAAAGTAACATAGACTGCCATAAGCACAAACAAATTTGTGTTGGAAGATGTACAGCCAGAATGCTTCTTAGAAGTCAGGATGGCCAGACTTCATCTCTTATGTTTTGGTCATTAAAAGGAGGGACCAGTCCCTAGAAAAAGAAACCATTCTTGGTAAAGTAGAGGGTCAGAGAAAAAGAGGAAGACCCCTATGAGATAGATTGGCACACTGCCAATAGCAGTGGACTCAAGCATTACAATTGTGAGACTAGCATAGTATTGGGTAGTGCTTCATTCTGTTGTGCATGAGGTCACTTTGAGTTAGTACTGACTCTACGGCACCTAACAACAATCTCTTCCAGGTTCATTAATGTAGTAAGGTGATTTGGAAATACATTATTATTCTTCAGTGCTGCATAGTACTCCATTGTGTGTGTGTCTTCCTTAATTTTGCTGACCTGTACTTTACCAATCATGATGTACTTTTCTACTGATCTTTCCTAATGACATGCCCAAAGTATGTTCCCATCCTTGCTTCGAAGCAAACAAAGTCTTCCCATCCTTGCTTCGAAGGAACATCAAGGTTCTATTTATTCTATCGGTTCATTCTTCTGTCAGTTCATGGTATATTCTATTTTGTTTGCCAACACAAGTTTGGAGCAAATGCAAGAAATCTTTTGATAGCATTCTCTAACCTGCTGATTACATTTGGTCATTGAAAAATTAGGTTCTTCATTAATATCCCAGTCTCAGAAGCCATGAAGGTGGGGTTGGGAGTGAACTGTGACACATTCTGGTATTATCTTTGCAGTGCTCACCAATATAAGTAAATTGATGCTATGGCCTATATAGTGGTTTACCTACAGTATCAAAGTTATTGACAGATTTTATATATTTTTTTTTTGGTATAGTTAGCATAGTGGTTATGAATCAAGCTGCAAGCCACAAGGTCAGCAGTTCGAAACTACCAGCGGTTCTGCGGGAGAAAGATGAGGTAGTCTGCTTCCGTAAAGATTTACAGCCTCGGAAACCCTGTGTAGGGTCATTATGAGTTGGAACCGACTCCACGGCACATAACAACAACAACAATAGTCATAAAATTTTGGTAACATAAATAAATATATTAAATCATATATATATTATGTGTTTTTGTTGTTAAGTGCCATCAAGTGGGTTCTGACTCATAGAGCTCCTATATAAGGTTTCTAAAGAGTGACTGTAGGTTTGAACCATTAACCTTTCAGTTAGCAGTCCAGTGCTTATCCTACAGCATAACACGAGAACATAGTTTATGCACAAGACAATTGTAAAAAATGGCATATTCCAGCGGGATGGTATTGTAGAGATTTACTACTAGCCTTTTGGCAATGTTGATCAACTGCAAAGCATACCCCTAAATTAAGTGATAAGAGAAGTGTGAAATCTAATTTGCTAAAACACTTAAAGTTGATTCTTGCAAGCAAAAGGCTTATTTACAAAATGGCAGCAAATGCACTCAGAGGGAAAATATGTTGGCTTAAAAACAAAAACCACATATGCCTGAGAAATTATTGTTCTCACTAAGTTCTCTCTCTCTGTGCTAATTGTAGGGTAGGACATGATTCATATATTTCTTATTCTTCTGCTATTTATGCTTGCCAGAATTCCCTACAGATGGTTACAAAACTGGGCAAGGAGAGTGTAAGGGGTCAGATGTGGAAAGTGAAAGAAGAAGTTTGTAAAAATATAATGTCAAATGCAAAAGAAGAAAAAAAAGTCAGTTAAAGTATTTGTAAACATTATAAATAGTACCATTATAAATAGTAAACATTATAAATAGACTCATTATAAATAGTACCAATGAGACTGATAAGGGAATCATAACAATTTTTCCTCTTTAATATTGATAACACATACAAAAAAATTAGGCAAAATCACCATGGAACACACAGTGGGATATCAAATAGGTAGACTGATGACTCTTTAGTACATTAGAATTTCATTTTTAATAACAGTGTTAATGTTGATGACTGGGTCATAATCTCATGCATTATAGGTGTGGAAAATGTAATCAAAAGAAAACAAATATGTGGACCTACAAATTTTCCATGAATAATAATAATAATAATTATTATTATTATTATTATTATTATTATTATTATTATAAGAGATAATTTTAGAGGAGTACCACCTCCCTTTGAAACCCTATAAGAAATCTTTTAATTTTACATGATACTATCAAACCATGCATCGCCTTTAATCAAACTCTCTTTCATTGGAATTGGCATGGAAAGAGTAGCAGTGGTGGTGGCAGTGGTGTTTGTGTGTCACTGAGTCACTTCTGACTCATAGCAGCCCTCAGTAGGGTTTCTGAGACTGTAAATATTTATGGGAGCCAAAAACCTTATCTTTCTCCCTCAGAGTGGGTGGTGAATTTGAACAGCTGACCTTATGGTAATTTTGAACTGCTGACCTTGGCAGTTAGCAGCCCAGCTCATAATCCACTATGCTAGCAGGCTCCTTGGAAGGGATAATAACAGTCTTTATATTATTTTGAATAGTTGGTTGTCAATAGAATAATATTATTGTAAAAATAAATAAATTCAGCAAAAAAAAAAAAAAAACAGGAATACTTGTTTGATTTGTCCCTACTTACAATATAGAGAAAGATAGCTAAAAAACAGGGCTTGCTGTATCAAAGAGAGGTGACCTCCAATGATGCTATTGCCCAATACTACCTGCTTGATCTTAACCAAAATAACGTGTTGTCTGAGTCTGTTTAATCACATGTAAATTGGAGATGAATACCTCCCTTAGTAGTTTCAGATTAGGATTAAAGGAGATTACATGCATATACCTAGAATATATTATATTCTAGGGAAATGTTCCTTTCTCTACAACAACAAAACTCACTGTCAACAAGTCAATTCTGACTCAGTGAGCCTATAGGATGGAGTAGAACTGCTTCCTAGGCTTTCTAAAATGGTAAATCTTTATGGACAACGAGGGTCACACCTTGCTTCCATGGTGGGTTTGAAGAGGTTGATGGGTTTGAGCCACAGAGCTTGCAGTTAGTATTTCAATGCTTAACTCACTACACCATGATAAGAACCTTCTGTATTACTCTTACCCACCTCGCATACTTCAAGGATATGAAGGACATGAGGAAAAGAGTAGAAATCCTCTGAACCCAACCAGCCTTATTTATCTTTTTTTAATCTTTCTTAGGACTTAAATTTAACAAAGAAATTTAGAGGGATAGCAAAATAAAGAGCTAATAGGGTCTAAAATAATGCTATGGGTGAATTTACTACAAGTTTACTAAGAGAAAAGGACAAACAGACAGAGAGAGAGGAAGATGTTAAGTGATCAGGAACTTTACATGTCTATCTACTGGCCTGTTGATTGTCTGTATTTTTAACCCTATTTGTCCCACTAAGTGTCTCCCCTGGACAGAGTTCATTGTTGTAGGAGGTGTAATCGACGCTAAATTCATATGCAGCCAAATCTGAAATGGATAAGCCTGGATAACGAAGATGATCTGGACAGTCTTACTTTCTTGGGACTTTAAAACTGGGCCACTGGATACTGAGAGATTATCTGTAAACTGTACACCACAAAAGACCCCCACAACCAGTTGAGTGACAGTTACAGACAGAAGAGCGATGTTAAAGTAAGGAGGACAGTGGAAGGTGAAAGACAGTGGCAAAATCAATCTACTCCTTTTTGTTAGTTTAAATCAAAACTAGACCATAAATTTCTTTAAAAATAATAATAATAATGATAAACTAAAAGCAAAAATGCTTTGTTCTTTGTCCTGGTATGGTTACCCTGAAGTTGGAAGTTCAAACTTACCAGTTACTCCTCATAAAACTTACATAGTGTTGCTATAAGTCAGAATCAACTCGATGGCACTTAACAACAATAATATGTAAATAAATTAATAGCTCTTGTGGGTGGAGTACCAGTTTTCTCAACATGCATCTCATAAAAGAAAGCATTCTGAAATATGTAGACACAGTAAAATGTGGTAAGGGTTTTATAAAAGCCCATATTTTGTGTGGAAATCAAATATAAGCACTAGGAAAGTCCTTACTGTGTACATAGTGAGCATATGGAACTCATTGAATCTTCTGCAAACTGTATATGACTTTCTGCTACATCCCTAATGCATCTAGCCAGCAGAAGACATGTGTGGATGTCACCCTGCCTTTCAGCGTATCTCCCAGTTTCACACCAAAAACTGCCAAGGGCCAGCAGCATGTCAATGGGCATGATGCAACCATAAGAGCTCCAGGAAATTTTAAAGGAAGCATTTACTAAAAACTGACTGAGTCTGTAATGATTGTTGATTGAGCCCACTTGACACCCTCAATATGTTCCATCACCAGCTTCTATGGCTTGGTATGTTACTCAGCTCCCATGTTCTCATGTGCAGCCTGGGGAGAATGTTTCCCATTATAGTCAGTTTATGAGAATGCCTGGAAATATAGCTTACTAAGAATTCTTAATGAAATCATAAACAATATTATTTTTAAATTATAAATTACCCATAATAAACAGAATTAAAATAGATGGTTAAAAAAAATATTGGTGCAATCAGAGTTAACTACCTCACAAACATTACTTAAAATTTTTTTTTTGTAAAGTAAAGGAACATGAGGAACTTGGAAAGAATAAAGACACCAGATACAACTTTGATCCCTCAAATTAACATGAGACCAGTAATTACTAAAATGCGGTAAACTCTCCACCCAGCTAACCCCCTCTTCCCACCCACAAATCAGTTCCCTGTTTGATTGATTCAGTAGGCAGGCCAAGAATTGCATGGATAAAATCCCTTTGGGGCACTATTAAGGTACATCATTTCAAAAGAACAGCATGTACTTATGCAACCTAAATCCATTCTTGTAATAACATTCTGACCACAGAAATATTTTAGTCCACAGATATGTCAATTCAGCATTCTTTACAAAATTCACATAAACAGTAAAAAAGAGAAAGAGGGGTACCTTACTCTGAGTTATGTCAAGCAAAAGCTTAAGCAAATATTAATAATAGACTAGTGAAACATGTAAGCAGATCATGAAATTAAGATTTTTTTTAAATCTAAAGAGGTAACAAACTAAACTCAATTCCTTATTTAAAACATACGTATGATTTTAAACAACTTAATTTTTTTTTCATTTGTGATATAGAATTAATAATGGTAAAGATTACAAGAAATAAGACATGCAAAACTCCTCATGATTAAAACTATACTGGGCAAGAATGAACCATAATTTGTATACAAATAATTTGTGTAATATATATATATATATACACACATATATACATATATGTGTGTGTATTATATATATATATATACACATATATACATATATTTGTGTGTGTGTGTGTGTGTATATATATGTTGTTGTTGTTGTATATATATGTTGTTGTTGAGTCAATTCCGACTCATAGCGACCCTGTATAGGGTTTCCAAGGAGTAGCTGGTGAGCTTGAACCACCGACCTTGCAGTTCAAACGGCTTTGCAGTCTGGCACATTAACCCACAGCGCTACACCAGGACTCTGTAGATATATTATATATTATATATTGCTAAATATGCTTTTCTCTAAGATATTTTCATAAACACACTATGCTATTTTTTATAATAACATGTAAGACAATAGTATAGTGTGCTTAGGAAAATATCTTGTGGGGAGGGCACAGTTGGTAAGAACAATGTATAATGTGTGTGTTCTATATGTTAAAATGTGGTAGCCATGAGCACCTGTAGCTATTTTTCCTGGAAATGTGGCTAGTTTGAACTGAGGTATATAGATAAACGCATACCATATTTCAAAGAGCTAATGCAAAAAAGAACATTAGGGATCTCATTAATACTCTTGTTAATATAAGTATGTTATTTAAACTTATTACACATTGAGGTGAGAGTCCTTGTGTGACTCAGTCAACTAAGCACTTGACTGCTCACTGGAAGGCTGTAGTCAGAACTCATCTAGAGAATTCTCAAAAGTAAGCCCAGACAATCTGCTTCTCAATGGTCACAGCCTTGAAAAACTAAGGGAGTATTGATTTACTCTGCACACATTAGATCCTCATGAGTTGGAATCAACTTGATAGCAACTGGTTGGATATGTGCTCTAAAATCCTGCCACAAATCATCACCAAAACTCAAATTTACAAAAAAATCTTACACTACTTATTGAATTATGCAGAAGATGGAAGGAACAAACACAGTTACTGTAACCAAAAGAACTGATTGATGTTTGACCATTTCAGGAGGTAGGATATTATAGAAAAACAATGATGAATGATGTAGAAGGAAGAAGTGCAAGCTGTAATTAAGGCATTGTCAAAAAACAAGGCTCTTGGAATTGAAGGAATACAAACTGAAATATTTCAATAAATTGATAAAGCACTAGAGGTACTCATTTATCTATGCCAAAAAATGTAGACGATATCTACCTGGCCACCCAATTAGAAGAGATCTATATTTGTGACCATTCCAAAGAAAGATGATGCAAAAGATTGTGGAAATTATCAAGCAGTATCAAATGGTTGCAGCAGTACTTTGATAGGGAGCTGCCAGAAATTCAAGACAGATTCAGAAGAGAACTTGGAATGAGTGATATCATTGCTGGCTTCAGATGGATCTTGGCTGAAAGCAGAGAATATCAGAAAGATATTTATGTTTCATTGATTACACAAAGAATGTGAATTCTAGAAAACTCAATTATGCTTATGCGGAGCCTATACATTGACCAAGAAGCAGTTGTTAGAACAGAACAAGGGGATACTGAGTGGTTTAAAATCAGGAAAGGTGTGCATTGGGGTTGTATCCTTTTACCATATTTATTCAGTCTGTATGCAAAGTAAATAATCTAGGAAACTAGACTGTAAGAAGGACATACCATCAGGATTGAAGGATAACTCATTAACAGCCTGCTATATGCAGATGACATAACCTTGCTTGCTAAAAGCTAAGAGGACTTAAAGGACTTACTGATGAAGATCAAAGACTGCAACCTTCATTATAGATTATAACTCAATGCAAAGAAAGCAAAAATCCTCACAGATGGATGAATAAATAGCATCATAATAAAGGGAGAAAAGATTGAGGTCAAAGATTTCATTTTACTTAGATCCATAATCAATGCTCATGGAAGCAGTCATTAAGAAATCAAACTACATACTACATTGGGCAAACCTTCAAAAGACCTCTTTAAAGTGGTAAAAAAATAAATAAATAAACAAACGTAACTTTGAGGACTAAGATGGGTTTGACACAAGCCATAGTATTTTTAATTGCCTCATAAGCATGTGACAGCTGGACAATGACTATGGAAAAATCGGAGAATTGAGAATCCTGCTGACTGCCAGAAAAACAAATCTGTTCTGCAAGAAGTAGAGCCAGATTGTTCCTTAGAAGCAACAATGGTGAAACATCTTCTCTTGTACTTCCGACATGTTATCAAGAAGGACCAGTCTCTGGAGAAGGAAATTGTGCTCTGTAAAATGGTGGACTATCAGAACAGAAGACACTTCTTAATGAGATACAGTAACTGCAACAATGGAATAAAATATTACAATAATTGTGAGCATGTTTCGATCTGTTGTACATAGGGTCACTATGAGTCAGAACCAACTCAACAGCACCTAACAACAAAAACAACAGCTGTTACTTTATGAAATACAACCATGTGGTATCATGTGACAAAAATTACTATAAAAAATGCCTAGAGACACAGGTAGCAAGAAGATATTACCAATTAAGAGTCCATGAGCTACAGAAAATCAGAGAGCAAAATGATAAGGAGATTTTGTGGTACTAATCTGTTCTCATTATATAAGGAATTAAATAGTCTATTTAAGAAACATCATGATAAATAGAAAAAATTGATGTTATCAAGGATTTAATTTTAGTTGGATCTATAAGCAATGCCCTTGGAAGCAGCAGTCTACTGCTACAATCAAATAATATATTGCATTGGGCAAATCTAATGCAAAAGATCTCTGAAAAGTGTTCAAAAGCAACTATGTCGCTTGGAGAACATAGGATACAACTAACCAAAACTATGGTCTTTTCAGTTACCTCATAGACATGCAAAAGCTGGATAACAAATGATGACAGAAAAATAGATGTATTTGGGTGTTGGTGAAGAATATTGAATATCCTATAGACTGAAAGAAGAACAAACAAATGTGTCTTGGAAGAAGTACAGCCAGGATACTCCTTAGAAAGAAGAGTAGTGAGATTTCTCACATGCTTTGGAAATGTTATTAGGATGGACCAATCCCTGGAGAAGGACATCATACAAGGAAAAATGAGGGCCATCTAAAAAACTGGAAGATCCTCAACAAGATGGATTGACACAGTGCCTGCACAATGGCCTCAAACTTAGAAACAATTGTGAGGATGACACAGACTGGGCAGTGTTTTGTTCTGTTCTATGTAAGATCACTATAAGCTGGAACTAACTCAATGGCACTTAAAAACAACAACCCCTGGTGTAGTGCTACAGGATAAGCACTGGGCTGCAAACTATTAGGTCAGTGGTTCAAGCACACCAGCTGCTCCTTGGGAACTTTATACAGGGTCACTATGATTCAGAACCAACTTGACAGCACTTAACAATAGCAACAACAATGAGATGTTAAAGGAAAATTGACATTAGAGAAATGAAGAACTTGGGGGCATCCAGAGAGCCAGCAGTTAAATTATATTTACTTTGGCCTTTAGACCAGAACTTACATTTCTATAGATAATGTTACCCAGTTTAAAGATCTTTCAAAAAGAGTGTCACGTTGGACCCCTAGAAGATAGAAATTACTATTTTCATCTTTTTTAGAAAAATGGAAAGGAAATTTGAAGAGGCTAATTGACAGAGCCAAGATCACTGTTTTAAGTGCCAAAAATAGGGCATACTGATTCTCAGATGTTAAATTTCATTTTCTTTCACCTCATTATATATCTGATTTTTTTCTATTTATCCTTGTAATCATAAGCCACTGTTTTTCATTTTAAGGAGCTCTGGTGCTTACGAATTGAGCTGCGAACAGCAAGGACAGCAGTTCGAAACTACCAGCTGTTCCACAGGAGAAAGATGAGGATTTCTGCTCCTGTAAAGATTTACAGCCTCAGAAACCCTGTACAAGGTTGCTATGAGTCAGAACAGACTTCATGGTACATAACCACCACCATTTTTCATTTTACTTGGTTTGAATCCATAGTAGTCATTTTATTAGATGGTGATGGTAATGAGGAAATTGTTGTTGATGATGATCATTATCATCAGTTTCATCATTATTGTATCACAAACACACACACACAAATTCTATTGTAAGTACCAAGGAATTTGAGGTCCTAATACTCATGTTTAAAAAGATATTTGTATTTTAATTATTTTAAGTCTTCTTCACATCCATCAAGCAAGGTTGTTAATCCGCATATATTGTTGTTGTGAAATGCCATTGAGTCAGTTCTGAATCATAGCAACCCTATATAGGGTTTACTAGGAGCAGCTGGTGAATTTGAACTGCTGACCTTGTCGTTCAGTGTTTTATCCTATATTGCCATAGCATCATATAGCAGATTGTTAATTCTAGGTCATTGTTTTTGTTGTTATGTGCTGTGGATTCGGTTCCAACTCATAGTAACCCTTTACAGGGTTTCCGAGGCTGTAAATCTTTAAAGGAGCAGAAAGCCTCATCGTTCTCCCGCAGAACAGCTGGTAGTTTCGAACTGCTGACCTTGAGGTTTGCAGCCCGTTTCGTAACCACTACACTACCTGAGGAATCATCTCTTTTTCATGAGAGGTAAAATGCAATAGTTGAAATATTTAATTTAATAGTTATTTGTTGTCCGAGTGTAGAAGTACTATCTTATTCCTTCCTTGTTTTCTTTCTTTTTGCCGTTGAAAAAAATTAATATACAACTCATTAGACATCAAGCTAGTCAATTATTTATATTTGACATTTTGAATGGTGATTAAATATTTTATTTGTGTGGTCTAGGTTTATTATTTTATTTTTATTGCTTTGTTATTCTTAACTAGTTTTTTTAAAGAATAATTAATCCAGAAATCTATATCTAGACATAAGGAGTAACAGGGAATTCACAAATTAAAAAACTAAACCTAGTAGAGTAACTGCTGTTTGAGTTTGCATAACATAATAGAATGAGCAGAGAGTTTAGAATCAGTGAAAGCTGAGTTTACTTTCTGGCTCTGCTACTTCTTATGTGATCAGCTTCATTCTCTATAAAAGAAGTAAAAATACTTTTTGAATATGGTGAACAATAACCAAAATGAGACCATGTTTATAAATACCACTTGGAAAACAATACATATCACATAATATATAACATATTATACTAATATGGTATTAGTAAAGTTCTTTATCTATCACATTATAGATTATTCAAGCTGTTGTTTTCCTTGAAAGTATTAAGGATCTCAAAACATTATATGTAAGAAGACTAGTTTAAAATATAGAAAAGTTCTAATCTTAGATTAAGCACTCCAAAAGGGTCTTTCTTTGCACTCTCTTGATTCCATCGTTTTTTTTATTTGACAATGTGATAAGATCCTCTCTCAATTAGGCTTTTCACTAAATCAAGTACAGTGTGTGTTTCTTCTCCATGTATGGGTAAAAACAGCCCTTCTGCAGCATGTGTAATTTGTAAGAATGTTATTATATGCCTCCAAAAAACACAATCTGGACCATCACCACAAAATAAAAGCATTGTAGCTAACTATGTACAGAACCCACTAAACTAAAAGCAGCCCTCGCAAAACAAACCATTCTTTTCTTAAGCAATCAGTGCAAATTGCAAAAGCAACAAACATTTTAGCCACAGCTGTAAGAGTCACACACAATCCACAAAAGTCTCATAAGAAATTCGCCACATATTACAGAACTAGAAGAAGCTGTTTGATGGTGCTCAAAGGTGACTCTACCAGGATATTCTAAGGGATACTGAGATCACTCAAATGTATGAACTCCTGTTAATATTGTGCAGATTCTATTAGCACCATAATGTATTCTCCATGATAGCATCTTTATTCAACTAAGAAAGATAATTATTGAGAAGTTGTGAATTTTTATTTAACAATAAAAGAGAGAGAGAAGGCATGTTATAAAACCATTGTATTGGATGTTGCCAAGAAATGGACTATAACCAGGCATTTAAGATATATGTGAAAATCAAAGTGTCAGAATCTTATGTGACAATAAAATCAGGGGACTATAAGCAATGTTGGAGTCCTGGTGTAGAACTGTAAGATAAGCACTGTACTGTTAACTGCAAGGTTGGCAGTTCAAACCCAGTCTCTGCTCCTTGGAAACCCTATACAGGGTTGCTGTGAGTCGGGACTTACTTGACAACAACAACATAAGCAATTTTATTATCCTTCTTCTTATCACAATGATGGGTGCTAGGGGGAACAAATCCAAATTTGGGTGGTAAGAATTTGTAACAAGCATAAGCTTTGAAGAAGTAAGAATAAAGAAACTCTGGAAAATTGATATTTGGATTTCAAACAATGCCATTTTTCTTTAGAGACAACAAAATATTACAGAATAAAAATCCATGGCAATGTTCAAATCGGTGCAATTTAGTAAATATACCATATTCATGTAGTGTTAACATTTTGAAAAGTAACATGATGTTGTTAAATTCCAAACCTTTCCCACAGTTTTTCAACCTTTACTATATATGGAATTTTGTTTTAACATAAAACACATGGCCTGATTTTCTTTGGTACTCTTACATTCTCTTCACAGAATTCCTCATCTATTCATCTCGTTTTATAGAGCTCTTACAATGGCTTCCCAAGGATGTTTTATGTATTGCACCAAGTATCTGTTGTTCCTTTTCATAGATGAAAAAGGAGAAAGAGATAGACTGAGAGAATTACCTAAGAGTTACCTGAAATTTAGGGACAGCAAAGTAAGGGATTCAGGGGGAAAAACTATGTAGAAAAGAATACTACCGATAAACACATTGTCAGTGAGAAGGATAAAAGCCCTATTCATTATATTCCACCCCTCTTATTGAAAACAGAAGTTAAATAGACAAGCTCTGTAATTCAAGATGAAAAACACACCACACACACTGTATGCCTGTGCACTCACACACACATATGCCCCTTTCTTATACCGCAGAATTATTGAAGATGTCAAGATGATTAGCATCATGTATTGTTTTGCTCATATGTGTCTCTTGAAATATTTTTATGTACGCTCAACTATAGTTATTAGAGTTTGAAGTTCTAAAGGGTTACATTGCCACAGCATTACAAGACACAGCACATTCTAAGTAATGGATAAATAAAGCTGGGCATCATGTTGTCTGAATTTCATACATCATCATACTTAGTAAAATTTTCAGAAAGTCCTGAGGTGTCTCTATTAAAGAATAATCTTTACTTTAAAAAATCATGATATGCCAAGGTTTAACAGTATTTTATTTTACACAGAGATAATTAGAACATACCTCCATAGTTAAATAACACTAGTAAACATAGAGATAAGAACAAGCATTTCTTGTTCACTTGTGGCTACATGAGCTAGGGATGAGTAAAAGAGAAAGTATACTCAATGGTGTGGTGCTGTGGGTTAATGCACTGGACTGCAAAGTTGGTTTGAACAGCAAGACTGGCAGTTCAAGCTCACTAGATGCTCCAAGGAAACCCTATACAGGGCCACTATGAGTCGGAACCAATTCGATGGCGCTTAACAACAACAATAACTCTGTACTGGGAAGCCAGAAGAATTCCAGGCTAGGTTCATGTAGGTCATTGTCTCAATCAACTAACTGGATTCCTTTTCTAGCAATTGACTCCCTCTCCAGTGCAGAACTGACTGCCCAGGAAAGAGATGTTTGTTGGCATAAGAACACATGCATATATGCATATTACCACTACATATTCTGAATTATAGAGAAAACACTTACAATGCAAATAAGAATCAACTTTTTTATTATCTAAGGGCTTTGGAAGAACAACAAAACCCAAAAGGATAATGATGTAGGAAAGAAAGATTTGTTAGATAAGCCAAAGTTCTATAGGCTTTTTGTAAGATATTTATAGATCGTGGATAAGCATTAAAATAAGCACAAACTGGGATTACCTGATTATTTTATTATATCTAAGAACACATGATCATCCTCAAACAAGTTCCTCTCAACATTACCAACATAAAAAAATAACAAGATATGATGAGAAAAAATAAACATGCTTGTATTTTATGATATCTGAACCTATATATACCTCTTGCACAACTATTTACATTTGAATTTTTTTTTCAAACCAAGAAGAAGCTATGAACATCAAAATGTCTTAATTTGTGTTAATTTGGAAAACTGAGCAGAGGCCTGGTGACCCAGTGGGTAACTATTAAACTGCCAGCCAAAACATTTCTCCCATCCAGTAGCTCTGTGTCAGAAAAGACCTGGGGATCTGTTCTCATAAACAATGCTGTCCAGACAACCCTATGAGTCAGTTATGCTCTGTCACATTGGGTTGTTATGTGTAGGAATCAGCTCAATGACACTGAACAACAATGAAGGAAAATTTACAATGAATTGCTAGGGGTAAAGTATTGTATTTCTCAGGGTATAGTGGAAAAAATAGAACAATGCACCCAAATCTTCAAAACCCAGATTCGAAACAAAGGCCATTATTTTCTGCAAAAGACAACCAATTTGTTTAGGATGGAGCCCCAAGTATCAGTCCCTAGGCCAGGCCAATGTATACTTTCATCAGCATCATCCAATAAAGAAATCCATGTGACACTTCTTATAACTACATGTAGCTATGTTGTTGTTTGCTATCAGGTTAATTCAACTCATGGCAACCTAATATACAGAGTAAAATTGCTCCATAGAGTTTTCAAGGATGAGACCTTTTGAAAACCAATTACCAGGGCTGTTTTCTTACACTTAACCATTTGTATTAGCCAGGTCTTCCCAGTAAAATAGGGGGTCAAACAAAATGAATTTTCAGAATAATTTATACTTAAATCAGCTAAACATATCTGGCTCTTATTTTATTCTAAGCATTCAGTTATTCTAAAACATTTGTTTTTAAATGATATATTATTACACTTAATCCCAAAGCAAGAAGTAGGGACAATTTCCTCATCATCTACTATTATGATAAGGAATACTTGGCTGAGCCCCATGGACAATGCAATTAAATTTTTTTTTACAGTGTGAACAGATCGGATGAGAAGCATCTTAAACAATTTGAGTTCTACATGCGATATTAAAAAGTCATCAACTATTTCTCTCTTTTAAAATTAAATTACTATATAAAGGAACATCTGATTAAGAACCTTGAGTATATAATTGTTGGCATGTTGATGTTATGCAGAATCCAAAAAGAGAAAAGATTATATTATATATATGTGTGTGTGTGTGTGTGTGTGTGTATACACATATAGATAGATAGATATAGATATAGATAGATATATAGATATATACATATAGACATCGATATATAGAGATAGATAGATAATCGAAGGTCCTCTTCTCAATTAGTTTTGTTTATAAAAAGGATATAAATAAATAAATTTTCCAAAAAATAAATTCTAATGAAAACAAAATAACAACTTCTTAAAAGAAGAAATTACTTCAAGAAATCTTCTAGTTATTTATGGACTCATTGCAAATGAGAAAGTATAGTAACATGGAATATATAAACAAAAACATACACAGATGTTTTAGGGGTGGGAAATTAAGAATATGTGGGAGTATAAAAAGCAATATTAATTTAGCTAAAAAGTAAAAAAAGAGAAATACATGCAGTGTATTTCTCTTTAAAATTATAGAAATAAAGATGAAAATTCTCTCTATATAATGTCCTATTGACAGAATAAAGAAAGAATTATTTGCCAAAAAGGACAAAAAAAAGGCAATTAGTAATTAAATCAAGTAAAAGAAAGGGGAGAAATTGAGAAGAAAATATAAATATTAAAAATCATAATTATGGAAGGGGAAGAAAATACTGGACATTTCTGATTGGTAACATGAAATTAAACCAGTTAAAATTTCTCTTCTGATTGCTTATATTATTGACAAATATTTCTTAAGAAACAAGACAAACAAACCAAAAATTAAAATTTTAATAGATCATTACATTTTTATTTAAAAAAATATGTATTTGATTATTTTACATGGATTTTCTTTCCTTGAAATCTCCTACATATAGGGCAATTTGGATTTGAATATATTGTCCTATTTTGTGGTTAAATGTCATTGACTTGGTTCTGACTCATAGAAACACTATACAGAGTTTCTGAGGAGCGACACTTGGATATGAACAGCCTTGTAGTCCTCATCACTTGTCAGTTTGTTGTTCTGTGGTGACTTCATGGTGCTGTGATTCTGGAAGCTATGCAACATGTATTTTAAATAACAGCAGGGTTACTCACAGTGGACAGATTTCAGCTGAGCTACCAGACAAAGACAAGGAAGAAGTAGACATGGACTCCTTTCAAATATTTAGTCACTGAAAACCTTATAAGTAATAGTAGAACACTGAGCAGCAGAATATTGAATACTGAAACATAATGAACAACATCAAAAAATTGTCTGATTTTTTGCTGTAAATGAGCTCTCAGGTTAAAAGTCACTCAAAATACAACAGGAGAAGAGCTGCCTCTTCAAGGTAAAGTTGACTGTGATGACACAAAAGGAGTAAAGCTTTCTCAAGATTCGTTTGCTGATGGGGCACAACTCAAAATGAATAGAAACATCTGCAATATCAGTTAAAAATCAGAACACAGAATATGCAAACTATGAATCTAGGAAAATTAGAAATTGTCAAAAATGGAATGGAATGCATAGGTGTCAACATCCTAGGCATTAATGAGCTGAAATGGACTAGTATTGGCCATTTAGAATCTGACAATCACATATTTTATTGTTCTAGGAATGACACATTGAATAGAAAAAACATTTTGTTCATCATTGAAAACAAAATATCAAGATCTGTCTTGAGTACAATGCTGTCTGTAATAGAATAATATTCATATACCTACGAGGAAGATCATTTAATATAACTATTAATCAAAATAGGCACCAATCACTAAAGTCAGTGATGATGAAATTCTACCAGTTTCTTCTGTCTGAAATTGATCAAACATGCAATCAAGATGTGCTGATAATTACTGGTGATGGGAAAGCAAATGTTGGAAACAAAGCAAGGATCAGTAGTAGGAAACTATGGTGTTGGTGATAGAGTTCATGTTTTATGTGCTATTTCTTGTCGGTTTCTTCTTAGTTTTCATGTTTGCTTGCTCTGTTTGGATCTTTATTTTCATGGAAAGTTGTGAAGTATTCATTTTCTTTGGGGTTACCCTATAGTCTATTGTATCCTGACATCTACTCGACCTCCTTACCACCTCGATCTCTGTTCCTATATTTTTCCCTTCTTTGACATTGTTAATATTTTGATCACTGGTTGGCCTCACAGGTCCTCTGAATTCATTGCTGTAATTTTGTTCTGTTCTGAACCTGCTATCTGTCAGCTGAGTTCCAGGTGTTGTTCACACGTCTGCCAATCTCTGGTTGTTGTCTGTTCTTGCTGGTTTTCATTCCAAAGAACTCCCTTTAGGATGTTTTGGAGCACTCGATTGGCTTTGAAAAAATCTGTTAACTTCTGTTTATCCTGGAATTTTTTGATCGCACCATCGTATTTGATTGACATAAAGAGGAATAACTTAAGTATTATTGGCAGTTTTACTGGACAGACGATTCTTGGTTGGCAGTTTTTTTTTTCTTTTAGGGTTTTATATATGTCTCCCCATTGCTTTCTTCTTGCCTGCATGGTTTCTGATAAGAAGTCAGAGCTTAATCTGATTTGCTTGCCTGTATAGGTAACACCTCTGTTTTCCCTGGCTGCTTTTAGGATTCTCTTCTTGTCTTTGATTTTGGAAAGGTTGATTATGATATGTCTCAGTGATTTTCTTTTGGTGTCTATCCTTCCTGCAGTTCATTCAGCTTCTTGAGTGTATATCTTCTCATCCTTCAAGATGTTAGGAAAATTTTCTTCCAGAAGCTCTTCTACTATCTCTTCTGTGGACTTCTGTGATTCTTCCTGTTCTGGAATGCCAATAATTCTTAAGTTATTCCCCTTCATGTTATCCAGCATGAATCTTAGACTCTCTTCAGATTTTTTAATCCTTTCTTCTGCTTA
>NW_006408519.1:58062665-58070566 GCF_000296735.1 Chrysochloris asiatica
TTAAAAGTACGGCCAGAATAGTCAGACTTTGTCTCTCATACTTGGTATATATTGTCAGGAGGTACTATTCCCTAGAGAAGATTATCATGTTTGGTAAAGCAAGTGGGTCTGAGAAAAATAGGATCACCAAGGAGATGGATTGACATTATGGTAGCATCAATGGGCTCAAATGTAGCAACAATTGAGAGGTTGGTGCAGGACCAGGCACTGTTTGATTTTGTTGTGAATAGGGTTGCTATGACTCGGTCTGACTTTATGGCACCTAACAACTCAACCTTGTGGGCCAAACTGACCTTGCAGTCCAATATCTATCCTACAGTGCCACACCAGGACTCTATATTGTCTTATAAACACATATATCACTGCTGTCAATTTCCATATTAAATTATCCAAACTGACTATAAATTACATATTTATCAAAACACAGTTTTATGATTTGTATAATTTAGAATTACAGCTTGGTTAAATTAAAAGGAACAGGGTGGTCATTCCAGAAAACCTAATTATCATGAGGTGACTATTGAAGTACTTCAATATGTTCATGAAACCATGTTATTTAAAAATAGACAGTGGTTAGTTTGGGGTTCTTAAGTATGAAAGAATAGTAATATTTAAAAAGAGTATTTAATAGAATTAGTAACACTTGTAACCTATCAAGCTCCTTTCCTAAAGAAATGCAATCTAGCAAAATGAGTGTGGTTGGAAACTCAAGCCAGAATAATAACTACTTTCTTCAGATCCACCCAAGGCTTATACAGTGGCCATTCCAATTAACATAATAGTTCAATGGTAGTTGGGAATTGAGGTCTTTTTGTTTGGGATGCTTCCTAATTAAAGAAGCCTGTTTGAAGTAGAATCTAATTTTAACTTTGTTATGCCACAATATGATGTGGAGGGACTGTTTTCATTTCAAGAAATGTTGGCTTTGCCGTTTCCAAGTGGAGATAGCTGTCATCAAATCATGCAAGACCCATGTTTAAGACAAAAAAAAAAAGGGAGTGGCTGAGTATAAAACTACTAACTTAAAAAAGTTCCCTGCTTGGTTTCATTTTATTGAGTTCATCATTTATCTTACTAATTTTCTTTCTCGTTATAAATGACGTGCTTCTGTTACTAGCAGTCCCCTAGCTCATCATCAAAATTACATGAAAATCAAGAAAATGGAATCTGGTATTTATTTCCTGAAAATTATTATTAAGCAAGTTAAAAATATGAATCCCAAATACAAGAGTGTCTTTTCTCTTTTTGTTGTAGTCTAAAAATTGCTGGTATTAAGACCACCTCAGAAATTACTCGACAGCTACTAGCAGCAACTTAACACCTTGATGATTTCTAAGTGCTTTATTAAAAAAAAAATAAAAAAAAAAATCCTATTCATAGTCACATTATTTGTAAGCTAAAATTGTTGCCTCTTTTTAATAAATAAGAAAGAGATAGCTAGTTATCAAGTCTCTAAGAGTCAAAAGTAAGTATGGGGTACATCCAGGTTAAAATTAAATAAGACCTTTCATTTTCCACTGAGTCACTTTTTTCTCATACAACTCTTAAAATGCTAACATTTGACCAAATTTATATAAATGAGGCAGCATTAGAAAATAATGATAGCAGACATCATAGAAAATATGCATTAATGTAATTTAACCATTAAAAAATGCATCATAGTACTTAACATGTCCTTAGGTGGCATATATGGTTAGCACCCATCTAATAATCTAAAGGTTGATGATTCTAATCCACTCTGTGAATCTGCAGAAGAAAGATATGGTGATTTGCTTCTATAAGATGTGTTGTTGTTGCTAAGTGCTGTGTAGTTAGTTCCAATCTGTAGCAACCCTGTACAGGGTTTCTGAGGAGCATTTGGTTGCAGTACAATGTTGCAGTTCAAACTAGCTTTGCAGTATGGTACATTATCCTGCATTGCCACACCAGATTACAGTCACTGAAAAGCCTATAGAGTGCAATAATATTCTGAAACACATGTGGATGCCATGAGTCAGAATAAACCCAATTACAACAAATTTTTTTAAATGTTTAATAGGGTCAGCACATGAAATACTGCTCTTCTCAGTCTTGAAAAATGTGGCAGATAGCCTCTTAGATGGCCTCTATTGAAACCTGTCTACTGGAATTCACACTCTGTGTGCTCTGCCCACCTTGAGTATGAGTGGGATTTAGTGACTTTTTTCTTGTGAATGGGCTACAGCAGTTTCTATAGAATGTCACCATTACCAGATTATGAGCTTCCCTGAGGAGAGGCCTGTTTGGCAAAGAACTGAGGGAGTCCTCCTGCTGAGAGCCATCAAGGATCTGAGTCCTGCTGAAAACCTTGAAGTATAGAATCCTGCCAGTGATAAGTGAGCTTGAAAGTGACTTCCACCAGTTGAATATTCAGATGAGACATCAGTCCTGGCTGACACCAGACTGCAACTTCTTAAGAAGCCTTGTCTACCTCTCTCTGCTTCACCCACCCCCAAACCCACTCTAAAAAATTTGAAAATACAGAAGAAATGGACAGATTTCTAGAAAAACACCACTTACCTAAACTAACACAGACTGAAGCAGAAAGCTTGAACAGGTCTGTTAGACAAGAAATTGATCAGTATATTTAAAAATTCCCAACTAAAAAAGTCCAGGCCCAGATATCTTTACTGGTGAATTCTACCAAACATTCAGAAAGCAGCTGACACTAATTCAACTCAAATGATTCCAGAATATAGAAAAGGATGGAAAACACCTGAATTCATTTTATGACTCAAGCATAACTCTCATATTAAAACCAGGTAAAGGTATCACTGAAAAATAAAATTATAGACTAATATCCCTCATAAACACAAATGTAAAAATCATCAACAAAATCATAGCCAATAGAATCCAAGAATATTTCAAACAAAATACATCATGATCAAGTGTGATTTATACCAGGTATGCAGGGTGGTTCAGCATTAGAAAAACAATCAATGTAACCCATCACATACATACAACAAAGGGAAACAAATCACATGCAGAAAAAAATGCATAACTATTCCTTATGAAAACACTCAACAATATAGGAATAGAGGGAAATCCTCAATATAATTCAGAGCATATATACTTGTGGTGCTGTGGGTTAATATGCTGGATTCAAAGTCAGTTTGAACCTCAAAATTGGTGGTACAAGATCACCAGTCACTCCTTAGAAACCCTACACAGAATTGCTATGTGTCAGAACCCAACTCAATGGCACTTAAAAACAACATGTAAAACCAATAGCCAAAATCACTTTCAATGGTGAGAAACTGAAGCCATTCGCCTTGTAAACATGAACCAGATAAGGATGCTGTTTATCATCACTCCTTTTAAAATTATGTTGGGAGTTTTAGCCAGAGCTATAAGAAAAGAAAGGAAAATTAAAGCTTCCAAATTGGCAAGGAAGAAGTAAAACTCCCCTATTTGTAGATTATTTGACCCTATACTCAGAAAACCACAAAGACTTTGCAAGAAAATTGAAACTTATTAATTTTGGCAAAATGGCAGGTAAAAGATCAACAAACAAAAATCAGTTGGATTCCTCTACACTAATAAAGAGAACTCTGGAAAGGAAATCAGGAAAACAATATCATTTACAATAGCCACCCAAAAGATGCAATACTTGGGAATAAATATAACCAAAGACACAAAAGTCCTATACAAAGAAAACTACAAAAGAGAAACCTTTTGTAGTTTTTTGCTACAGGAAACCAAGAGACCTACAGAAATGGAGGAATATACCATGCTTGTGGATAGAAAGATATAATATTGTGAAAATGTCAATAACCAAAAGCAATCTATGAACAAATAGGGATAAACTTAGAAGCACTGATAAATGCTATATATACACTATCAAACTTACCCAGACAGAAGACAAAATAGATAACAGGGACCTTCTAAAAAGTAGGCACTTAAGTACATTGAAGGATTTCACCAAAAGAGTAAGAAGAGAACCCACACACTGGGAAAAAATGTTTGGCAATTACGTATCAGACAAAAGACTAATGTTTAAAATTTATAGAACACTTAAACCCCTCAACAAGAAGACAAATAATCCAAAATATGGGCAAAGGACATGAACAGACACTTCACCATGAAAGACATTCAGGTGGACAACAAACATGAAAAATGTTTATGATCTTTATCACTGGAGAGACACATATCAAAACAACAATGAGATATTATCTTATTTTTGTTGTTGTTGCTAAGTGCTGGTGAGTCAGTTCTGACTCATAGCAACCTTGTACAGACTTCTGAAGAGCAGCTGGTGGGCTTGAACTGCTGACCTTGTGCCTTGTAGTTCAGTGCTGATCAAACAGTGTCATGTTGGATATTTAATAGTGTCCTTATTTAATAGTAAAGTTCAAGAAAAACAAAGCTGCAAATGCTGGAGAAGGTGTGGAGAGACTGAGACCCTCCTCCACTGCTGATAGGACTGTAAAATGGTGCAACCACTGTGGAAAATGTTCAAAATAGAAATGCCGTGTGACCCAACAATCCCTCTACTTGGTATATATCCAAAAGAAATAAGAGCCACGACAGGAATAGATATATGCATGCCCATATTCATTATAGTACTATTCACAATAGCAAAAGGATATAAACAGCCTAAATGCCAATCAACATAACTTTGGTGTATATACACAATGAAACAATGTTGAAGAATCATGATGAATTTACAAAACTCTTCACAGCATGGAAAAACCTGGAGCATTATGCTGAGTGAAATTAGTTAATCACTAGAGGACAAATATTATATACCACCACTGCTGTAAAAGTTTAATAAAACGTTTTCTTAATACAAACAATCTACGATGGTACCAAGGGAATGTGGGATGGGAAGGGAAAATTATTCATGGTCTAAAGGGTAGACACACGTTAACATGGGTGATTGGGCAGGCAATATACAATAAGAGGAAGGCTGGCAGAGGAAAGATGAAGGTAGTGGGAGATACAGGGAGGAATCCAAGATTTAAAGTGAACAGAGGTAACTACTGTGAAATGATGATACATGCAGGTGATTGCAATCATTGTAATGAAGCCAAGTATATCATTTGTTGAATGTAAAACTGATGACGTGATCTTTAAACCCTCACTCAATTGACAATAAAAAGTATTAAAAAAAAAAAAAAGAAAGAAAGAAAAGAAAAGAAACACTCAATTCACAATCAAAACTTTCAAAAAAAAAAAGAAACTTTGAATGAACACCAACAAAAAGAAGCCAGGAGCCAGAGGCAGCCAGCTAAGGAATACCCATTCCTTCACCCACAGCAACTAACAGAAGAGAGTAAATATTGTTGTTTTAAGATGTTAAAATCCAGGGTGATTTTTATCACAAAAATAGGTAGCAATACAATCTATCTCCTTTAGCTCTTTCGCCAGTCTTCTTTGTGGAGGAAAAATAAAAGATTGGTGAAAAGTTAAAGAGGTAAAAGATAAGGCATGTCTGGTGGGGTCTATATGAAGCATTAAAGATGATAAAAAAATTAATTTTAGGAGCAATTCATGCTGTTGTTGTCATTATTGTTAGGTGCCATCAAGACAATCGTTGATTCATAGAGAATACAAGTGAAAGAGTAGAACTCCCATAGGATTTTCTAGGTGGTGATCTTAATGGTGGTGCCGCAGGATATGAGCTTGACCCTCAAGGTCAGTTAGAACTGCAAGGTCGGTGGTTCAAACCCACCAGCTGCTCCTCAGAAGCCCTATACCGGGTCACTATTGTAAAAACTGACTCAATGACACTGAACAACAACAATCTTTATGGGATCAAATCATCTTTCTCCTTCAGAGCTGCTGGATAGATTCAAACCATCAATCTTTCAGTTAGTAGTGGAATGCTTAACCATTTTACAGTAGGCCTCCTCGAAGATTTCATAACACATCAGAAATCATGACATGAAGAATTTAAATGTGCATGGTAAAATGAAGACCTAACATTAACAAATGGAGAGAAAAATGCATGTTGCCACTGCTATGTTAATTAGACTGAATGTTTCATAAATGCAACTATGGTAGAAAGCTGTCTTAATTATACAGTGTTGCTATAAGAGAAACATATGTGAATGACTTTATAAAAAATGTAATCTCTCACAGTGTAGAAGGCAAGTAGTTCAAATTCACAGTACCAGCTCTAGAAGAAGAATGTCTTTCTTAGTTGACTCAAATTCTAGGAAGAAGGTCCTTTTCTCTTTTCAGCATCTGCAGGCCTGGAATTCCCTGGAGATCTCAATGTGTCTTGGCATCAATCTTCCCCAGAATAGAGGAGGTTCCCAATGCTGGGACCTGGGTCCAGAGGCTGTGCTCTGCTCCCAGCCCCTCTTTCTTAGTAGTGGTAGGGTTGCTCTATCTCTACTCTCTTTTTTCTCCTTTTAACCCTTCTGTTGTAACCCCATCTTAGAAAAACTCTCCCTATACTGCATCAGGGTAGTTAAGTGGTTAAGGATGTTGCATCCTACCCTTAATCTTCTTATCACATCAGATCACATCAAGGGGGATCATTGCATAACTGCAAAACTGCTGAGAATTATGGCACAGCCCTGTTGAGAGATACTTGAAGGGGTCACAATTCAATCCATGTCAGAAAATTTACTGAGCATTGTATATCATCAGTTCTGTTGCTAAAAGATAACTTTATTTTATTTATGGACATAACTTATTTAAAATTAGAAAGGAAATATATTGAAAGACATTTGATTTTTTAAAAAATATTATCTCCTACCACAATAATATTTTTTTCTTAATTTTGTAATGGTGAATTCAGAAATATGCTGTAATGATATTCTAAGATGGTGTTGATGATTATAACACTTAGCATTAATTAATCACTTTATGTTGTGCTTTTTATTAATTAGAAAAGGAATCAATCCTTGTTATACTTCTTAGATAATTACACTTGCTTTCCTAAATTTAAATTTTTGTTGTTGTTGTTAAGTGCCATTCTGAACTATAGCAACTCTGTATAGGATTTAGAAGGAGTGACTGGTGAACTTGAATTTGCTGACTTTGCAGTTCAAACTGACTTTGCAGTCTAGCACATTAGCCCACAGTGCCACACCAGGACTCCATGGAAATGAAATAAATTACTGAAGTCATCAACTGGGACATTATGGTTCTGCTATTTGAGATCAAATTTGTTGTTAAAGTAAAAACCTCTAAACACTTCTGTGCAGCTTTTTCTATAGAAGGTTGTTTTGAAGTGCCATCAAGTCAATTCAGATTCATAGCAACCCTGTATAGATTTTCTGAGGAGGGTGTGACTGAACTGTTAACCTTGTGGTTAGCACTCTAGTGCTTATTCTACAGCATAAAATCAGAACGTTATAATTAGTACCACCTAGATTCTTATACAGATGAATTACAAGTCACTGTTGCAACTGCTAGATTGTCAGTAAATCTGTGTTAGATGTGCTAGTGGATGCAAGAGAGGCATAAAGATGTTTTAAATAACTCTTCATTCTGCATTGGGAGTTATAGATATATTAAGGAAAATTAACTCCATATATTAGTAATTACCAAGATATAGTGACTTAATCCACCACCAATTTCAAAATTGGGGACAATCAGAAAAAGAATGGTTTATTTAGAAAAGTCTTTGGAATATTCTGTAATTTGAGCTATCATATTATAATAATTATGAATATATAAAGATTCAGAAAAGAAAATAACCGTCACTTAATACCATCTTCATATCTTTAGCAGTATCCATAAAAATACAAATTCTATCTCTCTAAATATATAAATTAAGTACTCAAAGCAAATTTTGTTTAATAAATGACCTAAACAAGTCCACGATAGCCAAAATATGACCTTGAATATATCCTACCTGAATTTAGAGATCATCTGAAGAACAGATGTGAAACATTAAACACTAAAGACCAAAGACCAGAAGAGTT
>NW_006408519.1:58070666-58072979 GCF_000296735.1 Chrysochloris asiatica
TTTCAGTGTATTGTCCATTTCTGGTATTTTATTATTAATCTCTGGACTTCTTTGTGCAGATTTTGGGTTGTTTCCAATGCTGTATCTATCCTGTTTGATTGCTCCTGTAGCAATTTTCTGACTTCTTCCTTATTTTCCTCCACCCTTTTCCAGAACATTTGAATTTATTTCCATATCATTCTTCTAATTCCTTCTCAGGCAGATCCAGAGCCTGCTCTTCTACTGGAAAGTCTGTGTCTACTTCCAGCTCATTTGTCTCAGTTATTTTTTCTGGTTTTGGACATGTGTTGAGATCTTTAATTGTATTTTCTTGGACATTTTCAGGAGTTATGTGGGGTTTTAATGCTTAAATGGATGTATGTTGCTTTGTTGTTAAGCTTACTGAGCATCTGTCTCCTAGTGGATATTATCTGGAGATAAGACTCCCTTTTTACGTGTAATGCCTAGAAGCTGGTTTGGCTCTTGTCCAGGTAGTGGGGCATTACAGGATACACTTGTAGCTTGGCTATATGAGCACACATGCTGTCTCTTCTTGGGTAAGTTAGGGGGAGAAAGCTCCAACCCTTGGGAAAAGAGTGAGGCCAAAAATACCAAGACAGAAACAATATCAAAGCAGAGACAAAAACCACCAATCAAAAACAAATATAAAATTGTGATTGGCTGGCAGGGATAAAGGGTTCTGCACAGGTAAACTTTGGGACTAGGTCCCAGAGTCAGACATCATAAGAAGCAGCTTGAGGGTTTCCTCTCTGTGCTGTGGGAAAACTGAGTGAAATCTGGACCCTTTTGGAAGTATGCTCCCACCCACCTGAGGATGTCTGGGCTGGGCTGTGAGGACGTGACTGAAGTGAAGAGGAAAGATATGTGAAAAATGAAAAGTGAAAGATGAAAAATTGGTTACAACTCTCCCTCCAGATGTGCAGCTCCATGGCTTTTAACACTGAGTCACTGCCTCCACTTGCCTATGGCCCCGCACTCTGACTGCTGGACCTCTGGCCGCCGGCCACCATGGCTGCCGGATCGATTCAGAAATTGCCGTATTTTGCTTCCACAGGCAGGTTTCTCCACAGGTGGGCACAGGAAACTGACTCCTGGAACCTTAAACAAGATCCAAAACTCTGCAGCTGTTCTGCAGACTTCTGTTTCTTGGCTTTTTCTGGGCTTTAGCAGAGGAGCTTTTGGTATCTGTCTCTGCTTACCTGTCCCCAAACTGGAAATTGGCATTGGTGATAGAAATGATGCAGGAAATCACATGATAGAATTGTGCAAGTTTGACTTCTTCATTACAAATACTTCTTTTAAACAACATAAAAGATGTTTATACACATGGACCTCACTAGATTGAATACAAAGAAATGAATTTGACTATATCTGTGGAAAGACACCGTGGAAAAGGGCAGGGGCAGAGTGTGAAACAAGCCATTAATTACCTATATACAAGTTCATGCTAAAGCTGAATAAAATTTTTAAACATAAAAGAGAGGTCAAGTGTTACCTTGAACATATTCTACCTGAAATTAGAGATCATCTCAAGAACAGATTTGATGCATTAGTCACTAAATAACGAAGACCAGAAGAGTTCTGCATTGACAGCAAGAACATACAGGAAGAAAGCAAAAAGTCATTAAGGAGACAAGAAAGAAAGAAAAGAGTAAACTAGATGTCAAAAGAGACTTTGAAACCTGCTGTGCAACATAAAAAGGCTAAAGCAAATGGAAAAAGTGAGAAGATAAAAGAGCTGAATAGAAAATTTCAAAGAGTAGCTCAAGAAGACAAGGTAAAAAATATAAGGAAATGTGCAAGGACCTGGAGTTGGAAAACCTAAAGCGAAGAACATGTTCAGCATTTCTTGAGATGAGGGAAGTTAAATAAGTCAAACCTCGACTTGTAATATTGAAGGATGGGGAAAATATTGAATGATGCAAGAAGATCTAAAAACAGATGGAAGGAATACACAAAGTCACTGTACCAAAAAGAAATAGTCAATTTTGACCATTTCATGAAGTAGTATATGATCAAGAGCCGAGGATATTTATTGAACAAGTCCAAGGTGCATTGAAGGCAGTGGAGAAGAACAAGACTCCAGGAACTGATGGAATACAAATTGAAATATTTCAACAAACTGATGCAGCACAGGAGGTACTCACTCTCCTATGCCAAGACATTTGGAAGAAAGCTACCTGGCCAACTGACTGGAAGAGACAAATATTTTGCATATTCCAAAGAGAGGTGATCCAATGGAGTACAGAAATCATTAGACAAAATCATTAATATAGCCTGAAAGTAAAATTTTGCTAAAGATAATACAAAAAT
>NW_006408519.1:58073420-58073936 GCF_000296735.1 Chrysochloris asiatica
CACTCACTCATCTCTGCCAAGAAATTTGGAAGACAACTATCTGGGCGACTGATTGGAAGAGATCCGTATTTGTGCCCATTCCAAAAAGAGGTGACCCAATGGAACGAGGAAATCATTGTACAATGTCTTTGATATCCCATATGAGTAAAGTTTTATTAAAAAATGGCTGCAAGTATACATTGACAGAGAAATTTCAGAGGTTCAAGCCAGATTCAGAAGAGGCCGTAGAATGAGGGATATCATTGCAAATGTCCAATGGATCTTGGCTCAAAGCAAAGAATACCGAAAAGATGTTTACCTTTGCTTTATTGACTACGCAAAGGCTTTCAATTGTGTGACTCATGACAAGCTATGGACAACACTGCAAAAGATGAGTATTCCTGAACACTTAATTGTGTTCATTAAGAATCTGTACATGGACCAAGAGACAGTTGTTAGAACAGAACAAAGGAACACTGAATGATTTAAAATTAAGAAAAGTGTGTTCTTTCACCATACTAATTCCACCTGTATGCT
>NW_006408519.1:58074692-58093379 GCF_000296735.1 Chrysochloris asiatica
CCAAACTTCATCTCTCATACTTCGGACAGATTGTTACGAGGGACCAGTCACTGAAGAAGGATATCATGTTTGGTAAGGTGGAGGGTCAGAGAAAAAGAGGAAGACCCCCAGTGAGATAGATTAGCAAAATGACAGCATCAGTGGGCTCAAGCGTAGCAACAATTGTGAGGTTGGTCCAGGATCGAGCAATGTTTTATTCTGTTGTGCATAGAGTCGCTATGAGTCAGTACCGACTTGATGGCGCATAACAACAACAACAATTCATATCATGACCTCAAATTTAAGGGAAATATTAAAAACTTCAAGACTAAGATTGGTGTTGTTGGAACAAGGAATTACTGTGAGCAGGCAGTAAACAAACCAATCTGACACCATGTTGAATCTCTCAGATTTAGAGGAACTTATTTATTTGTATGCTTGTTTGGAGATCAGTTAGTCATTTCTACCATCACTGAAGCTACTGACATTCCTTTCTGAGACTAGATTCTCTGGAAACAGACTCTGCAATAGAGTAGTGTTCAGAAAGTTTATTGCTTAGTTCTCTCACAAATAAAGTAATACAACAATGAAGAAGGCAGGAATGGAAAGAATAAGAAGTTGATTTTCAGTATGATAAAATTGGAGGGCTCAGCCAATCATATGGAGAACTGATGACCTTTCAGAACAACAAAACAATCCATAATTGAGACAGTGGTTTTTCTTCATATCATCTTCAGTTAGTCCAAGGTCAGAACCCTGAAAATTTAGTATTGTCCTCTGTTACTTCAGGCACTGTACAGTGAAGAATTTAATTGTACGACATTAGCAATCAGTTTACCCAACATCTGACAGAAGGCTGTTCCCCCTAGAAAAGAACTTCTACACAGAGCCTCACAGCATCCTCTACAACCCCTCTTATGACTGATGGAAAAGTTCAAGTGCAAAGAGATAAAAAGGAAAGGAAATGCATAGGTATGGAAGGAAGAGAAGGTGAAAGAAAAATCTGGTCTAGCAGTCGAGCTACTCAGTTCTGCAAATGCCTGTACCCATTGTTGTTGCTGTTGTTCCGTGCCAACAAGTCAGTTCCAACTCATAGTGACCCTATGCACAACAGAAGAAAACACTGTCTGGTCCTGAACCATCCTCATGATTGTTACATTTGAGCTCATTGTTTCTGCCAATGTATCAATTCATTACTTTAGAGATCTTTCATTTTTTTTGCTGACCTTACACTTTACCAAAGGAGCTCTGGTAGTGTAGTGGTTACAAGTCAGGCTGCTAATCTCATAGCCAGCATTTCGAAACTAGCAGCGGTTCCACAGGAGAAAGATGATTTACAGATTTACAGCCTCGGAAACCCTATACAGGATCGCTATGAGTTGGAACACACTCTACGGTACAGAATCATTGTTACCACACTTGACTAAGCATGATGGCATTCTCCAGGGATTGGTCACTACTGACAATTTAGCCACAGTATATGAGACTAAGTTCTGTCCTGACAAAGTATGAGAGAACAAATACTCACGATCTATGTTTCTAAGGAACATTCTGGCTGTACCACTTTAGGGACTATATATTTATTATTTATTCTTCCAGAAGTCCATGAAGTTTTCAATATTTTCTACCAACACCATAAATCAAATGCATCCGTTTTTCTTTAGTCTTCCTTACTTGTCCAACTTTCACTTGCATACAAGGCCATTGTAAATACCATGATTTGAGTCAGACTTACCTTAGTCCTCAAAATGATATCTATGCTATTTAACATTTTTAAGAGGTCTTTTGCAGCAGATTTGCCCAATGCAACATATAATTTGATTTCTTGACTGTTCCTTCCATGAGTGTTGATTGTGAATCCAAGCAAAATGAAATCTTTGACAACTTCAATCTTTTCACCATTTATCGTGATGTTATTTATTAGTCCATTTGTGAAGATTTCCATTTTGTTTACATTGAGGTGCAATCCATACTGAAGACTTTGGTTTTAATCTCCAACAGTATCTCAACTCTTTTTGGTACAATGACTCTGTATATTCCTTCCATTTTCTTTTCATATATCCTGGGTCAGTAAATATTTTGCCCATGTTGTTGTTCTTGTTATGGGCCAACAAGTCAGCATTAACTCACAGTGACCCAATGTACAACAGAAAGAAACACTGTCTAGTCCACTAACATTTTCACGATTGTTACATTTGAGCCTATTACTGATGCTATTCTGTTGGGGGTTTTCCTCTTATTTGCTGATCCCCCCCCACTTCCCAAATATTATGTCCTTCTCCAGGAACTGGCATCTCTTGATAATATGTCCAAAGTACTAGAGACAAAGTCTGACCATTCTTGTTTCTAAGGAGCATTCAGGCTGTATTTCTTCTAAAACAGATTTGTTTGTTCTTCTGGAAGCCCATGGAACTTTTAATATTGTTTGCCAACATCATAATTCAAGTACATCTATTCTTCTATGGTCTTCCTTATGCATGTCTAACTTTCACACTCACATGAGGCAATTGAAAACACGATGGTTTGGATCAGGTGCACCTTAGTCCTCAAACTAGCATCTTTGCTCTTGAACACTCAAGAGGTCTTGTGAACAGATTCACCTAATACAATATGTTTGATTTCTTCACTGCTGATCCCATATTTGTTGATGGTGTGTTCAAAAAAATTAGTCTTCGATAACTTCAACATTTTCTCCATTTATCATGTAATTTTTTGCTACAATTGTGAGGAGTTTTGTTTTCTTTACATTGCGCTGCAATCAGTACTGAAGGCTGTTGTCTTTGGTATTCATCCATTTGTATTTTAAGTCTTCTGCACTTCCAGCAAGCAAGGTTGTATCATCTGCCTATCACAGATAGTTAACAATTCTTTCTCCAATCCTGATGCCATAAAGTTCTTCCTCATAAAGTCCAGTTTCTCAGATTAAATCAGCATGCAGATTGAATAAGTATGGTGAAAGGATATAACCCTAGCACACACCTTTGCTAATTTTAAACCATTAAGTATTTTCTTGTTCTGTTCTAACAGCTGCCTCTTGTGTTATGTACAGGTTCCTCATGAGCACAATTAAGTGCTCTGGAATATCCATTCTTTGCAATGCTATCCATAGTTTGTCATAATCCACACAATCTAAAGGCTTTGTTTACTCATTAAAGCAAAAGTAAACATCTTGCTGATATTCTTTGCTTTTAGTCAAGATCTTTCTGACAACAGCAATGATATTGTTAGAAGATTTCCACATTCCACTGGGTCACTTCTCTTTGGAATGGGTACTAATATGGATCACTTCCAATTGGTTAGTCAGGTAGCTATCTTCAAAAGTTCTTTGCATGGATGGATGAGCACCTCTAGTTCTTCATCAGTTTGTTGAAAGATTTCAATTTATGTTCTGTTAATTCCTAGAGCCCTTTTTTTTTTTTTTTTTTTTTTGCCATTACTTTCAATGCAGCTTGGAGTTCTTCCTTCAGTATCATTGGTTCCCATTTCATTTTGGTACAGTGACTCTCTATATCCCTTCCATTTTCTTTTGATGTTTCCTGCATCATTAAATGCTTTGCCCCCAGAATCCTTCAATATTACAACCCAAGACTTGAATTTTTTTCTTCAGTTTTTTTAGCTTGAAAAATGCTGAATGTGTTCTTAACTTTTAGCTTTCTAACTCTAGCTCTTTGCACATTTCGTTATAATATAATTCACTTTGTTTTCTCCAACTCCCTTTTGAAATTTTCTGTTCAGCTCTTTTACTCTCAAGAACAAGTTTCAGCGTTTCTTTTGATGTCCATTTTTGTCTTTTATTTATTTCCTGTCTTTTTCATGACCTTTTGCTCTTTTCATCTATGATGTTCCTGATGTCATCCCACAATTCCACTTGTCTTTGGCCATTAGTGTGTAATGCATCAAATCTGTTCTTGAGATGGTCTCTAATTTTAACTGGGAGATATTTAAGTTACTATTTTGATTCTTCTGGACTTATTTTAATTTTCTTCAGCTTCAGGCTGAGCATGGCATAGAAACAATTAATGGCCTGTTTTACCATCCAACACTTGCCTTGTTTTGGTGGATGATATTGAGCTTCTCCACTGTCTCTTGACAGATGTAGTCAGTTTGATTCTTGTATATTCCATCTGGCAGGTACAAGTGTATAATCAGCTTTTATATTGTTCAAAAAAGTTATTTGCAAGACCAAGTCATTCATGTTACTATTTCCTCTTTGTTTCCAACTTTTGCATTCCAATCACCTGTCATTATCAATATATTTTAATTGCACATTTGATCAATTTCATACTGAAGAAGTTGGTAGAATTCTTCAATTTCATAATCATAGGCTTTATTGGTTGATTCAAATTTTAATAATGGTGATCTTCCTTGTAGGCTTATAGATATTACTGTATTTCAGTCAGCATTTCACTTCAAGATATATCTTGAAATGTTCTTTTCAATGATGAAATGTGATACCACTCTTCAGTTGGTCTTTCCAGCATAGTAAATTATATAATTGTTGGATTCAAAATGATAATACCAGTCCATTTCAGCTCACTGATACCTAGGATAGAGTCTGCATATAGATCATTCTAATTTGAAACCTGAGGTTTAAATTTCTTATTGAGTTCTTTGAGCATCATCTTGAGAAATAATGAGCATGTTCTTAACTTTTGGTTTTCTAACTTTGGAGCTTTGCATATTTCATTATAATACTTTGCTTTGCCTTCTTGAGTTGCCCTTTCACATTTTCTGTTCAGTTCTTTTATTTCATCATTTCTTCCAGGTGATTTAGCTTTTATATGTTTAACAGCATGTTTCAGAATCTCCTGACAGTCACTTTGGTATTTTCTTGTCTTTTTAATGACCTTTTGCTTTCTTCCTGTATGATACGCTTGATGCCATCTCAAATCTCCTCTGGTCTTTGGTCATTAGTGTCTAATGCATTAAATATTTTCTTGAAATGGTCTCTAAATTGCTATGTGATATATTCAAGGTCATATTTTGGCTCTCGTGTGCTTGTTTTAATTTTCCTCAGCTTCAACCTGCACTTGAATATTAACAATTTATGTTTTGTTCTACAGTTAGCTACTGACTTTGTTTTGGCTGAAGACATTGAACTTTTCCTACATTTCTTCCCACAGAGGTAATCAATTTGATCCCTGTGTATTACTATACATTTTATCTGGTCTACATTTATAGTTTCCATTTATGTTGTTGAAGAAAGCTTATTTGCAATGAATGTCATTCCTCTTGCAAAATTTTGTCATGCCATTTCCAGTATCACTTCTATCACCAAGGCCAATCCTTCCTTCTTATTTCCAACTTTCCGCATTCCAATCACCAGTAGTTGTCAACACATCTGAAGTGCATATTTGATCAATGTCTGCCTGAAGAGATTGGTGATATACTTCAATTTCATCATTATTGGCTTTAATGGTTACTGTGGAAATTTGAATAACAGTTGTATTAACTGGTCTTCCTTGTAAGCATATGGATATTATCCTATCAAAGACAGCATTGTACTTCAAAATAGATCTTGAAATGCTCTTTTTGATGATGAATGTAATGCCATTCTTCTTCAATTTGTCATTCCCACTATAGTAAACTATGTGATTGTCTGATTCAAAATGGCCTGTACAAGTTCATTTCAGATCACTAATGCCTATGATGTCAATCCTTATGCATTCCATTTAATTTTTTATGGCTTTCAATTTTTATGAATTCATACTTTGTGCATTCCATGTTCTAATTATTAATGGATTTTATATTGAAAATATATTTTGCAACTGTAACTTCTCAGTTTTGAGTTGTGCCCCATTAGCAAATAAAGGTCTTAAAAGCTTCACTTCATCCACATCGTTAATGTTAACTCTACTTTGAGGAGGCAGTACTTCCCAGTCATAGTTCGAGTGCCTTCCAACCTGAGGGTTATACCAGTACTATAGCAGACAATGATCTGCTGCTATCATAGGATTTTCAATGGCTATCCATTCAGAATTGATCTGCCTCTCCTTCTTCCTAGTCTGTCTTAGTCTGTCTTAGTCTTGAGACTTGTCCACCATGGGTGACCCTACTGGTGTTTAAAATATCAGTGGCATAGCTTTCAACATCACAGCAAGACAAACACACAAGTCACCACAGTACAATAAATTGACAGACTAATTGTAGACAGTATTACCCAGAACTATACAAATGCTTCTGTTATTTAACGTTGCTCCCACCACCATCAATAGTTATGGAAAAATTACACTTTTCCTCTTTTTCACCTTCCTTCTTTAATCCACTCTTAGAAAGGGTCTTTATCAAAACTCACTCTGATTTCAGTAAAGAAGAAGAAAACACTTTTTGTTTGTGCATTGGTAAGCCACCATAGATACTGCATTAGAATCCACTTTTAGATATTGCATTTCTGACCCTGGATTTTTCTGGCCTAGTATACTGGTGTGGTGCTGTGGGTTAATGCTCCAGACCACAATGCCATTTGAACTGCAATATTGGCGGTTCAAGCTCATCAGCTGCTCCTTGGAAACCCTATACAGGGTCACTATGGGTCGGAATCGACTCGATGGTACTTGACAACAACATACTTCAGATCAGGTAAAATCATATCCAGGAATACAAGCACAAGATTTACCAAGAGAATCAAAGTATGGCTTGACCTTATTGATGTAACATATTATGTTACTTTAAAGATAAAACCTGCAGTGAGGAGTAAATAAAGAGAGCTACACCACTGTACTTTTGTAATTGCTATTTGCTATTTTCAAGTCAGTGCCTGACTTATGAAGCCGTGCACAATGGAATTGGACCATTGTGATCCACTGGACTTTCATTGGTAGGTAGATCATTCTGCCTAGTTCATCTTTTTCTGGAAGCTCTGCAAAAACCTGCTTAGCAACATACAAGCCTCCACTGACCAATAAATAGTGTCTGTGCATGAGATGCATTGACTAGAAATTGAACCCCAGTCACAGGTATGGAAGGTGAGGATTTTGCCGCTCAGTCCTCCTCTGTCATTGGTATCTTTTATTTTCCAAGGGCTTTATTTTATAGAGAATTTTCATGTTTCTTTTATTCCAATATGGTTGATATGCACATTTGTTTGGGGGCAGGTGGCAAGAAGCAGCCCAAGGTTTCCCCACCCCACAAAAAACCAAATATATATGTATATATTTGTATATATATGTAAAACCAAAACTAGATACAGAAAAAACAGTTTGGTTTTTTTTTTCAATTTACAGAAAAACTGTAGATAAATGTTTTGACTGATTTTTCTAGTACCTTCCACCAAAACAAAGTAAATTGTTTTCATTTCAACATACATGATGTAATTTGAACTTCTAAACAGCCCTGTAAAGCACCATTAATTTAACTTTGCTAATAAAAAAAAATTTTATTAGCAAATGTAGAGGATGACATTACTTTTATAAGGTCAGACAAATAGATAGTGTAGACGCTGAGTTTAACTCCAAGTACTGCATTTTGTAGGAAACATACTGTCTTCTAAATCATTTCCCTTGTTTATACTGAAAACCAGAAGATCTGAAGGTTGTAAGAGAAACTCAACTAGTGAATATTAGGATTCAAAATTTAAGTGCAAAGTATAAAAGCTATTAATGCTTTATTTTTAGAATAATAAAATTTTAATTATATAAGATAAGGTTTGCAGTAAAAATTCTACTCTCACTTCAACCTCTTTCTGCTCCATTCCCATCTGTTCCAGAATAATAATTTTTATTAGCTTTTAGGTCGCACATCCACTATTTTCTTATAAAAATATAAACATATATAAATTTCTTCTCTGACCTCTTAACGATTTTATGAAGGTTTTTTTCATATCAGTGCATAACACATTTTCACATGTTGGACAGCTGCATAGGATTTCATTGAATGGCTTACACCATAATATAGTGGCCAGCCTCTAATGATGCTATGACAATTTATGCTTGTATGCCCATCTTGTCATGTATTTACAAGGACTGCTATATTATACATTTATAGATTATAGGCTTAAAGTGTTAATCACTAAGATCGATTATATTTTGGAAGATATGAAATAAAGTATGGCACTATAGGATAAGCACTCACCCCAAGGTTGTTTTGAACCTCATGGTCGGCAGTTCAAACTCACCAGCTGCTCCTTGGAAACCCTATACAGAATCACTATTGAATTGAAACTGACTACATGGCATGCAACAACAATGACAGCAGCAACAATAGCTCATCTTTTTTCAGTTTTCCTTTGTTCTAGATTTTTTTACTTTCATTTACTTGGCAAAATAATTCCTTGTAGTAGTAGTGAGGTTGGCCCAGGATGGGGCAGTGTTTTGTTCTGTCATGCATCAGGTCGCTGTGGGTCGGTATTGACTTGATGGCACCTAACAACAACAAAACAGCAGTGTGCAGTTTAATCCACCCAAAGAATGCTCAGTATCTGATGGCCAATGTCACAATAATGAAGTATCACTTTACTTTATTTTGATGCCTGTGTATATGGCTCTTAGGATGGAGACTCAGATTCAGGGTAGAATCTGTGTCTTAATCAAATTCCATGTCTAAATGTAAGTATTAACAGGAGCCATTTTCTGTGAGTATTTTTTTTTTTTAACCACGAGGTAAATTTCTCCTATTCTAGAAAGTAGATCCAATTGTTAATTATATCGCTCTTTGCTGACAATCAGTGTGTCATTGGACACTTAAGGATTATTCCAGTTTTGTAAGTCTATAACCTGGTTGGAATATAAAAATCAGCAATATTCCTATATACTGACAGACATGATTCTTGAAATTATTCCTACTTGATAGATTCTCTAATACCAGTCTGCATTATATTTTTTAGTTATTTTTGTAACTATAACAAGGAAGAGCAAGATCTTTGTCACCCAGAAATTTCTAAATGTATTCCTCTGTCAAGAAGCTCTGAGAAGCAAATGTAATTCATAATGCTATTTTTCAGGAAGTATTGTTTAGCTTCCCTGAAATAAGTATTAAAATGAATATATTTGGAAAGTGTTAATCAATCCATTCAATTAATACAGAATTTTAGTCATATGAATAAGAATAAGAGATCAAAAAGTAACACTTCCAGAGCTTGAATAGATATTATTTACTTTATCCTTGCTGTATTTCTCAAAAGAAAATATGACAGTTTAATATTTATATTTATATGATTCATAACTGACAGAGTAGAGTCAAGCATAAAACCAAGGTTTTCCCCTTTGGGAACAGTGCTATGAGTGAATTGCCAACTTTCAATGTGATGGAAGAGTGTTGATCGACCTAGGGATAAGATCCAATCAAAAGGAATTCCGTCTTATCTGGATTCAATTTTAGAAAACTTTTGGCGATTTCCCCACAGTAAGTCAGCCGGCCAAATAAACAGATCCACTGAAAAGAACTTGTATAATATTTCTTGAAGTGGAGCAAACAGTCTATGTTCCATCTAAATGTATATGAACAGAGGGTACCTTCAAGAGCCAGGTGTGCTGATGGACAAATCTCTGAAGAATTCGGCTCTAACCCTTAAGAGGTCCTATTATACAAAGGACAGAATCTGTTGATGAGTCTTGAATGAGAAACACTGGAATTAAATAAGAAACAAAACCAATAACAATTTCAAATACATCTTTGCAGGATTGAAACATATTTTAATAAATTTCCTGTCATTCTGAAAAGAGCCTGAGTGTTACTGAGACAGCCAGACCATCTCTAACTTTAGGAATTCTGATTTATATGCTATTAAAGGACAAAAGTCCAGGCTGATACTCAGTCTAGATCTGATGACAGTTAAGATATTCCTAAAGCTCTTCAGCAGTGTCTTTCTTCTACCATTATTAGTTAAATTAAAGAAATAAGGTGATAGAAGTTAGCCATATTATGCTATGTAAACAGGATTTCTTTATTTTTTAAGGAAAATTGTTAAAATTACAGATTTTAGACACTATGGTAATTTACCAGAAGTGAGAGATTAACGAGGCTTGTTAATCAGAATGAAGAAAACTGAGGACAGACTTTCCCCAGTGAAGAAGACCAAGGATTAGGGACTGGAAGTGGTTGGCTAAAGCTTCTGGATAATATCATTTAAATCCTCAACAGAGAGATAATTAAACTCAGAGAAGTCTTGATTGCCAGATTTATATCAACTAAAAGATACAAAATAAATTCAAAACTACTAGGAATTCCTATGTGTCAAGAAACAACACATGTCATCAGAGTAAATATTGACATCTCTAAAAATAAGCAATTTCTGAGAATTTAGAGTGACATATACAAAACCAATTGAAAGAATTCCCGAAAAGAGGATCAGGCAATGTTAGAAGCCAAAAAGACAATCAAAGTTGCAAAAGATAGAATATTTAAAGAGACAACATCAATATTAGCTTAATAATGTGTCATTTTCTTCACATAATCCAGAGCAAATATTACGGATGAAAGTGGCTATTACTTTACTCTCTCCTTTTACACATGGAATAAAATACATTTATCTATTATTTTATATACTTTAACCTATATTTTTAAAGAGAAAACACATAGTTTTTGTTGACTTTTTTTGTTGTGATTTCTATTGTGTTTACAGATTTCCTGCATTAGCTTCCATCGAAACTTTTCTCATAGCTTAATCCTAGCAG
Source organism: Chrysochloris asiatica (assembly GCF_000296735.1). NCBI lineage: Eukaryota > Metazoa > Chordata > Mammalia > Afrosoricida > Chrysochloridae > Chrysochloris > Chrysochloris asiatica. The sequence goes on from NW_006408519.1 coordinate 58,085,282, forward strand.
TTCACAAAATATAAGAAGGATTGCAAATAATTGTCATTATTTTAAATGCACAGAATTATTAGTGACAGAAGACTGGATTTTTTTAAAGGATGTCTAGCATATAGGATCTAATCATCACCATCTGATGTTCAGAGGAAGGATATATTTGGTGACCAAAATACTTGACAGATTTTCTTTTAAGTGTGAAATAAAAACCTGGTGTTCCAAAGAGCCATGAAGACTAATAAAAATCTGACTGATTTTTTTTAGAGTAGAACAAAAGAGATCTGTGAGACTATCACCTTCATGAGCTCTTTAAGAGACATGGAAGAAGCCAAAATACTTTTAGGGCAAGATTTGGGACAAGGTAAACATATCACCTTGTGGTGCTGTGGTTAATGCACTAAACTGTAATGTCAGCTTAAGCCACATGGTTGGCGGTTCAAGCTCACAAGCCTTTCCTTGGAAACCTATATAGGGTCGCTATTGGTTGGAACTGACTGGATGACACTCAACAACAACAAACATATCATATCAGGTTAACTGAATTTCAGTCAATGCTAGAAGTCTCTTTTCTGTCAGAGTGGAATGCAGCGTTGCTATCCTATACAGGAATTCAGAGAACAGTAGCTAACAAAACTCAAACTTTGTATGTTGTTGTTGTGGAGTGCCATCAAGCTTGTTTCAACTCATAGCAACCCTATGCAAACCGGAACGAAACACTGTCGGGTCCTCACAGTTCTTATGTTGGAACTCAGAGTTGCTGTCACTATGTTAGTCCGTCTTGTTGGTAGTCTCTCATTTCACTGGCCCTCCACTTTACCTAGTTAATGAGGCCACAGTAATAGGTTCATCCATCCACTGAGGGTTAATGTGCAATGTGGTTTTGAACTGAGGCAGTTCAAGATCAGGAACCACTTCTCAGAGACCCTACATAGGGTCAGTATGAGTCAGAATTGACTCGGCACATAACAACAACAACAGAAAAGATAGAATGGTCATGAAAAAAAAACCAGATGGTTTAGGATTACTCCTGCCTTAATCACTTGATTTCCACAAAAAGACATTAAGCTGGCCTGAAAATTTCATGGAAGAGACTTGTATTGTGTTGGCAAGAGAGCAACACCACAGCCTTAGACAGTTTTCTAATTTGGGATTTTCTCTAAAACCATGCAATTGAATTTAAGGCAAATTGATGTAGAACCATTGAGCTCACAAATGAACTTGTATAAAGTTCTTGGGTGAGAAAAAATGTGCATTTCTGTGACATTTAATTTCAAGTTAAACTGCTCCTAGGCACTGATTTACTGTCTATTGTTCGCTAAAGTGGCCAAATTGAGTAACAAGTCGGAACGTGTACACACACATTTGTAATATTTCTTAGATAGAATGCAATGGTTGAAATGCATAAAAGATAACAGAAAAAAAAAAAAAAAAACTGACAAAAACTCTTGAAAAACCACCAAGTCCTTTAACCCTGTGAAAGAAGCTAGAAGTAAAGAAAATGTCAACGGGTACCTCCCACCCTACCACCAGGGCTTCCAAAAAGTAGCAATAGGACTAACACACAACTCCTCCCAGGAAATCTGTTTCCTATTCAGTTTAAAGTCCAAGCAGAGGTTAAAAGCATCGCAGTTACTTGCCAAGCAAGCAACAAACCCAATGAATCCAGTAGGGGGACCCAGAAACAGTAGCTAAAAGGTCTTGTCAGGTTCCAAAGCCATGCTCTCAGGGACTTCATTAGACGCTAGCATCATAAAGGCAAGAACGCTGCAGATTTTTTTCAGAGAAAATTTAAATCCTAACTATTTAGAGTTTTTGTTTTTTTTATACTGAATTCACCACTGATGAGCTCTCCGTTTAATTTGCATCAGGCGCTTCAGGGTTATAGCATCCTAGTATCAGTCCCCCCAAGCCCCTGGGGGTATTTCTGTTGATTGCGCTGACATCTACTGGTAGAAACATGGACCTTCCTAACAAGCTTCTGCAAGAATCAAACTGAAGAAGTTTTGATTTAAACCTAGAAAAAAGGCTTTTCTTTCTTTCTCCCTTTCTTTCTTGCGTTCTCTCTCTCTTTCTCCCTCTCTCTCTTTCTCTCCCTTCCTTTCTTTCTTCTTTTCTTTTTTTCTCTTTACTCTGTAGCTAACATAATACATAGCTCACCATATTAGAGGAGACTCATAAGATTTCTTTATAAAGATATAAGAATTGGTTAATTTTGCACTCTTTTTCCTTGTCATTATAATCTTTGCCACAAGAATGGCTACATTCTCAGAAATATTCTGTCCTCAGTATAGTCATTGTCATATGAATGAACTATCATTCAATCCTAATGCCTGAGATATTTTATTCTTGCTTCTGTGACATTTATATTTCAGTTACAAAGGCTACAGCAAGAAAAGGAAATGATACAAATTTTATTCAGGCTTTATCATTTTAAATTCTCATTTGTGCTTCCTTCTTCATCAGGTATTTAAAAACTAGTTTTCCTCTTTAATAAAAAAGAATGAAGGAAGGATGAAAAAGAAGAAAAAATTACAAGTTTATGAAACCAAACCTCTGGTGTTAACCTCTTTTAATGGTTTTACTGTCACAGTTAGCACAACAGGATACATTGCTACTGGAGACATCAAAGCCAAGAAAGTGAGCCCGTCATTTCCACTCACAAACTGTAGTAGAAACAATGCTTTGTTAAAGTTGTGTTGTGATGTAGGGCTTAAGAGGCTCAGCACTACCAAACAAATTACAGAATATAGCAAACACTGTTATCAAGCACAACATGAAAAGCAGTGAATGAATCCTATTTTAACCATCTCTAACCTATTCCATTTCTATTTTCTCAATATTCTTCAACATACAAGACAATATTTCAAATCACTGAAAATCCCAGCTATTCAATTATAATGTCCTTAAAATGTTTTTTTTTTTGTTTTTTTTCTCTAAAAGGACTTTTGTAGTTCTAGTAAGTTGGGGAATGGGAAGCTGGGAAAAATAATCAAGTCTTAAAACACAGTGTTCTTTTTTTTTTTTTCCTTTAGATGAAATATGTGTTGAAAGAATGAATTTAAGATAGAAGTTAAATCTAAGTGATAATTTACACAAGTTTGAATTTTTATTATTACCCATAAGTCAATTTACATGTTTTAAATAGGTATTTTTCTTTTAAAATGAAACATTTAAATTAAAATTACATGAATATGCTATATTTGGGGAATATATTTCTATATGCACTGCATTTTTATAATGTGGCTGAACATTTTAATTACTGAAAATGTTTTTTAACTTTTCCTTTAAATATAACAATATACAAAATGAATCAATATATTAATATAAAAAAGAAGCAATTTTTATAAGCAGAGGGTATAACTATAGGGTCCCTATTAAAGAATATAAAGAGCATCTATGATAAGATTTATATGAGAATTAAATTAGAAAAGAGAAAATGAGGAACAAAGGACTTCCTGATCTTTAAACCTCTCACACAGTATTTCTCTTGCTAATAACTATTCCATATGTAGAAGAAGCTATATATCTAAAGTTGTATTTCAGAATCAAAATTATATTGTATATTTCAGGAAAAAAGGGACTCTACTTTTCTCCTAGTCACATGACATACTATTTGTCGCTAGAATATTTGTCTATCTTCAACAATTTAAAGAGCGGAAGAGAGCATTTCATTTAGCTGTAAAAGATAATTTGTTTCTTTATAACTATGTTGTCAAAATTTGAAGCATGATATTGAAGTTTGAAACTAAATTGAGTATAATCATATTTCTTTCTATGATGACAATAAATTAGGGTAGAACATCTAAGTCAGAATTTAAAACCAAAAAACAAATTAAAGCAGAATGTATTTTTATAGTATCTTTAGTGTTAGTATTACGCATTTGGGCTTTGATCATGTCAACAATAACTTCATGTAAAGTTTTATATCTTTATCTTCAGATCTGCTTGAACTTAATTTGAAGGCTTGTGGAGGGTGGCCTCAAGAAAGCATACCATTTAGTTATAGACTTTTATAGTAAACATATATATTAAGACACATTAACATGACCTATCAAATAAAACATTGCTATTTTCAATGCCATATTTTGATGACTTTTCATTACCTTTCCTACCAAAATGATGGTTATGCAAGAATTGATATACAGTGATCTTTCACAATACCCAATAATTATCAAATGATAGATTCAGCGTTGTGTAAGGCAAGTATTAAAAGGATAAAGCTAAAAGATTTGAAGTAAACTGAGACTGATAAAATTTTAAAGTACATGTCTTACTCTATGTTGTCTCATGAAACAAACTCTTTTCTCTGTTTTTAAATATATAATATGTGAAGAGAATTGTATTTTTTATGGGTAAGTACCAGATATCTGCATTTTATATAGCTCTTTGCAGTTTTTGTCCTGAAACAGAAAATTCTAATTTTTTCACAAGGGATTAAGATTTTAAAACTCTAGATTGTTCAGTTTGTATGATTTGTTTTTTAAAATGTTCAAATTCTTTCATCCATAGTCTTCTCTCAGTATGTCTGTGTGTATTTGCGAGTGTGTGTGTGTGTGCTTACTACTGTCAGAAAAGACTGCTTTCATTCTCATAAGGCATACACAAATAGCTAACATTTTGGATAGGTAGATAACATTTTAAGCTTCTAGATATATCTTGAAATTCTGAGTTAAAATGTTCTGATAATTTATTTCAACTTTACACAATATAAAAATTAAAATGAAACAAAACAAAAAAGACATAGAAAATACAACTTACTCATCAAAAAATATGTATTTATTTTTTACTTCCTTCTTTAAGAAAGTCATATTTGTATGCTAACATTTATTTATTTACTTGTTGACTCATTTAGTTAGCTTTCTATAACACAGAAGTGAGATAGAGCAAGACTAGTGATAACCATAGCATAATGTCATGATGAACACTTTGGAACACATGATAGCATAAAAAAGATTATCCTTTACCCAGTACTAGTAACAATCCAAAAATTCTCAAAGTCAGTATTTGCATCTTAGGATTATGAAATGAATACTCATACTTTCCAAAGTGTTGTAGAGAATTCAGACAAAGAGTATTTTGAATCTCGGTAGCCTTGAAGGCCTGAGAGTTATCATGAATCACTGGGAACATATCAACTGCCACATATCAAGCCTATCCCACAGAACAAAATGTCTGACTTGTTAAGGACGGCAAGAGTCTAAAGCAGTACTCTAATTTACAGGAATAGATTGAACAGTTTTTGAGACGAGTTAATATTTCTCAGGCAAGCTTAAAGCAGTATCACATATTAAAATAAGTTTAATAAGTATTCTAATGACAGGGCTCAGCAGCATCATTTCCCTTCATCCATCCTGAGAAATCCATAGCACCCACCACTAAAGTGTGAGAGGCTTCTGGTATGCATGCACAAAACATATGGTTTGGGTTAAGATTTCCCTGAATCACACAGACAAAAGCAAAAAACCATAAATCAATTCCATCAAAGAACAATCTAAATCCAGTTTCTAAACTTTGTTGCTAACATCATTTCTGTCTTCTAAGTGAAATGTTTCTCAGGGTAGCTACAGAAAGATGAACAGGAACTATGGCGTATATTATTATTTTAAAATAATTGAATAGATTTTACATTTGTAAAATTAAAAAATAATATTTCTAATGCATACTTTGAAATTTACCAGATAAAAACAATGCAATAAAAAATGACTACACTACGTTATTTTCAGTGATTGATAACATTATGCTTTTATAACCAAATAGTAAACCATACAGGAGAAAATATGAGGGAAAAAATTGAAGAATTAGGAAGGAAAATATGGAACACATCAGTGGACTCATGGAGGGAATTAAAAAGTTAAAATATGGGAAGGCTGAGAAAGGATCAAATATAAAGTGGGAGTAAGATCTATTCAGAAGAAAAAAGTACACCTAAGAAGAATCCAGAGCACGGGAGACAGAGAAAGCAACAAAGCAATGAAAAGAGAGAAAAAAGAAAAAGTAATTCAAGTAAAAGGCCCAAGTAAAGAAAGACAAAAACCATGAAGCAAATATTTCAAAAGAAAGTCATTAGGTAAATTAAGCAAACTGCTAGGGGAAAAACAGGCACAAAGAAGCGTCCAGAAGCCTCAGGGATGCCTACAGAAAAAAAAAAAAGAAAGAAACAATAAAGTAGAATAAAGGAGAAAAAACATGGAGAGACACTTAGAAGAGACAGAGAAGAGAAGACAAGGAGATGGTTAATAAATGAGAGGCAGAAACAAAGCAAAGGTTAAGAAAGGAAAAACAAAAAACAAACTCTATTATTTATTTAGTCTTATTACAGAAAAGTACTCATTTGTGTATTTGTGCAGTTTTTATGTGATAGCAGAGAAAGTTCTGGTTTCTGTAAAACTGTTTGGGTGTCTGTTCCAAGTTCACTTTTGGAATTATAAAAGTATAAGCCATCTAAGACTTTACTGTACTTGTTTTATATAGTTCAACTGGAAAGCTTTGTCCTTTTTGAAACAACAGACTTTGTAAAACTCTTGTAAATAGCCAAATGCCATTAAACAATTTATGAAACATAAATTAGAGTTAAATGTAGGTGATATTTTGGTTGTGGCATTATTTGATTCTATTGTCTACAAGGAATTGGTCCTTCTAGATGCTAAAATGAAATTATTCAGAGCTATGAATTTTAATGAAATATCAATGAGTGATCAAGTCATGTAGTTTGTTTTTGTTAAGCATCTCCAAGTGATTAAACAAACCAAAAGAAATAATTTCCCTTTTAAAGTTTAAATAAAAGTCATATCATTTCTATGTGTAATATATGTGTGTGTACATTATATCTGTGTGTATATAGTATATACATATGTGAATTTGTTTATTCACACATATATTAAACAATTTTAATTTAAAATGTACTTAAAACTTATCTACTGTCTGTGTAAACATTTAAGCCTACTTTTTTTTTTAATGTTTTTATGTGAATTGAGTGATAATTTACATGGGAGAACATCAGTTTTACACTAATCCTATGATATTTCATTTCATTGCACTGATTACAATCTCCTCTGTACACCATCATTCAACAATATTTGCGTCTATTCTGTTTTATTTTGTGTGTTTTTTTGTTTTGTTTTTTTTTTAATATACACAGAAACACTAAGGAATATATAATAATTTAAACAACCAAAGGGTATATTCTGTAAGCCTGCTTCCTGGCTGCCAGCACATAGACTTTCTCTTTGCATGAGTCTAGAGTCCTCAACCATTCTATCTCTCCATGGCGTCATCTCTGCCTCCATTTCTGGCATTGCTGTTAAGCCTACTTTTTGCAGTGAAAATTGCTGTTTCTTTTTATGGAACTGTAAATATATAAATACTTGACATAAACAATTAGACAGTTCTTTTACACCTTAATGGATAAAATGCAGAAATATGACCAGAATGAAAATCATAAAAATGGATTTTTAGCTGTAGCAAAAGATACCCATATATACCTACTTATATACCCATATACCCATATATACCTACTGTCAGCATAGAATGGGGCTTCTGATTCAGTTCCTATTCACGGTGACCTCATGCGCAAGACATCCAATCCTATGCCATCTTCATGGTCACTGATGTGTTCAAGATCATTGTTATAGTCAATTTGTATTTAGAATGCCTTCCAACTTATTGGGCTCATCTTCTAGCACTTTATCAGATGATATTATGTTGTGATTCAATGATTTTTTAGTGGCTAATTTTTGCAAGTAGATTAGCAGTTGTTTCTTTCTATTCTATTCTATTTCAGCTCCACTGAAACCTTCTCAGTGTGGCTGACCCTGCTGGTGTTGGAAACACCAGTGGTAACGTTTCCAGCCTCTTGACAACATAAAAATCACCATTCTACAACAAACTGACAGGTAAACAGATAGTGGTATCGGGGAGGCAATTGTTGAAAGCTTTTGATCAATAATTTTGAATTTTATAATATGCCGAAAAGGTATCATTTAATCTAGCCAATCACTTAGTTAAGGCCTTCATCAACTATCATCTAAGTTGTTACCATAGACTTTTAAATGGTTTCTTAATCACTAATTTATCCCACTTCATTCAGTACTCCAAATTGTTATATATATATATA
>NW_006408519.1:58093814-58095138 GCF_000296735.1 Chrysochloris asiatica
TAACAACAACAACATATATATATATATATATGTTGTTGTTGTTATGTGCCGTGGAGTCGGTTCTGACTCATAGCGACCCTGTACAGGTTTCTGAGGCTGTAAATCTTAATGGGAGCAGAACGCCTCATCTTTCTCCCGCAGAACAGCTGGTAGTTTCGAACTGCCGACCTTGCGGTTCGCAGCCCGATTCGTAACCACTACGCTACCAGAGCTCCATATATATATGTAACAAAATATAACTACTTTTCATACATACATGAATTTGGTGCTGCAGGATAAACACTAGACTGCAAGGTCAATTTGAACTGCAAGGTGATAGTTCAAATCCACTAGCTGCTCCTCAGAAACAGAGTCTCTGAGTAGAAACCGACTCAACAGCACATAACAACAACAACAATCAGTGGTTGGCTGCAGACAAGTTCTCTTATTAATGTTAGTCTTACTCTCGTTGTTGTTGTTGTTAGTGCCATCGAGTCAGTTCCAACTAACAGGGATCTTATATAGGGTTTCTAAGGAGCAGCTGGTGGGTTTGAACTGCTGATATTGTGATTCACAGTCCAGTGTACCTTAAAACAATGAAAGATTCAGTCAAAATCATGATTTCCAAGGGGATCCAATGGACCAGTTAAATTCAAGGCAGAGAGATCAACTTCAAAGGTTATGTTTTTTTTTTCAGATTCCAAAGGTGTAATATTCATATATTTTTTCCTAAGGACACTGGACAACCATGGAGGCATTTAAAAAAAAAAAAAAATGTTTCAAAGAAAATTGAAAAGTGCATTAGTGAGAAAAAGACCAGGGAATTTGTGCCAAGGAATTTGTTTTTTGCCCCATCATGACCAGGGAACCAAGGACTTTCTTTGGGAAAACCTTGCGGTCCAGCCCTGATTTTTGCCCTGATCTTGCTACTTCAGACTTCACTTTGTTTCCAAAACTCAAAGAACATTTAAGAGTAACAAATTGGAGCCCTCAAATTTCTCAAAATGCCATTTGATGTAGTGTAAATTGAGGAGTACAGGATTCTTCAAGAGAAAGGTTCTTGTTGTTGATAAGTGACATTGAGTCAGTTCCGATTCACAGTGACCTTGACTATGGTGTCCAAGAAGCAGTGAGAGGGTTTGAACCACCGACCTTGTGGTTATGGCGCCACATGGAAATATTGTCTTCAGAAGTGTATAGCCTTAGATGGAGGCTATGTCATGGAATGATATCTTCATAATTTTATATTTTTGTTTAATAAAGGTTTTATGATTGGTAGCAATACTTTTTGGCTTACCCACATAGACTGTTGATATGTTTACTTATTTTGTTTTCGATGTTCCTT
>NW_006408519.1:58095238-58097439 GCF_000296735.1 Chrysochloris asiatica
ATATATATATACTGCACTCACAAACTTCACTTATTTTTACTTTGGCCATGTTCTATTCCTCTGCCTGGAATGACTCAATCACCACCCCACATTGTTGTTGTTATTAGATGCCAACTAGTCATTACCAACTCATAGGGACACTGTGCACAACAGAATGAAACTCTGCCCAATCCTGTGCCAACCTCACAATTGTTGCTACATTTGCCACTGTGCCAGTCCATCTTGTTGGGGGTGTTCCTGTTTTTCTCCGACCCTCCATGTTAACAGACATCATATCCTTCTCCAGAAACTAGTCTTTCCTGAAAATATGTCCAGATTATGAAAGATGAAGTCTGCCCATCCTGGCTTCCAGGGAGCATTCTGGTTGTACTTCCTCCAACACAGATTGGTTTATTCTTTTGGCGGTCCATGGTACTGTTAATATTCACTTACAAGATCAGGTGCACCTTAGTACTCAAATGGACATCTTTGCTCTTCAACACTTTAAAGAGGTCTCTTGCAGCAGAATTGCCTGATGCAAGATGTCTTTTGATTATTTAACTGCTGCTTCCATAAGTGTTGATGGTTGATCTGAACAAACTGAACTCTTTGACAACTTCAATCTTTTCTCCATTTATCTTGATATTATTTATTGGTCCAGTGGTGAATATTTTTGTTTTCTTTACATTGAGGTGAAACCCATACTAAAGACTGTTGTCTTTGATCTTCACCAGTAAGGATTTTAAGTCCTAATCACTTTCAGCAAGCAAGGTTGTATCATCTGGATGTCATAGGTGGTTAGTGGGTCTTTCTCAGGTCTTGATGCCACATTTCCCTTCATATAATCCAGCATCTTGAATTATTTGCTCAGCATACACATTAAATAATTATGGTGAAAAGATTCAACCTGGTGCATAACTTTCCTAATTTTAAACCATTCAGTGTTCCTTTGTTCTGTTTAAACAACTGTTTTTTGGAATACTCATTATCCACAATGCTGTCCATACCTTGTCATGATCCACACAGTCGAAAGCCTTTGTGTAGTCAATAAAGCACAGGTAAGCATCTTACTGGTATTCTTTGTTTTTGGCCAACATCTAACTGACATCAGCAATGATATCCCTTGTTCGATGCCTTCCTCTGAATCCAGCTTGAACTTCTGTCAATGTATGGTTACAGCTTTTTTTTAATCTTTAGCAAAATTTTACTTCCATATAATATTAATGATATTGTCCGAAGATTTCTGCATTCCATTGAGTTATCACTTTTTAGAATGGGCACAAATATAGATCTCCTCCAATTAGTTGTCCTCCAAATTTCTTAGCATAGATGAGTGAGTGCCTCCAGTGCTGCATCAATCTGTTGAAAATATTTCAATTTATATTCCATTAATTCCCAGAGCCTTGTTCTTTGTCGATGCTTTCAATGCACCATGAAATTAATTCTTCCTTCAATATCATTGACTCTTGGTCTTATACTACCTCTTCAAATGGATGACCACCAATGATATCTTTCTGGTTCAGTGACTCTGTGTATTCCCTCCATCTTCTTTTGATGCTTTCTGCATCATTCAATATTTTGCCCCTTGTTGTTGTTGCTCAGTGTCATCAAGTCAGTTTTTATTAACAGCAACCCTGTATTGGGTTCCCAAAGATTGTCTTGTGAGCTTGAACCACTGACTTTGTGGTTCAAACTAACCTTGCAGTCCAACACTTTAACCCACAGTGCAAAACTAGGATTCCATTTTGTCCATGGAATCCTTCAATATTACAACTCAAACCTTGAATTTTTCCTTCAGTTCCCTTAGCTTGAGGAATGTTGAGTGTGTTTTTCCCTTTTAGTTTTCTTATTCCAGGTCTTTGCACATTTCGTTATAATGTTTGACTTTGTCTTCTCGAGCTGCCTTTTGAAATTTTCTGTTCAGCTCCTTTACCTCCTCATTTCTTCCATTTGCTTTAGCATTTCTATGCTAAATAGCAAGTGTCAGAGTCACTTTTGACATCCATTTTGGTCTTTTCCTTCTTTCTTGTCTTCTTTCTTAATGACCTTTTGCTTTCTTCCTTTATGGTGTTCTTTTTTTAAAATGGTTTATTGTGAATTATATGATAGTTTACATGAGAGAACTTTAGTTTTACATTCATTCCATCGTATAGCATTTCATTGCCATGGTTCCAGTCCCCTCCATGCATCATCAACCAATCAAAGGGTATATCCTAGAAACC
>NW_006408519.1:58105798-58129360 GCF_000296735.1 Chrysochloris asiatica
GTATAGGGTTTCTGAGGAGCAGCTGGTGAGCTTGAACCATCGACCTTGCAGTTCAAAAGGCTTTACAGTGGCACCTTAACCCACTGCACTATGCTGGGACGCCTCTCAAACTAGTGAGAAAACGTCAACCAAATAGTAAGTACTTCCACGTCTCGTGAACCACTGACCTTGCAGTTCAAAAGAGTTTGCTATGCGGTGCCTTAACCCAAAGCGCTAAGCGAGGACCCCTCTCAACCCACTGCAAAAAGGCCAACTATATCCGCATCTCAGCTTGGGCTGAATGTATGAGTTCCTGGCAGAGGAAACCGCCAGCGGTGAGGGTGGGTCGTGGCTACTGGACTAAGCCCCTACCTCTATTCACCCGAGTGTAGGTGTGCAAACTGTGAGCGCACTTATTACCCGACACCAAAGAAAAAAATAAAATTGGAACCACACAAAATCGACAGAGTATACTGTGCACCTTTTTTCCCCCCCAAGATTCCCGCAGCGTGTTTCTGTTGCATCCGTCCTGCTGCTTGGACTCACCGAGGATGTGGGCTCAGGCCTCCATGCCTGGACGGCAGATTCAAAAGTATGCAATTTCCCACCTCAGCTCCAAATTCCTTTATGATGTTCTTGATGTCATCCCACAACTCTTCTTATCTTCATTTCTTTTTGTCTAATGCACCAAATTTGTTCTTGAGATTATCTTTAAATTCAGGTGTGATGTGTTCAAGGTCATATTTGGGATCTTGTAGACTTGCTTTAATTTTCTTCAGCTTCAGCCTGAGCTTGCATGAGTAATCAATGGTCTATTCCACAGTATGCCCCCGCCCTTGTTTTGGCTGATGATATGAAGTTTTCCAAATGTGTCTTTCCACAGATATAGTCAATTTGATTTCTATGTATTCCATCTGGTGAGGTTCATGTATATAGCCATCATTTATGTTGCTTATAAAGGTATTTGCAATGAATTACAGAATTCTATTATGCAAACTCCAGCTTCATTTCTATCACTGAGGCCATGTTTTCTAACTACTGATCCTTCCTCTTTGTTTCCAACCTTTGCATTCCAATGGCCAGTAGTTATCAATATATGTTGACTGCATGTTTGATCAATTTCAGACTGAAGAAGTTGATAGAATTCTTCAGTGTCATCATCAGTGGTTTTAGTGGTTTTTGCGTAAATTTGAAGAATAGTGATATTAAATGGTCTTCCTTGTAGGCATATGGATATTATCCTATCACAGACAGACTTGTACTTTAAGACAGATCTTGATATGTTCTTTTTGATGATGAATGTTACACCTTTCCTCCTCAATTTATCATTCCCCACATTAACCTATTATATTTTTTTGTCACCATAAACAGTTTACTCAAGGTTTAGATCAACTTTTCTGAGACTTTAAAGGCAGGGTCAACAGTTACAGTATTTGACACATAAAATGAACATCTACTATATAAATTTTTTTTCATACTGCCCACCTCCTTATTTGAGTGTGAGTTCTATGTGCCTATGACTATGTATTGCTTATTATTCTAATCTTCATATACAGAGGATTATGTTGAATATAATGGACACATAGTTGGTGCTCAATTAACATATGTTAAATAAAGAACTGAAATAGAATACATTAGACATTCTTTGTTTCAAACCCAATTATGCAACTAAAGGATGGGATTGCATAACTGTTTTAGAAAAACGGCTATATAATTACATGATCATAAATTGAAATGCACTGCCAAAGTGTTTTTCTAATTTAAAAAGTGACTGTTTTCTAAGGTTGCCCTAGCAGACATCCTCCAATGACAAGAATTAGGTAAGTGATAAGCTTGTGTTATCTGGCCCAGTTTATATCATTTCAGAACATTTTCTACAGCAACAATTGTCATTGTTATGTCCCACCCTGTTGGTAGTGGCTCATAGTGACTCTGTATAAAATTTCTGAGATTGCAAATCTTTATGGGAGCAGATAGCCTCATCTTTCTCCCATGGAGTAGAACTGACCATATTAAATGGCCACCAGAGGCAAGTTACTGTGCATGGCAAGGAAATGCTTTACTACAGCTTTTTAAGAAATGTTTGAAGGATTTAGTGGAATTTACTCAAAAGAAGAGAAAACTTGTAAACATGTGAAGAATATATATAAAGTTTATCTTTTATTTTTATTTTTCTAGTAAGATTCGGTCTATAGGTAAAATCCAGACAAGAAAATTAAAGAGAAAAACAAAAACAAAAACCTGCCTTCATTCAGTGATAAACCAAGAAGTTTTATCTACTTTATATTATTTAATCTTTAAACTGCTCTGAAAGTGTACTAGTATCTTCTTTTGGGGAAAATAAGGTTTGATGGGATTATCTTAAAAGGGAGTATTCATTTAGCTGTGATAACTGTTATAAAGACCTTCTGATTGAAAGCCATGGAGATTTATCATAGGAAAGAGGAAGACATTCCTATGGCAAAAAAGAAGAGAAAAAGTATCTGTTCCTTTTATTTTTTATAATTTAAATGGAATTGTTCAATAATGTTGACTATGTAGTTCTAGAATTTATTAAATAAAAATAAAATAATAAACTACACTAATAGAAAACATATGGCAATTGAAGAATGGTTTAAATTTTAAAAACAGAAAAATGAAAAAGCTATCTCTTCATTAAATGAAGAGATAACTTTCTACACTCATAGAACTTGTCTATATCTCTCTTGGGCTCCACTAATTGGATTCTAGTTTTTAACATTTGATTAAAGACTTAGCAAATACCCCTAAAAGGGGGGAAAATTATATATATATTTGCTTATCACCAGGATGTATGGAATGAGAGAAGGGGAGGGAGGGAGGGGAAGATAAAGCATAGGGTAGGAAATAGACCCAGGATATCTTGGGTGTTGAGGAGGCGGGGACAATACATAAGAAGGGGGAGGGGAATGGAGGAACAAGGCAGATGGGAGAACAGTTAGGCAGGTTCGCATTGTCTAAGCAAGACAGAGGTAAATGATGATGTATGCACAACCCTGGAACAGCAGGGCTCCGGGATACATGGATTGAGGCATGGTTTGAATAGATAAAAGAGGAGAATAATGTTAAGATGCTTGGCTGTCTTTTGAATCTTGCTTTCCCTTGCCTACCATTGTAAAATAAACATGAGGCAGGGAGAAAGGAATAGCCAAAAACCTCAAAATAGAAAGCTTATAAGTCTGTCTTCAGCCTATAACTGATTGGAATACCTTAAAGGGTGCTAGAAGTTCTCCAGTGAAAGGGACTTCCTGTGGAGCCTTTGCATTGCATAAGACCATAGGTCTTGTCTGAGGTGGGAAATTTCTACTGGAAAGGATGAGTAGACCAGCCTGGAAGAGGGGGAGAAAAACAGCAATGAAGTTGGCAGCCAAGTCTGACCACATTCAATAGACCCCTGTGAACCCAGTTGGAGACCTGGATGGCTAGCAGTTATGGCAGGACCTGGGGACTCCTTGGCCAGAGGCAGTGACATGGCCACAGAGGACTAAAGAGGAGAGTGGAGCATCCAACTAATATGAAGTGAAGGGAGATGTACAAGAATACCCATACTTGTAAATAGTACCCACTTGACTTGGCTTCAATGGCTGGGTGATCAGAAATTGACTAGAAGATGAAAGAGAGGTGGGGGGTGGGGTGGGAAGAGTAACCTGCTACAATTTGATGAACTTTACCTATATATATATATGTAGTAGCTCAAAAAAGGGAACAAATCTTTACAGCAAGGATCACTTCAACCCCCTTGGTACACAGGGTTGACAGGGAAGGGCAACTTAGACATCAGCTACCCAAAATGGGGAGGGGGGCTATAAAGGCAAGAAGTGACTGGCTTACAAGCTTTCAGGAGGGAGTCTACATCCATATGGGGCAGGGGTAGGTAGAATCTCCATTGAATGATTTGCAGTCTGTTGGGACCCGGCTGGCAAAAGGAAATGGGGATGAGACTCTTGTGGTACAATAGTGAATAATTGCCATCAGGACTGACTGTGAAGATCAGAAATGTAGAGGTAGATGTTTTTTTGACAAAAGGAGGGGGTGATTGATTTTGCAGCCCTGGAGTGGAGGTCCCTGGGACCACCAAATGAGAATAGCAGAGAGCAGGACCCTACCCAGAGAGGCAGTGATGCCAGGGATGGAGACAGAGACAATGATGTAGACAGATGGAACAGCTGGGGACACTGGACTCAGAGAGAGAGGCTGTGTGCTGACAGCCGTGGGGGCGGACCTGTGGGGTGTACCCTTTGGTTATTTGATGATGCATGGAGGGGATTGTAATCATTGCAATGAAACAAAATATGATAGGATGAATGTAAAATTGATGTTCTCACATGTAAACCCACATAATTCACAACAAAACTTAAAAAAAAAGAAACAAATTTTTTTAAAAATTTAATTCTTCACCAATGCTTTAATTCAAATGTGTTGGTTATTTTTCAGTCTTCCTTATTTATTGTCTAACTTTCACATGATTGAAAACACCATGGCTTTCCTTAGAATTAGCTTGATAATCCAAGTTATATCATTGTTCTTTGACATTTTAAAGAGGTCTTTAGTCGCAGATTTGCCTTATGCGATATGTCTTTTCATATCTTGACAGTTCCTTCCCTGAATGTTGATTAGGGATCAAAGTGAAATGAAATCTTTGGCAACTTATCAGTCTTTTCTCTGTTTATCATGATGTTATGTATTGGTCCCCTTGTGAGGATTTTTTGTTTTCTTTACATTGAGGTGCAATCCATACTGTAGGCTGTATTCTTTGATCTTCATCAGTAAGTAATTTCCAGTTGTCCTTACTTCCAGGAAGCAAGGTTGTGTCATCTGCATATCACAAGTTAGCTGTTGATACGTCTTCCTTCAATTCTGATGTCATGTTCTTCTTCATATAATCCAACTTCTCAATACAGACTGAATAAGTATGGAGAAAGGATACAACCTTGACGAACACCTTTCCTGATTATAAACCATTTCGTAACACCTTGTTCTGTTTGAATCACTCTCTAGGTCTATGTACAGGTTCCTCATGAGCATAATTATTTGTTATGAAATACCCATTTTTCTCAATGTCACCTATGATTAACACAGTTGAAAGACTTTGTATAGTCACTAAAGTACAAGTGAACATCTTTTGGGTATTCTCTGCATTCAGCCAAGACCCATCTGACATCAGCAATGATATCCCTCATTCCATGTCCTCATCTGAATCAGGATTGGATTTCTGGCAGCTCCCTGTCTTTGTACTGTTGCAACCATTTTTGAAATTATCTTCTTAAAAATTTCACTTGCATGTGCTCAGAATGTTAATATGTTACAGTTTAGGATCAGAAATGTTCAAGATACAGTTCTTGCAGTCAAGAGCACTGTTTCCCATCTGTGCCCACAGACATGCCACTCTCTGGTCCTTAGCCTCTCAGCCACATGGCTCTTTAGCCTCTGTGCTGCTCAGACAAGTGTGACAAAGCTCCTTTAGCGCTGCCACTCTGGTTCATGTTCTGGCTGTTATTTCTGCTGCCTCTGCTAACACTGCTGCTCTGATATCACAGCTCTATCTACTGGATCTCAGGGTCCAAAGTACACACTTGCCTGCTGGTTCTTCTTTCTTGATGGCATTGAGATCCCTGTTTCTGCTTCTGAAATGGCTCCTGGCTGCATGGTTAAACTGGCCAATCATTAAAATCCCATACACCTTGTATGCATGGTCCCTATCAGTCATTTGGTGGACATTCCAAAGACTAAGACTGGAAGAGTCATTCAAAGCTCTATTAGTACTGCCAATTAGTGTCCAAAGGGCATCCTATTCTACAAGCAGCCTCCTGCCCGAAGGCACTCAGCCTGACTCACACTCTGTGGTAATACAACTGCACCACATATGTATATATTCAGTTATTTCATGTAAAAGGATACTTTTTACCAAATTAATAACATTGCAAAGAAATAAAATGATAATAATCATTTTTATAAATTTTTTATGTATATTAAAACTCTGTCATTAAAACTTCACAATATAAAAAATAGATATGTTATTTATTGAAACTTTCCATTTGATATGATGACCATGAGAAAATTTGAATTTACTGAATATGTTATAGCATTGACCAGTAGACTCTCCCCCACCCCTATGCAATTTCAAGTTATAGATCTGAAAGAAAGCTAAAGGGAGCATGAATGTGTCAGAAGAAATTCATGGTCTTCACTGATAGTTTTTTAGCAACACTTTAAGTCAGCAACAATAGCTTCAACGCAGTGTTTCAACCCTACAATGAACAAAGAACTTTTCACATACAAGAACAATTTGAGATTCATATGTAGAAATTTAAAAGTAGATTATAGGAGATTATAGAGTAGAAAATCATTCTCAGACTTTAGCTCCTGATTCTTTGTCCTATGTACAACATTTTTCTCTTATTTATGTAGGATTTGTGAATGTAAATTAACTTTTTGTATATGTTCAGGTATGGAAAGACTCCTGTTAGTGATGTATGCATGGTAAGTGCCTGTTATAAACCAAGACAAAGAAACGTACAAGTGAAACACAATATAAACTTCATTTTGAAACTAAATGGATTTGTCACAATTTGAGTCACAGCTTGGATAATATCTACTGTCAGATTAGAAGAATCTAAGCACACTGAACATTAAACTCATCACCAAGTTCTTACAAAAGAATGTATATGGTCCATTGGAGAGAAATAACTAGTTTAGCAGTTTAATTGAGTAGGGAAAAGCTTTGATTTTTTAAACTATAATCACTTTCTATTGCAGCTTCCACTACAGTTACATTTGAATAAAAACAAGAAAAATCTTGAAGAAAAAAACATAAAACTTTGATCTTCTCACTTTCTCTCAAGTTTAGCAAAACTATCTATTTCAGTAGTGGGTAGAAAAACAAGTTCCTGTTAATTTTTAACTATGTTTGAGCTAAAATTAGCCACCTGTGTGTAAAATAATAATAATAATTTCATGTGAAAATGTTTGCTTTAAATTGCCTAAGCAGAAATATATCAGGAAAGTTTGAAACTCAGTGGAAAGGAATTCAAAATGTCACTTCACAGATAAGTATTGAAATTTTATGTATCTTCTAAACTAGTCGGCTCCTTCAATCTGTATCTAAATTATATATAACATAATTAGCCTCTAGGTTTTTTGTTTTTTTTTACTTCTATGTCTGATTCAATAATTTACTATCATTATTATTATTATTATTTAAAATAGAGTAGTTGGAAATGAACTTATTTACCCACTTACTAACAAAACCAATTCAAATTCATTGCTGTTGGGTTGATTCTGTTTCATAGCAAATCTGTAGGATAGAATAGACCTGTCCCCATAAGGTTCCCAGGGTTGTAGATCTCTACAGAAATGGACTGCCACATTTTTCTCCTACAGAGCTGCTAGTGGGTTTAAACCACCAATTTTTCACTTAGCAGATGAGCATTTTAACCACTGTGACACCATGGCTACTCATTTACTAATGAGTGACATTAGTTTGAAACAAATTTGTCCTATCCAATACATATCTACTGCAGGAGAAAGTCAATACTATATAAGGTCATGAAATCAAAAGATTTTCAGATGTTCATAGAAGATTAAAAAAAAGCAAAAAACTATAGACCTCTCATGAAAGGGTTCTCAAAATGAGACCTAACATTAGTAAAAATGAAAAATAAGGAGTCATTTCTGAGATTAATTATAGAGAACCTCTGTTGAACAACTGCTGTTTGCCAAACTCTGATAAGCTCCATGATGCAACACTTAGACCTCTGCTCTATTGGAACCCAACTATTTCCATTTGTTCACTCTGACTTTCAGATTCATGGATGAAAAATGAGAGTTTATGAAGATTGAATAATTAAACTCTCTGCCTCTTAAAATATCCTGAAAAATTTTCCCATTTGAAGAGGGTTCATTTTGACTGAGTAAAGTAATTCAATCTCATCGTTAGAAAGTATTTTTAGTAACTAAAACCCTGCTTTTCCACTTTAACAGCATAAGCACCAATGAAGGTTATTTTGTATTTAAATGTCTATCACAGTTGTGTTCTCCATGTGTAATTATTTATTTATTTTAACCCAAATCCTAAAAGAATAAGATGCATAAGAATAATGAATGGTTAATGATAGTTTGGAGTCCTGGTGTGGGGCCGTAAGATAAACACTTGACCACAAAGTCATTTTGAATGGCAAGGTTGGTGGTTTAAACTCATCAGCTGCTCCTTGGAAACTATACAAGGTCGCTGTAAGTCAGAACCAACTTGATGGTACTTGGCAATCACAACAGTAATCATTTAGGATGCAGAAATATTTTATCTTTATGATTCTCACACTGTTGTTAGTTGCCATCTAGTCAATTCTAAGTCATAGTGATCCTAGGTGTATAGAGTAGAACTGTTCATTAGAGTTTTCAAGTCTGTCACTTTTTGGAAGCAGATCCCTGGACCTGTCTTCCAAAATGCCTTTATGTAGAATTGAATGACCAACCTTTCTGCTAGTAGCCAAGTGATTAACATGAGACATATTAGAAACCAAGGCGATCATAATGAGGCTATCTTATTTCTGATCAATTTCACAAGTTTAAATATTCTTCTCTTCTATTGAAAGTTATTCCAAATTCCACTATTCTTTTTGAGAGTAACTTACTCATTAACTTTTATTTGTTTGTGTAACTTGTTTCTTTTATTTGATTTGAAGAGCTACTGTTTGACACAAACAGTTAAGCATTCAACTATGCAAAATTAAGTCAAATTGGTATTTTGAACCCACTCAGAGATACCTCAGAACACCGACCTAGGGATTTGCTCCCAAATGGCCAAACCCTTGAAAAGCCTATCAAGTCATTCCACTCTGTACACATGAAATCACCATGAGTCAGAGGTTCAAACCCCCCAGTCACTATTCAGAAACCCAACAGGGTAGCTATGAGTCAGAACTGACTTGACAGCACTTAACAACAACAATGACAAACAGCAATGATGGCAATAACAACAACAAAAAGCAACAATAACAAGGTGATTTTATACTACCCCATATTCAGTTTCTGTTTGTTGTTTTGATTCATTTATTCAACAAATTTTTGTTATCCGCTGTGCTAGACCACAAACATAAAAAATATTTAACACACAAACCCAGTCCAAAGTACTCATAATCTCGAAGTGTGCATATAGTACCTTATGCAAGCCATATGTGCTATTGTTGTTGTTAGGTGCCAACGACTGTGTTCAGACTCATAGTGACGATATGTGCAATAGAACAAAACCCTACCCAGCCCTGACCCATCCTCAAATTGTTATGTTTGAACCCAATGTTGCTACCACTGTGTCAATCCATCTTGTTGGAGGTCTTCCTCTTTTGTGGTGACACTCTAATGTGCCAAGCATAATGTTCTTTTCCAGGTAATGGTCCTGCTTGACAAGATGTCTGAAGAATGAGAGATGAAGTCTCTCCATCCTTACTTTTAAGGAACCTTCTGGCTATATTACTTCCAGCAACATATTTGTATATTCTTCTGGAAGAGCATGGTGCTGTCAATATGTATTGCCAGCACCATAATTCAAAAGCATTGATTCTTCTCCAGTCTTGCTTATTCATTGTTCAACTTGCACATGCATATGAGGTGATTAAAAATACTACAGCTACAGTTCGCTCCACCTTAGTACTTACACTGACATCTTTGCTTTTTAAAACTTTAAAGGATCTTTTGCAGCATATTTACCTGACGTAATGCATTGTTTCCACCACTCGTCTATCAGTTTGTCGTACTGTGATGCCTTGTGAGTTGCTGTGATACTGGAAGCTATGCCACGGGTATTTTAAATACCATCAGGGTCACCCACAGAGTACAGGTTTCAGATGAGCCTCCAGACGAAGACAGACTAGGAATTAGGAGAGACGAACAACTTCCAAATATTTAGTAACTTAAAATCTTATTAATAGCAGAGAAATACTGTCAGCTATAGTGCTGAAAATGATAGAAGAGAAATACTATCAGCTATAGTGCTGAAAATGAGCCCCTCAGGGTGGAAGGCAGTCAAAATGTAACTGGGGAAGAGCTACCTCCTCAAAGTGGACTTGACCATGATGACACAAATGGAGTAAAGCCCATGGGAGTAAAGCCCTCAGGACTTTCATTCGCTGATAGGGCACAACACAAAATGAAGAGAAATAGCTATAAACATCTATTAATAATCAGAAAATGGAATGTATGAAGTAAAATGGATGTCAGAAGAGACACTGAAACTTGCTTTCCAGTGTAGAGATGCTAAAGGTAGTACAGAAATGGCAGCAACCATAGATTGACAGAGAACTTCCAGAGGTTCAATCTGGATTCAAAAGAGGACATGGAACTAGGGATATTATCATTGACATCTGATGAATCTTGGCTGAAAGCAGAGAATACCAGAAAGATGTTTACCTGTGCTTTATTGACTATGCAAATGCTTTCGATTGTGTGGATCATGACGAGCTATGGACAACATTGTAAAGTATGAGTATTCCAGAACATGTAATTGTGCTCATGGGGAATCTATACATGGACTATGAGGCAGTTTTTTGAACAGAACATGGAAACACTGAATGGTTTAAAATTAAGAAAGGTGTGTGACAGGGTTGTATTATTTCACCATACTTATTCAACCTGTATGCTGTTTAAATAATCCAAGAAGCTAGGTTATATGAAGAAAAAAATGGCATCAAGATTAGAGGAAGACTCATTAAAACCCTGTGATTTGCAGATGAAACAACCTTGGCTGCTGAAAGTGAAGAGGATTTAAAATACTTACTGATGAAGATCAAAGGCCACAGCCTTCGGTATGGATTGCATCTCAATGTAAAGAATCAAAATCCTCACCATTGGACCAATAAACAACACTCTAATCAAAAGAGAAAAGACTGAAGTTGTCAAGGACTTCATTCTTCTTGGGTCAACCATCAATGCTCATAGAAGCAGCAGTCAATAAATCAAATGACATATTGCATTAGACAATTCTGCATAAGTGCACTTTAAAGTGTTGAAGACCAAGATGTCAGTTTGAGGGCTAGGTGTGCCTGACCCAGACCATGGTATTTTCAATAACCTCATATGCATGCGATAGCTGGACAGTGAATAAAGAAGACCATAGAAGAATTGATGCTTTAAGTTATGGTGTTAGAGGGAAATATTGAAAGTACCATGGGTTGCCAAAAGAACAAACAAATCTGTGTTGGAATAAGTGCAGCCAGAATGCTCCTTAGAGGCCAAGATGGCCAAACTTTGTCTCTCATACTTCAGACTTATTGTCAGGAGGGACCAGTTGCTGGAGAAGGATATCATGTTTGGAAGACCCCCAGAAAAAGAGGAAGACCCGCAGCGAGATGGATTGGCAAAGTGATAGCATCAATGGGCTCAAGAGTAGCAACAATTGTGAGGTTGGGCCCGTTCTTTTTTACATAGGTTCGTTATGAGTCAGTACCAACTCAATAGCACCTAATAAGAACAACAATGCATTGTTTGATTTCTTGACTGCTGTTTCCATGAGTGTTGATTACGGATCTAAGCAAAATGAATTCTTTGATGACTTCAGTCTTTATTCCTTTTATAATGATGTTTTTAAGTGGTTCAGTTGTGAGGAATTTTGTTTTCTTTACATTGAGGTGTATTTCATAGTCTTTGCTCTTCATTAGTAAGCATTTTATGCACACATCCCTTCCAGCAAAGAAGATTGTATTATTTGCATACCACAGTTTGTTAATGAATCTTTGTCCAATTCTGATGTAACATTCTTCTTCATATAATCCATATTTGAAGCTTATTTGCTCAACATAGAGTTTGAATAGGTGTAGTATAAGGATACAAAGCTGGCAAATACTTTTGTTGATTTTAAAACATTCAGTATCCCTTGGTTCTCTTTAAACAACTGCTTCGTGTTCTATGTACAGTTTCCTCATGAGCATACTTAAGTGTTCTGGAATACGCATTGTTTGTAATATTATCCATAGTTTGTTATTATTAACACAGTTGAATGTATTCATATAGCCAACAAAGCCCACGTAAACATCTTTCTGGTATGCTCTGCTTTGAGCCAAGATCCCGCTAATGTCAGCAATGATATCACTCATTCCTCATCCTTTTCTAAATCCAGCATGAATTTCTGGCAGTTCCCTTTCAATTTATTGCACCATTTTTATCTTCAGCAGCATTTTACTTACATGCATTATTAATGATACTGCTTGATGATTCTCACATTCTGTTGGGTCACTTCTCTTTTCTTTGTAATGGGTACAAATATGGATCCCTTTCAATTGGTTTTCAGTTTGTTGAAATATTCTGATTTTATCCCATCAGTTCCTAGAACTTTGTGTTTTACCAACGCCTTCAGAACAGCTTTTACTTCTTCCTTCAGTATCATAGGTTCTTGATCATATGCTGCCCTTTGTAATGGTTCAGCATCGTCCAATTCTTTCTGGAACAGTGACTTTGTATTCTTTCCATTATCTTGTGATGCTTCCTGCATCATTTAATAATTTGCCCATTTAATCCTTCAATATTGCATGAATTTTTTTCTTCAGTTGTTTTGGCTTGAGAAATACTGACTGTGTTCTTCTCTTTTGGTTTTCCAATTCCAGGTCTTTGTACATTGTATTATAATACTTGAATCTGTCTTCTCGAGCTGCCATTTGAAATTTTCTTTTCAGTTCTTACTTCCTCATTTCTTCCAGTTACTTTATTATCTCTATAAACAAAAGTAAATATCAGTCTCTTCTGACATCCATTTTGGTCTTTCCTTTCTTTTGAATGACCTCTTGCTTTATTCATAAATGCTGTTCTTAATATCATCCCACAAACTCTTCTGATTTTCAGTCATTAGTGTTATCATTTTAAATACCTGCAGTTGGAGAATGATTTTAACTACTTCAAAGATGCTTCAGATGATACCAGAAACTAAAAATGCAGAAGATGATATTTCCTATCATTTTAGGCCACTTCATCACAGTGCATAAAGTACATGTAAATAGAACCTAGAAACTCTGAAATTATGATTCTAAAATCTAACTTATTCAAAAGCTGTATAAGTTGAAAGAACAAGAGTGATTGGATGGGAAATTAGAAGAGGTAATATGGTGGTAGATAGAGCATGGGTAGTAACACTAGAAAGTTTAGCCATTGTTTGTGGTTGTTGTTCTTAAGTGTCATCAAGTCAGTTCTGACTCACAGAGACCCTGTCTAGGATTTCAGAGGAGCAACTAGTGGGTTCAAACTGACCTTTTGGTCTAGTGCTTTATCACACTAGGACTCCAACCATTGTTTAGATATAGCTTTTATTTTTCACATGTAACAAGCAAGACTCTTAATTGAGCCCTGGTAAGGTAGTAGATTATGAGCTGGGCTGCTAACTGTAAGATCAGCAGTTTAAATCTACCAGTCACTCTGGGGGCAAATGATCAGGCTTTCTGCTCCCATAAAGATTTACAGCCTCAGAAACCCTATACATGGTCTCTATTAGTGAGAACTGACTCTGTGACACATAATCACTACCACTAACTCTTAAATATTTCATATAAAACCTGGACTGTCATGAAGTCAAATACCTACACTAATCAAATAGATGGCAAGTGAATGAAGTGACATAAAACAAACCAAAGTGCATATATATGATCAAAATAAGAAGCAACATACATTGTACTACAATGTTGTAGACATTGGACATGGTTGACAAATTGTGGTAATCTGGGGAAGTATATTCTTTTTAAGAATAGCAGTCATTCATTCTAACTGAATGTGATGGGTACTTGTTTTTTTTTTTTTTTTTTTGAGAAATTGGTAATCTGGTTTTCTAATTAATAATTGCCCACCATTTTAATATTTTAAATACCATGGTGAAGACAAAGAATGCTATGAAGGTAAATGAAAACATACTTAATATACTTCCTGACCTCATGGAGAATTCAAGCTCCTGATTTGAAATCCTATGTCTAGATCATTAGTGTATTCTTTCCAGGCAGCTTCTTTAGGTTGGGGCTAATTTTTTCTATCAACAAAAACAAACAAGAAAGTTAATTGTTTAAGCTTTCATTAGAAAAAGAAAAAAGCGAGGAGAAAATTATTGATAGAAGTTTAGTTGTCTAAGGGAGTTGGCAGTAGGGCAGAGCCTTTCTAGACAAGGTGTGGAGCAGTCCCACAAGTCCTTTCTGATTTGTGGGAATTTGGTTTCCAGTGCATAACGAAGTGCATGCTGTGCACTAATGTTAATACAGCACCTTTGGTTGTATATATGATATGTTGCATTGAATATACAGACTTAATTAAGTCTTATTTTAAAGATATTTTAGTTTAGAATTTAAGGATGCTTAATATCCAAACCCTGGATAATAAAGGAGTTCTAATGGTAAGCCTGTCCTTTAGTAAAATCTGTATATAAATCAGAACAGTAAGTTCATATCAGTCAAATGTTCATATCAGTCAAATGTTTGCCTTTGGTATATAGTATATTGTATACCTTCCTAGGCATAAAAAGTATAAAAGAAACACTAAAATGTCTTTAACAAAATAATACAGCAATAATAATAATAATGTTTTAATAAGTGTAGTAAAGTAGAATGCATTTTTTATTACGAGCCATTTTATATAGCTCAAACTGTAAATACCATAAGCTTTAGAGAGCTGATTTGCAACTACAAGGAGTATGGAAGTCGAAACTTCATAACATGGTATAGCAATTGTATTCATTTGCCACTTAAAAAATACTTTCAAGAAACATAGTTTAAAACCTTGATTGAAAACGTGAAGTCAAGTTATGTTTTAAACTACAAAATTTCACAGAGATATATCATGGTATTTTCCAAATTGCTTATCACATAGAATATTTTAGCATTTGAAATTATAAATATTGAACATACATATTTTAAATGCTGTTTAACATTTTAACCATGGTTTATCTGCCTATGTTCTTAGTGTATGGCCAATATAGCATTCAAGCTTAAAAATTCCATTTCTGTTTTCTGTTGCCATTGCTTGCCTCCTATTGTTAATATTTATCATTTTTATAGTTGTGATTTCCTTAATAAAAAGGACCATATTTTGTTGATGCCACAGCTATTTCCCCCCTCAGGAAACACACAAAAAGAGAGGCTAAAATGATTTCATTTCCTCAGAAGCTCAGGAAAGGTACCCTTATATGTTTTTATGTTTTTACCATGGAGGTGGAACAGTGAAAGAGATAACTGAAATATTTTCAACAATAACTTTGTATGCGTAATATGTACAAGACTTTATGCACAGACTCTCACCTCCTAGAATTCTAATGAGAAACCTCAGTCACATGTTATAGACATGTTTGAGTAGAAACGGGACTGAAATATTCTGGCCTAATGATGAGTATGTGATAGAGTCACAGGTTAAATTTCTTCACTAGTCTAACAAGGAAAGTGAGAGAATAGTGTCTGGGAAGAGAGAGGAAGAGACAGAGAGAGTTCCCTGAGCTAATTTTCTAGCCATCAGTCAGTTTATTGTTCCTACTAAAAGAGATTGAAAGAGAGAGTGAGAGTTATTATAATAAATATAAAGTAGCTTTAGCCAAGGGAAATTACACTTGGAAGGTCAAGGGGGAAAATCAAGCAGAAGGATGGTGAGGGGAGAGAGGTAAGCAGAATGGTACAAGAGCAGGAATGTGAAGGGAAAAGGCATACCACCTATGTCAATAAGTACAATAAAATGTGTTACATGGTACATTAAAATAGGCATTTAAAAGGGTGATTTGGATTTAGGAGATAACATTCCAAATGCTGTGTATGTGTATTTCTGAATATTTTAAAGTACATGTACCTAAATTTAATGTAAACAGATTAATGTTGTTGTTGTTAAGTGCTGTCAAGTTGATTCCATAGGTGCCATATGTATGTATGTATGTATGTGTGTATGTATATGTATATATATATTGGACTTCTGGTGTGGTACTGTAGGATTAGCATTAGACTGCGAACCACAAGGTCGGCAGTTCAAATTCACCAGCTGTTCATGAGGAATCCTATACAGGGTCGCTATGAGTCGGAGTTGACTCCACAGAACTTAACAACAACAACAGCAATATGTATATGTATAGAAGGAGGTACAGAGAAAGAGAAAGAGTTAGAGAGAGTGACAGAAAGAGAGACAGAGAGAATCTTGATGTCATGTTGTACGATAAGCACTGGACTGCTAATCACAAAGTTTGTAGTTCAAACACATCAACCTTGGTAACCACACACTGGGCTGCTAAGAGATGAAATCAACTTGACAGTACTTAACAACAACAACAGCAACAACTTGTTAGGACTCATAGCAATCCTATGCACAACAGAACAAAACACTGCTTGGTCCTCTACATCCTCACAATTGTTTTTATGTTTGAGCCCATTGCTGCTGCCACTGTGTCACTCCATCTCCTTGGCGGTTTTCTTTTTGCTGACCCTCCACTTTACCAAGCATCATGTCCTTCTCTAGGGACTGGTCCCTCCTGAAAACATGTCCGAAGTATAAGAGACAAAGTCATGCCATCTAGCTTCTAAGGAGCCTCTGGTTATACTTCTTCAAACAGATTTGTTTATTCTTCTAGCAGTCCATGGTATTAATGTTTTAATATTCTTCTCCAAAACCATCATTCAGATATATCAACTCTTCAACAGTCTTCATTATTCAACTTTTATATGCATATGAGGCAATCAAAATTATCACGGAGTGGGTCAGGTGCACCTTAGTTCTCAAACTGCTATCTTTTCTCTTTAAGACTTTTAAGAGATCTATTGCAGCACATTTGCTTAATACAATATGTCATTTGATTTCTTGATTTCTGCTTCCATGATTATTGATGTGGATTCAAGCAAAATGAACCTAGATTTAGAAAACCAAAAAGGAAGAACATGCTCAGCATTTCTCAAACTGAAAGAACTGAAGAAAAATTCAAGCCTTAACTTGTCATAGTGAACATGTCATATCAGCAACAACATATGCATCTACACCTACACATACACATATATATGTCCTGGTGTGGTGCTGCAGAGTAACACATTAAACTGCAAGGTCGATGGTTCAAACCCACCAGCCACTATATATATATATATATATATACCATTTGAATTGTAAGGTTGGCGTTTCAAGCTTACTAGCTGCTCCTTGAAAACCCTATACAGGGTTGCTATGGGTCGATATATATACACACACACATATGCAGGTACATATACCAAACCACTCATGGTTCAGTGGTTAAGTCCTAGACTGCTAACCAAAATGTTAGTAGTTTGAACTCATCAAATACCCTGCAGGGTTAAGATGTGACAGTATGATTCTTAAAGATTTATAGACTTGGGAACCCTAGGGACAGTTCTACTTTGTCCTGTAAGGTCTCTATAGGGTTACTGAGTCAGCATTGACTCAATAGCACGGAATTCAATGTTTTGATATATGTGTGTGTGTATATATGTACATGTTTGTGCATCTCGTGGGCTTCAAAAGAGTTTGTGGAAAAATTCCACTATCTTTTAATTCCATTTTTCTGTGAACTTCTGTTTTTCCAAGTTCCCTTGTGTGTGTGTTCTCTGTGTACATTTCAGATAGTTATGTAGTAAATCGATACAGGGGAGCAGAGAGTCATTGTTGCTGGACTAATTTGTTATGTATGTTTACCAGCCACTATTCCATGACTGTGTCTATAGGGCAAGTACATACAAGTGAATTGTGTTTGCC
This sequence comes from Chrysochloris asiatica, assembly GCF_000296735.1. Classification (NCBI taxonomy): domain Eukaryota; kingdom Metazoa; phylum Chordata; class Mammalia; order Afrosoricida; family Chrysochloridae; genus Chrysochloris; species Chrysochloris asiatica. Next base: position 58,123,478 of record NW_006408519.1, read on the forward strand.
AAAGTCATTGTTTTTATACTCTATATTGATTGCCTACAGAGCATGTAGCATCTTTGAAAAGGAGCAGGAGGGTCCTTCTGTTAGTGTACTTATCTTGTTCATCAAATGTTTAAGACTAGGTCTCTTAGCACCATGAATACCCTAGCCAAATCCACCACTAAGCTAGTAAATTAAAAATCAAATATTTTCTTAGTAGATAGGAGTCTAGTGATGTTGGCTGGAGAAGAAAAAAATATGTGCAGATTTAGAAAGAGCAATTGTTCCTCCCAAAAATAAAATGTAAAAAGTAAAATGTCACTATATAAAGTAAAGAACTTGAAAAAGCAATGGCTCATTAATGCCTACCTTGACTTCCCCAATTATTGTCTTTCTCCTTTGTCAGCTTTTTAAATTCATAGAGCTTCAAAATGACTATAAAGTTGAGAAGCATCAGAGATTTAGCTAAACGTTCATATTTTAAAATAATCTTTCCTCTCATGAATTTTGCATTATGCATTTACAAAAGCCATCAGTTTAATCAACTACAGGACTGGGCAGTGTTTCATTCTGTTGCGCATAAGGTGGCTATGAGTTGGAACCAACTCAATGGCAACAATTACAATAATGTCTGTCTGGTGCAAATGATTAAGTACTGGACTACGAACTAAAAGGTTGGCAGTTTGAATCCACCCAAAGATGCCTTAGAAATAAAGCCTGGAGCACTTCTACTTAGGGGCACCAAGAGTCAGAATCAAACTGGCAGAAACAAAGAGCAGCAATAATGCACTAAGTGGCACCATTAACTGAAAGTGAACAACAAAAACTAAAGCAGTGTGAATAGCATACTTCTTTATATTGTTTCATGGATATTTGTTTATTGATCACCTGGAACAGTTGATTCATCCCTCCAGAAGATAGAGTGTGTGTGGTTTTTAATATGGAATTCATATTTAAAAATAAAATTTTAAATTAAATTTATATATTCTTAAAATATGCATGTATATGAAAAGTAAAACATATATTAAAAATAAAATACAATATTCTTTCACATCTATGCTAAATTATTAATAATGTTTAGAAATTTACACTGATTCTTATAGATTTATGTTTCATATTTGCCACTGAATCTATTCCAAAGTGTGTGGTGGTGGTAATGTGCTGGGGAATGGGTTCTAACTTATAGTGACCCTGTATAGCATTCCTGAGGCTATAAATCTTTATGGGAGCAGAAAGCCTCATCTTTTCCCCACAGAATGGCTGATAATTTCAAGCTGCTGACCTTAAGACTAGCAGCCCAACTTGTAACCACTATGCTACCAGAACTCCTTATATAAGTGTATAATGTGATTGATATCCATGTCATATACCATCCTGTGAGAAGATAGTTACAGAATTCCTATCCATTCTCTTAAATGTTGTCCTACTCTAGCCAAATGCCCAAATATAGTATTCCTCTCATACTTTGGCATTTATATCTACTATATATAGAATAAGGATCACTGGTGTTGCAGTGATTGAATCACAGTCGGTGGTTCAAACTCACCAACTGCTCCACAAGAGAAAGTTGTGGCCTTCTGTTTTTGTAAAGATTTATAGCCTTTGAAAACGTATGAGACAATGCTACATTATCCTATAGAGTCACTGAGTCAGAATCAACTCGACAACAGCCATTTTCTTTTTAGTTAATGTAATCAGTTGGAATTTAAATTAAATTACTATTTCATGTTTCAGAAAAGTTATCAACCCTTCTGTTTTAAAACGCACAGATTTTTGCACATAAGTATCAGTTCTGGATACCATATATATTTTGTTGTTGTTAAGTGCCGTCATTTCCGACCCAGAGTGACCCTGTATAGGGTTTCCAAGGAGCAGCTGGTGAGCTTGAACCACCAACCTTGCAGTTCAAGCGACTTTGCAGTCTGATGCATTATCCCACAGAGCCACACCAGGATATGTATTTCTGCAAAAATAAACCTTAATGAAAATTGCAGTTAATTGAGAAATAATTTACCAAATGAGCAGAACGCTCAATACCTAAAATAGAGAGGAAAATCATATATACTAGTCAAAAAATATTTATTTAATACTAATACATTTGAATTCACTGGTAAATATGTGTGGCAACTTTAAGATATGAATGGATTTGTGGGAAATGTACATTAATTAAATTATGCAAGAATTTAGTTCGTACGAATTATGTTCCAAGCAATATGCTGCTATTAGGAGTCGGGATATTAACCTTAAGGTCAGTTAGTTCCAAACTACCAGCAGTTCAGTGGGAAAAAGATGAGGCTTTCTGCTCCTGTAAAGATTTACAGCCTCAGAAACCGTGTACAGGGTTGCTATGAGTCGAAACCAACTCCACGGCATACCACCACCACCATCATCACCATGGTGTAATGGTAATTAACAACATTCTGCCTTACAAAATGATAGTTATTTAAAATCATTTACAAGTTTTAAATTTATTTGTAAAAATTCATGAGTACCAAGAAAGCATTTTATACTTTGAAAAATATTCAAGAACCAGCTGACCTTAATATTTCCATGTTTATCTTCAGTGAATCCTTTCCATATAGCAATATTTATTTCTAAAAGTACTCTTAAATGCGCCTGTATAAGAATTATCCAGTATTAAAAATTGGATACATTCAAACTTTTCATCCTAATCTTCTTCCATAAAAGATTTACTTTCTTAAGTAAATAACAGTAAACTACTTCTTGTTACTCCAGCATAGAATCACTACTGAGTCTCACTTTGATATCTCCTCTCTTGATTCTCTTCTCTGGGCCAGAACCTTTTATGTCTATCAGATTTAAATAGTTTTTATTTCAATACAATGCTTTGTACGTGCAGTACCTCACCAGTACCTGGAAAATTAGATCCTAAGTAACTGATAAATGAATAGCTTAAGAAATTTCTTGTAGACAACAAAGATACACGAAACCAAATGAAACAGACACAGATGAAAATCCTGGAACCCTGAACTTCACAGGAAAAGCTAGAGAAGTGGACTGAGTGGTTGCTGGAAGGAGACTCTGAGCAGAGATGGCGAGAGAGGGAGACTGACTCGTGAACAACCAGACAAATGTGGCATGCCATCTTGCAAGCAGCTTTGGCAACAGAAAGTGAACTGGCAGAGCAGATTCACATTTGGGTCAGGAAAAGTGTGATTGCTTCTTTTTCCCCATGTTCCCCTTGTGAACTGATGTGTGACCAGCTCCCAAACCCAGAGCCGACTCTTCTCTCCAGGAATCAGGAGCCACGCCAGTGTGAGGCAGGGGCAGGCTCTCCCACTTGAGAGAATCATTCTGGTGCCTGGATTCAAGTGGGTTCAGCTCCAGACCTACAGAACCTGAAGAGCCACCAGACCAGAATTTAACCAGCCGGCCTGCTCCCAACTGTCCTGTATTCCTAACAGACACTGAAATCAGCTCCATCAAGCACCTTCACAAATGATTTCCAGATTGAGTGCCCTGAACAAAGACAACACTGAGACGAATAGGAACTCCATTTAGGACCAGGAACTCTGCAGTAACATCCTTCCCACACCCACCTCCTGAGTTCCTTCCATGGCAGGAGTCCCTGGCCCCTCCCCCCTCCCCAGAGTTTTCTCCTCTCCAGGTCCAACAACCACATTTTTTGTTTTGGAGTTTTGTTTTTTCCATTTTTTGTTTCATTGTTTTTGTTATTTATTTATTTATTCTTTATCCTTCTTCTTCTTCCTTTTCCATTCCCTTGACTTTAATAACCTTTCTATCTAAGCTGTTGTTTTACCTTTTATTTTTTTTTCCTGTTTCTCATATCCCCTCTTCTTTTTTTCACTTTTGATCTTTCTTTACTACTTTCTACTCTATTTCTCTTTTCATCTTCCTTCTCCCTGGTTTTTCTAAGGGTTTTGTTGTTTTTTTCTTTTTATTTCCTTTCTTATTATTTTTCTGTTTTATGCTTCTACTTTCCTGTGCCTCTTCTCTTTTTCAGTTATTATTAATTGCTGCTTATTTCTTTTCATTTCTTCGTTTTATTTTCTCTCTTATTTATCTCTTCTATAGCTCAATTTACCTGCCCCTTTTGTGTAGTTATTGTATTATTATTTTCTGGTTTCTGCCTGGTTTTACTTCTCACTTCTCTTTATTGTTTTTGCTTCTCATTGTTGGTTCTTTGTTTATTTATTCTTTTTTGTTTTGTTTTGTTTTGTTTTGTTTTTTGGTGGGGGGGGCGGTGAGAGGTTTTTTTCTCATTCAACAAAAGACAGCAAGCTTGCCATACAGCCAAGCTACAACAATACCCTCTGCAGTTCCACCCACTGGACAGTAGCCAGTACCAGCTACTATAGCACCTGATCAATGATAGACAGCCATCAAGACCAGCCAAACCCTCCCTAAAAAGAAGTGAATGAATAACAAACAAGAACAGTGTTCACACTTCCATTCTCTACCTACACTCACAGGAGGCCATTGGTGAGAACCTGAGAACACATCAACATAAATCATCAATTAAATACAAATATGATAACCCCATAATGCCCCAGACACAACAGACAGTTTTAGTTCACACAAAGAAATTAGAGAGAATGGCTCAAACAAACCAAAATGTACAGCCAAAATAGATTTCTGAGGAAGATAAGGTAATGGAACTACTGGAAAATAATTTAAAATAGTGATATTTAGATAACTTCAAAGGATTGATAGAAAGATTGAGGAAAGCAAGACGAATACAGCAAAGGCTTTAGAATAATTTATGAAAACACTATAAGAACTAACAGACAAAATAAATGCAAATTTTGAAACAGTACAAAATACTGCAATTAGAAATCCTGAATATTAATACTAAGATCTAAGAAATGGACAATACATTGAAAAGGCAGAATTGAAACAATGGAAGTGTGGGTTAGTGAGCTTAAAGAGAAATCTCTCAATACTAGTATGCAAGAAGAACAATCAGAAAAAAAAGAATGAAAAAAAACAAAGAAAGCTTAAGAGCTATGTGGGATACCAAGAAAAACAATTTATGGCTGATTAGGATTCCAGAACAGAAAGAAACAATAAAAAGCACAGAGAAAATTATCTAAGAGTTGTTGAAAGAAAACTTCCCTAACATCATGCAACAAGGGAAGATAAATCATCCAAGAAATTGAATGAACCCCAAACAGGATAGACCCCAAAAGAAAATCACTACGACATATCATAATCAAACTCCAAAGCCAAAGATAAGAAAAGAATTCTGAACACAGCTCAGGAAATACAAAAAGTTACCTACAAAGGAGAACCAATAAGACTAAGATCTAATTTTTTTTTTTTTTTAGCAGAAACCACACATGTAAGAAAGCAATGGGATGACATATAAAATTCTGAAAAAAAAAAAAAAAATGCCAACCAAGAATCATTTACCCAGCAAAGCTGTCCCACAAATATGACGGAGAAATTGGGACATTTCCTGATAAATAGAATTTAAAGAAATTTGTAATAATGAGATCAACTTTACAAATATTTCTAAAGGGTGTTCTTTGTACTAAGAACCAACAACAGAAGACAACAGCCTGAGATTACCACACATGACAACACCACCCAAAACTCATTCCAGATATATAAGTATTTAAAGTAAATTTTGTTACAGTTGTTAAGTGCTATCAAGTCATTTCCAACTCACAGAAGCCCAGTATAGGAAACAGAGATATCAATATATAATTAAGTCAACTACAAACCAGAGGAAATTGTGTTGATACAAGACTTCCAAAAGGCAAGGAAATCAAGCAGATTTCAAGAAATGACAGTTTTAATTGGGGAAAAATATTAATAACTTACAGGGTAATGTCAAAGAAAATGAATACAACTGCACATCAAAATTTTAAAAACTGGAAAATCAAAAAGATTTAGTAAACATTAATACAGCAGAATTGAAAA
>NW_006408519.1:58134153-58142902 GCF_000296735.1 Chrysochloris asiatica
TGGAGGCGGTAGTGATGTTGGCCCAGGATCGGACATTGTTTCATTCTGCTGTGCATGGGGTCACTATGAGTCGGTTTTGAGTCTATGGCACCTGACAACAACAAAAGAATTGAAGGGAAACAAACAATTTGTAGGCACACAGATATTATTAACAACATTTCTTTGCAGCACATCTGGAAAGCAAGCAGACTAACTACAATGTAAACCATAGTGAGGGTAAATGGTGACAGTGAAATAAAACTTTAAAAGTTCCATTTCCTAGACAAAAAAACTTAATTCAATCTGTGTACAACAGATATATGTTGATAGCGGCCTTCGAGTCAGTTCTGACTCAGGCCAATCTGAACTGAAAAAGAATAAAATGTTACCCATTCCAGTGCCATCAAGCCTTATCTGCAGGAAGAACTGCTTCTACTGCTACTGTATGTTTCTGTGTTGACTCCAACTCATAGTCACCCTGTATATGGTTTCTACACTGTAAAGCTTTACAGGAGCAGAAAGCCTCATCTTTCTTCCACGTTGCAAGTAATACTATAGAGAAAATAGCCTATTGGGAACATTTCAAACACTTTTATTTCTACAAATGAGACATATACTTTTTCATAAGCATCAAACCTTATCTGAAATCTGTACCCTGCTGTTGTTGTTATTGTTGGGTGCCCTTGAGTCATTTCTAACTCCTAGCAACCCTATATACAATAGAACCTAACACTGCCGGGTTCTGCACAGTTGTTATATTTGAGCCTATTGATAACAGCCACAGTGTCAATCCATCTTGTTCGAGGTCTTCCTTTTTCGATGACCCTCTACCTTACAAGCCTCTTGGGGAAAAGTTCCAACAGCCAAATCCTATAAGACCTTTATCTCTACAAATGCGACAAATGATTATTCATTAAAAATATGAATAAGTATTAAGTCTTGTTGTTTAGCCTGTGACATACATGGGTTTATATCTATATAATATATATTTGCATAATTTATGAGATTTGGCTTTTTCTCCTGCTCTTGGACCAAAAGCTTGTCAGTTCTTCTTGTTACATTCATAACACAGTAAGAAAGCAGTTAGGTGGAATGAAAGCTGTTAGTGAAATGTTCAAAATCTTCAAGTAGGGCAGTCTCCAAATATGAGACTTAAATCAAGTCAAGTGAATTAACCAGTTCCAGATTTGGGTCTTTTTGATGACCTATTTCCCCCCAAAGTTTTCTGATGGTGGTAGCTGATAGCTCTGTTCTTCATTATGAATGTCTCAGCTTACTGCCCTAAAGAGATGAGAGATACAAGAGGTGCTAATCCATGAAGCAAAAATTCCAATGATTTACACCAGAACTAAAAGAATACTTTTTTTGTTTTGTTTTTCATTTTACCTCCTACTAGATCCTCTGTAAGTAATTTCCTGGATAAAGTACAACCCATAGTATACAGTGACCTATGCTAGGGGATACAAAGGCAACGCTCCAAATTTTTCTTTAATATGATTTGGATAATGTCAAGTATGATTGAAACAAACAAAAACACCTCTACGTCCCTTCATTTTTTGTTATTGTTGTTGCATATAAGAAGAGCAATATTTTTTAAGATTCCAGTAGAAAAAAAATGAATAAATGTTATAATGACCTACACAAACATAAATATTAGCCATTACAATGTAATACCAATAAGAAAGCCTATAATTTGCCTTCATGGAATCTGACATTTAAACAATGCCTGAGTGCATAAAAAGAGTTAAGAGAAATAACTTTGTCACTTCATAAAAAGACAAACATCTACCAAAATGTAGCCTGTATATCCCAGTTTGAAGAATGTTAAAAAGCATCCCTTCCAGCCATCCTAACCTCCATTTACACTCAGTTTAATCAATATCTAAAACAAAACAAAACAAAAAAACTCTAGAATTTGAGTATCTTTTGGCTACCTTCAAAGAAAATTCACATATAATCCTGGATGGTAACCCTGGCTTTTAGGAAAAAGAAAACATGTTCAGACAACAGTCTTTCTGTCTTTTGGCTGCAAGTGAAAACAGTAAGACAATATAAGGTTCCTCATATCATGTAGTTATTCTTACATAGAAGAGCACAATACACATTCTGTTTTCTGTACAACAGTGCAACCTAGTGGAGGAAGAAAAGAGCCCTGTCTTTTAGTCAATGAAGGTGGGGTTCCATGAGAGCGCTTCACCAGATTTTGTTATTTGAACAACCATGACAAACTTACCTGGTGCATTTCATTTTGACAGTTGTTTTTTGTGTTTAACTCTCATAAACAAATAACAGTTTATATTATATGGGAATACAAGTGATTCCATGAACTATTTAGGGGAAAAAATTGTATTAGAACTGAATACTCAGGTGAATATATTAGAGTACACTTTCTGAGATCTTAGGAAAGACTAGATAACTATTCACAGTAAAATATAAGGAAAACTCATATATTATTTCTTTAGACTATATTTTAACCATTGCTTTTCTAGTCTGGTGCTCATTTGTGTATGTGTATATTCTATGTACCCAAAAAAATATATATATATGCAGAGAGAGAGAGAGAAAGTTATGGTGTGGTGCTGTGAGTTGATGCACTGGACTGCAAAGTCAGTTTGAATTGTAAAGTCAGTGGTTCAAGCTTACCAGCTGCTCCTCAGAAACCCTAATACAGAGTTGCTATGGGTCGGAACCAACTCAATAGCCCTTAACAACAATTTTATATATATAATATAACTTCTGGCATGGGAGTTAAGCATTGGACTGTGAACCACAGTTTGGTAGTTCAAATCCACCAGCCTCTCCTCAGAAACCCTATGCAGAGTGGCTATGATTTTTTTTTTCTTGTTAAGTACTCCACACACATACATGTGCACATACGAGCACACAGAAATTACATGTATATTTAGACATATATTATACATACGCATACATACAAGCACAATAGTATAAATTGGTCACTAAATGACCATTTAGAAGAGAAAGCACATTTTAGTGCATGCATGTATTTCATTCAATCTTTCTGAATGAAAACATAGGGTCTTCATTGCCATTTACTGTTGGGTTTTTTTTTTAAAAAAAACACTCAATATTCCATCTCAGCGTTATTCCTAAAAGCTAAATATTTAGTAATTCTTCTTTCATGTTGATTTGCTTGCTCTTATTTCTTCTATTAAGCCTTTATAAACAAGTTAATTTTATCACTAAGACAACTTTCACCCTCTAAGTGTTAAATGGGTTTTAAAATACATATTTTAAATTAAAACATGTAAATATGGAAGTCTGAAGTATACAGAGAAAGTGAAAATGACTTCCTAGGAATTCATGCATAAAAATTTAACAATTTTCCTTTGGAAGATCATGGTTGAGGTGACATCATTCACTCTTCTTGTTTATAGGATATGCTATGCTAAGAATTAAATGTAATTTAGTGAGACAATAAAATCTTCTCAACTACTGTGCTATTGTGTTTGGGATGGATTTGGGGTGATTAAATGAGTAAATCACACAGATCTAAAACATTTTTTTTCCTCCTTTTTTTCTCCTCCCCTTTTTTTTTTTTTTTTTTTTACACCTCTTTAGATGGCATCTTGATCGTGTATGCACTGTGAACACAAAAGGCCTATAGGTCAGACCTGAAATTATAGCTAAACCTCAACTCCTGAGGTACACAGACTGTTTATATCGATGAAAATTTATGATCTCTATACCCTAAATCCCTGGCCTCTCTTTTACATTGACTTCTTTACTATTTGCTGCTTTATTTTATGGTGATCCCTTGCCCTCTATAAATATATCATGGTTACTTAACCCCAGATCCCACCCCCAGCCTTCAGGACTTCAGAGAGGATCTATTTGTTACTTATTCTGCTACTGGGTGTTTCATAATCCTACACATTAGCAGCTATTATTTTATAGCAGTTAACATTTTCCAAATTTGCAGCATCTCTTGATGTTGTTAGCCCTCTAACTACTTAATAACAGCAGTCTTAGAACTGTTGTTTGGAGATTATGCTAAAGTCATTTTTTCCCCTTTAAACTTATGCAATGATTGAAGTATTTTCTATTAAATATTTATCTGTAGAAAATGAATAAATTTAACTGCAAAAAATTTCATTTAGATGAGCTTAATTGCCTTGTGTTACTTTAAATATAAAAAATATAAAACCCTGACCTAATCTTAACAACATGCCACTGAGTAATTAAAGCTTTCTACGGGTTAGATTCTAATAATTAGCTTGTTTTGACTGAACTACTTATTTAAGTACAAAAAATAAAGCCAGAAAATAATAAGGGATTATAGCTTTGCAAAGCTATTGTCTGATGTTAAAATTGTTAAGAAAATATGAGTCAGTATTATGCAAATTCTGACCTAATCCCAGCAGCATTCTGGTAGGTAATTGTATTTTTTCTTTAAAGGAGGACAGACCCTACAATAATTATGTCTTGTTAGTGTCCACATTGCTACATTTTTGATTTATGTATTTTTCTGGGAGTTGACAGATAAGCAAGAAAAATTGACATATTATAAACTAATAAAAATAAATAATATCAGAATCTGCCTAGCAGCAGTCTACATTGGGAAGTTAAATCAATGCATTAATCACACAAATTTTGAGTAAAACATAGTTTATACTAAATTTTTCTAAATGACATATATCAAACTGAGCTAAATAGTAAAATTTCTAAGTGTGTGTTTGCGTGACTTCTAAAGTAAATCATTACATACAATATACCAAAGCCATTTTTGTTGTGTTTCCTTTTCTTGTGATCTTAGTTATGACATCTTTTAAGTCTCCCTATAACTGGCAATAAGTAACAGTCCTGAGACTTAGTATTTCTGGTTTTTCTCTAAAGAATGTCCTTCAATGCAAAAGTTACTTAGTGCATTCCTTTTAGTGTATTTGTTAAAATTTTTCATTCTTAAACTGCTGCCATTTGAATGTTTTGTATATTTTCTGTTAAATATCAATAAAAGAGAAAATTTCAGACTATGAGAGCCGCCTGTGCTAAGAGTTATGCTCTACTGCACCATAGGCTGGGCAAAATCCATGAAGGAACCACAGCAGCTGTGAATTTAGGGTTTTGTCGAATCTAGCAATTGACAATGTATAGCATGAATGCCAAAAATTAATGAATTGTGAATGCTTCAACTCTATGTACTTCATAACCTCATTCTTTTGTTAATATGTCCATTGTTGATGATGTTATTTGCTATCGAATCAATTTCAACTCATATGTACCTGAAAATGTAACCTGAGTTTTGCAAACACATACTTCAGGAGCAATCGGTCTAATGGCAGAGACTGATTGATTATTTCTGTTTCTCTGCAGTTCTACTCACTAAAACTAAGCAGTTTTGTTTTGCTGTTAAAATGTCAATATTTTTCTACTGCTAGGATCAGTAGGGTTTCATAACTAAGCTGCATAAGTTCACTTTCTGAAATACAGGTAAGGAGCAATAATTTTTTCTCATCATATGCATGACCAGTGCCAACATAATCCCAAAAAGCATTCTTCTCTTCCACAAGGAATAGAAACAATGTGTGTGTTATTCCGTGGTATTTTATCAACCTAGAAATTAATCTTCCTATACATGTATGCAACAATAATTTTCTTTTAGAAAGATCAACACCAGGCTAGTCCCTGTGAGGGAGAGGATAAAGACATCCCAAATTTCCGACTTTTCTAAAGTGTAATGTTGTTTTTATTGTTAAGTGCCTTCAGCTCAGTTTGACTCACAGTGACCCTGTATAGGGTTTCCAAGTAGTGGCTGGTGTATTTGTATTGCTGACTTTGTGGTTCAAATCGGACTTGTTATCCAGTGGTTTATCACATAGTGCCACACCAGGACTCCTTGCATTTACTAGTCCAGTGCTTATCCTACAGCACCACACCAAGGCTCACTATTCAACTATTGTTGTTGTTAAGTGCTGTCCAGTCCGTTCCAACCCATAGCGATCCTGTATATGGTTTCCGAGGAGGGACTGGTGAGTTTGAAGTACGGACCTTGTGGTTTAAAACAACCTTGAAGTTGAGTGCTTACCCTACAATTTATCCGATGGGGATTATACCACTCCGTAATCCCCAATATCAACCAGTATTCTTCCCTTCAGTACTCTCACTCATATCTGAGGGTTCCACAATGCTCTGTAATGTCTCATAGAACTCAAGGGCTGTCAAAGATATGCCTCTCGTGACTGTGAAGCCTGGCAAATTCCAAATCCGCAGTTCAGACATCGGATTGGAGGATTCTCCTCACTCCCACTGGCTATGGCTGTTGACTCACAAGACTGTGGAAGCTGGCCAATTAGGTTAGGCCACTGGTTCAAGTCCAAGAACCAGAGGTCAGACAGAGATGTGCTTAGTTAGTCTAGTAAATGAGCACACAGCCTACTCACATCCCCAAGTTGGCTCATCTTATACCCAGAAGGATGGCAAAATTGACAAAGCACCTTATATATTCCCAAGTTTTTACAATTACAGTTAACCCTAATAACAACCACTCCTACCACTCGTCTGTAAATTTGTCATAGTGTAGTGGCTTGCATGGTGCTGTAATTCTGGAAGCTATGACATGGGTATTTTAAATACCAGCATGATCACCCTTAGTGGACAGGGTCCAGCTGAGCTTCCAGACTAAGACAAACTAGGGGATATTCAGCCACTGAAAAACTTATGTGTAGCAGTGGAACACTGTCAGCACCAGAATATTGAAACATAATAAACAGCTCCAGAGTGTTGTCAGATATAGTGCTAGGAAATGAGCCCCTCGGGTGAGATGGCACTCAATATACAACTAGGGAACACTTAACTCCCCAAAATAAAGTTGACAATGATGACATGAATGGGATAAAGCTTGCAGGAACGTCATTTGCTGATGGGGCACAACTCAAAATGAGGAGAAACAGCTGTAAACCTCCATGAATAATTGGAACATGGAATGTACAAAGTATGAATAGGAAAATTGGAAGTTGGCAAAATGCAGTGGAACACATAAATATTGATACCTTAGGCATTAGTGAGCTGGAATGGACTGTTATGGGCCATTTTTAATCTGACAATCACAAGAAATTTTCCAAGAAATTTGGAAAGTAGCTACCAGGTCAATAGATTGGAAGTTATCCATATTTGTGCCCATTTCAAAGAGAGATGTCCGATCAAATACAAAAATCACCATTGATATCATTAATACTGCATACAAGTAAAATTTTGCTAAAGATAATTCGAAAACAGCTGCAGCAGTACATACACAAGGATCTACCAAAAGAAATTCAGGTCAGATTCAGATGGGACATGAAATGAAGGATGTCATTGCTGATATAAAATGGAGCTTGGGTGAAAGCAGAGAATATGAGAAACATGATTACCTGTGCTTTATTGACTACACAAAGGCTATCAATTGTGTTAATCATGACAAGCTATAATCAACATTGTGGAGAATGAGTATTCTAGAACACATAATTGTGCTGATAAAGAACCTATACATAAACTAAGAGGCAGTTGTTTAAACAGAACAAGGGGACACTGAAGAGCAGGAAAGGAGTGTGCCAGGATTTTTTTTCTTTTACTATACTTATTCAATCTGTACACTGAGCAAAGAATATGAGATGCTAGGTTATATGAAGAAAAATGTAGGCTCAAGATTGAAAGAGGACTCATTACAACCTGCGATATGCAGATGATAAATCTTTGCTTGCTGAAAGTGAACAGAAAATACTTACTAATGAAGACCATTGCTGTCTGTGATAGGATAATATCCATGCGCCTGTAGGGAAGACCGGTGGAATCCTGTTATGGCACTATGGGTTAATGTGCCAGACTGCAAAGCAGTTTGAACTGCAAGGTCGGAGGTTCAAGCTCACCAGCTTCTCCTCAGAAACCCTATACAGAGTCACTATGGGTCGGAATTTACTCAACAGCACTTAACAACAACAACATAGAGAAGACCGGAGTCCTGGTGTGGTTCTGTGGGTTATTGAGCCAGACTGCAAAGCTGTTTGAACTGCAAGATCAGAAGTTCAAGCTCACCAGCTGCAAACCTATACAGGGTCGCTATGAGTCAGAACCAACTCGATGGCACTTAACAACAACAACAACATTAAGAAGACCAGTTATTACCACTATTATTCAAATTTATGCACCAACGACTAAAGCCAGTGAGGATGCAATAGAATTCTACCAACTTCTTCAATCTGAAATTGATCAAATATGCAATCAAGATATATTGATCATTACTGGTGAATGGAATGCAAAGGTTGGAAACAAAGAGGAAGGACCAGTATTTGGAAGATATGGCCTTGGTTATAGAAAAGATGCTGGAGATCGCATGATAGAATTCTGCAAAAAACAATAATTTGTTCATTTCAAATACCTTCTTTAGACAGGATAAGACACAATTATGCCTATGGACCCCACCAGATGGAATACACAGAAATCAAATTGACTATATCTATAGAAAGAGACGATGAAAAGCCCCATATCATCAGTTAAAACAAGACCAGGGGCAAATTGTGGAACAGACCATCAATTTCTCATGTGCAAATTCACTGAAGTAGAAGTAAATGAAACAAGTAAATAAAACTTCTGACTGAAGCAGAAGTAAATAAAAACAAGTCCACAAGAGCCAAAATATGAACTTGAATATATCCCACCTGAATTTAGAGATCATTTGAAGAACAGATTCGATACATTAAACACTAAAGACCAAAGACCAGAAGAGTTGTGGGATGACATCAAGAATATCAGACAGGAAGAAAGCAAAAAGTCATTA
>NW_006408519.1:58143880-58159125 GCF_000296735.1 Chrysochloris asiatica
AACACTGAATTTTTAAAATTAATAAAGGTATGTGACAGGGGTGTTTTTTTAACCATACTTATTCAAACTGTATGCTGAGTAAATAATCTGAGAAGCTAGGTTCCTCTCAGATTATTTGAATCAAGATTGGAGGAAGACTCATTAACAACCTGTGATATGCAGATGATACAACCTTGCTTGCTGAAAGTGAAGAGGAATTAAAATACTTACTGATGAAGACCAAAGAGCAGTCTTTGGTGTGGATTGCATTTCAATGTAAAGAAAACAAAAATCCTTACCACTGGACCAATAAACAACATTCATATCAATAGAGAAAAGATTGAAGTTGTCAAGGACTTCTTTCTTCTTGCATCAACTACCAATACTCATGGAAGCAGCAGTCAAGAAATCAAATGACATATTGCATCAGGTGAATCTTCTGCATGAGATCTTTTTAAAGTGTTGTAGAGCAAAGATGTCAGCTTGAGGACTAAGGTGCATCTGACCCAAGCCATGGTATTTTCAATAACTTCATATGCATGCAAGAGCTAGACAGTGAATAAGGAGGACCATAGAAGAATTGATGCTTTTGAGATATGGTGATGGAGGATAATATTAAAAGTGCCTTGAGCTGCCAAAAGAACCAACACCTGTGTTGGAAGAAGTGCAACCAGAGCGCTACTTGGAGGCCCAATGGTCAAACTTCATCTCTCATACTTCGGACATATTGTCAGGATGGACCAGTCACTGGAGAAGGATATCATGTTTGGTAAGGTGGAGGGTAAGAGAAAAAGAGGAAGACCCCTAGTGCGATGGATTGGCCAAGTGGCAGCATCAGTGAGCTCAAGCATGGCAACAACTGTGAGTTTGGCCTTGGACTGGGCAGTGTATCGTTCTATTGTGCATAGAGTCGCTATTAGTTGCTACGGTCTTGATAGCACCTGATAACAACAACAACAACAACAATGAAAACCAAAGACCATAGCCTTCGGTATGAGTTGCAACTCAATGTAAAGAAAACAAAAAATCCTCACAAATGGATCAGTAAATAACATCAAGATAAATGGAGAAAAGATTGAAGTTGTTAAAAAAAAATTCATTTTACTGGATCAACTATCAACACTCACAGAAGCAGCAGTTAAAAAAAATCAAACAACGTATTGCCTTTAGGCAAATCTGCTGCACAAGTGTTTAAGAGCAAATATATCAGTTTGAGGACTAAGTAGTGCCTGACCAAACCATGGTAATTTCGATAACTTCATATGTGTGTGACAATTGGATAATGAATAAGGGAGACTGTAGACAAATTGATGATTTGAGTTATGGTGCTGGAGGAAAATATTAAAAGTGCAACAAACTGCCAGAACAACAGTTCTGTGTTGGAAGAAGTACAGCCAGAATGTTCCATGTGTTGTTGTTGTGAAGTGCTGTTGAGTAGGTGCTGACCCATAATGACCCTGCATAGGGTTTCTGAGGAGCAGCTGTTGATCTTGAACCACCAACCTTGCAGTTCAAACGGCTTTACAGTCTGGTGCATTAACCCACAGCGCCACTCCAGGACTCCAGAATGCTCCCTTAGAAGCCAGGAGTGTCAGACTTTGTTTCTTATCCTTCAGACATTTTATTAGGAGGGACAAGTCTCTATAGAAGGACATCTTATTTGGTAAATTGGAGGATTAGTGAAAAAGAGGAAGACCCCCCAACTAGTTGGCTTGACACAGTGACAGCAGTAATGGACTTAAGCATAGCAAAGATTGTGAGGTTGGTGCATGACTGGGCAGTGTTTCTTTCTATTATGCATAAAGCCACTTTGAGTCAGTATTGACCTGAGAGCATTTAACAACAACAACAGTCACTCACAACTGAACCAAAAATAATCTCATCAGCATCTTTCACCACAGTACCCCACCTGTCAGGAAAAAGTCATTGTTAGGAGTTACAAAGAAATGGGTAGAAGAGGCATTAAATATTTCATTATATTGTACTGTGTTTATCCTGAAATTTAACAAACTCCAATCTGTAATTTATAAATTTTATACAGCATTAAATCTAGTTGATGATAGCTGATAGATACCATTCCTCTTAGTAAGTACAGAAATTAATGGTAGTAGTGGTGATGACGTGTGCCTTTAAGTTCCGAATAATAGTGACCCTATATAGGGTTTTCAAGACTGTAAATGTACCAGAGCAGAAAACCTCATCTTGTTCTCTTAGATTGGGTGGTAGATTAGAACTGCTGATCTTGGGTTAGCAACCCAATGTGTAACACTTAAAGAAAGTAATTGTTGTTGCTGTTAAGTGCCATGGAGTCTATTACAACACACAGTGACCCTGTATATGGTTCCCAAGGCTTTAAATCTTTGCAGGAACAGAAACCCACAGGAGCAGATGGTGGGTTTGAATCACAGACCTTGTGATTTGTAGGTCAGTGTTTATCGTATGGAGCCACTGTGCTCCTCAGAGAAAGTAATTGAACTTGTTTTTTCCAAGCAGTTTTTCTACAGTCATGCTTGAAGCAACAACTCAGGATCTAGTAGCTCGTCTTAACCCAGTATATTCTTCTAGAAATACTCCAATCAGGTAGGGTACGGTCACATGGTCAGCAGTCCTCCCAAATGATTATGTTTTTTATATTTTGTTTTATATGTGCATATAAAATATTTTCTGAAGTATGAAAGCAAGAGGTATTCCACAGAATCAGCTTTGTAAGACCCATAATCAAAGCACTAATTAGGACCAAAATCATATTTTAATGATCACCAGGGTTGTAAGAACCAGATGCAAAGAATTTAACTGAAAATTCAGAGAAGCCTATCATTCATCTCTTTCCTCAAGAATATAGCACCCAATGACTATGATTGGTGGTGGTGGTGTTAAGTGATGTAAAGTCAGTTCCATAGCGACCCTGTGTAGGGTTTCTGAGGAGTGACTCGTGAGCTTGAACTGCTGACCTTGTGGTTCATACTGACTTTGTGGTCCAGTGCACTAACCCACAACATCACATCAGGTCTCCAAAACATCACCAAGAAATACAGTGTTATGAACCTTTAGATATTGCAATGCTTGCCATTTTTGGACTATTTGATTACAGAGAATTCTAAAATTGACAGAGGAGTATAAAAGTCACAGTGTCTACTAATATGGATGGGATATGTATGTAGATAGATAACTTTATTTATAAATGTGGTATGGTAAGTCTGGATTCCTGGTGTGGTGCTGTAGGTTAATACGCTGGACTGCAAGATTGGTTTGAACCAAAAGATCGGTGGTTCAAGCTCACCCGCTGCTCCTCGGAAACCCTATACATGGTCACTATAAGTCGGAGCTGACTTAATGGTACTTAACACCAACCACATGGTTAAGTCTAAATACATAGCCCCTGGATAGCTCAAATGGTTAAGTACTTGACCACTAACTGAATGGCTGGTGGTTCAAACTCATTCAGAAGTGCCATCTGCCAACTATCATTGCTGTTGTTGTTTCGTACCGTCGGGTCAGTTCCAACTCATAGCGATCGTGTATACGGTTTGTGAGGAGTGGCTGGTAAGCTTGAACCACCAATTCTGAGGTTCAAACTGATCTTGTAGTGCAGCGCATTAGCCAACAGTGCCACATCATAGGGTCTCCTTAATTACTTAGATACCAAAAGACTAATTCTGACTGAATTATTGTCTTGCTTACAAATACTTTCACTACTAGACAACTTCTAAACCCAAATGTATGTTTCTGTTGTTTGATAAAGAGAATTGGTGTACCATTTCTTTCACATACATTATTTCCTAAGCTTTGAACATCATTCTTACAGTTATAGAGTAAGAAAAAGAGAATTTTATGTCATTATTGGCATCAGAAGTATATGTGCTTGAGTGTATGTGTTCTGTAATGATATAGATAATGTACACACAGAAATTAAGTTTGAATAATAATTTTACTACCACTTCTGAGCACCTTCTCAGAATAATAAGATTATTATTATAACGCAAAAAATATTCAAGTAGGTATTAATAATAGCCTCATTGAAACTGAAATCAAATATTTAAGAATTTGTTCAGGGTTTCAAAGCAAGAATTTCAATCCTTATCTGTTCATTTGATTAGTGTGCTAATTAGAGTTCTTACTTAATAGATATTGTCTCTGCTTAAATTAAGTAAAAGGTGATTTTGAAAATAATATCAAATGCTCACAGAATTGACTAAACTTGGAGCATCCGGAATAGAGAAAGAATGGCCACAAAGACCTTATGAATGGAATAATCGAGACCACAACTTGGAAAATAACTAAACTGCAAACACTTGAAGTCTCTTTCTCTCACTGATCATGTTTTAAATCCCTGAAATAAAGTATCTAAATTACCTGTTTGTCACTCATGCCCTTTTCTTGGTGATGCACCTAATTACCACAAGATTTTAAAATGGGAAAAATTGTTCCAGTAAAAAATAAAATTGTCATAGGAAGTGCAAATGGGGTCCAGGCAACCAAAAGTAGAAAGAAACAAAACATTTAAACACTAATAGTGCAATAAAAATACAAAGAAAATAAATATTTAGAGTCTGAGAATACACTTGTATACAGGAATGTGATTATATTTCAGGCAATCCAACTATTTCTGTACACTGGTGATAAATGTCATCCTATCTGCAAAAGGAATTTCATTCAAAATAAAAAAGACATAGAAGCATATCCAACATTTTCTAAATGTTGTTTGTTTTAAAACATTTGTTGAATGAATAAATTATTATAAATAACAATGATAACCAAAAGGAGGCTATGAAAAAATGAGCAGGATATATAGTTGAAATCTAGGAAAACAAGCCTCAGGATTATAATCAGACTATAATAAATTTCAGATCTAAAACTTTCAAGACTTTACATCTTTGACCTGAGGACTAATGAATTAGGAAGAATAACTTACCTATATATGTTTAAAATAATATTTTTAGATAAAATATTAATAGATAATGTACACACAGAAATTAAGTTTAAGTAACAATGTCATGTGTGTGTTTACTATAACTTCTGAGCAACTGTTCTGAACTAAGCATTTTAAATGAATATTTAATGATACAAAAACTTTAAAGTAGATTTTAATAGCCTACTTTTTAAAAAGCGTATTTATTCATATTATGTTGAAAAATATAATAGATGTATTTTCATATATTCCAAAATGTAATATAAAAATACATTTTACATTATATTTTAAAATATACTTAGCACAGGTTTGAATAAGTCATTCTTCTTAATGCAGCTATATTCAGGTGGTATACTTCTGAGGAATCTGTACCTGGACAAAGAAGCAGTTGTTCGAACAGAGCATGGGAACACTGAATGTTTTAAAATTGGGAAAGCTGTGTGACAAGGTTGTGTTCTTTCACCATACTTATTCAACCTGTAAGCTGAGCAAATAATACGAGAAGCTGGGTTATATGAAGAAAAAGGCATCAGGATTGGAGGAAGATTCATTAACAACTACCAATATGCAGATGATACAACCTTGCTTGCTGAAAGTGAAGAGGACTTGAAACATTTACTGATGAAGATCAAAGAACACAGCCTTTGGTATGGGTTGCATCTCAATGTAAAGAAAACAAAAATCCTCACCACTGGACCAATAAACAATATTCTTATCAATGGAGAAAAGATTGAAGTTGTCAAGGACTTCATTCTTCTTGGATCAACTATCAACACTCATGGACGCAGTAGTCAAGAGATCAGACGACGTGTTGCATTGGGCAAATCTGCTGCACAGGAACTTTTTAAAGTGTTGAAGAGCAAAGACGTCAGCTTGAGTACTAAGGTGCTCCTGATCCAAGCCATGGTATTTTCAATAATCTCATATGGATGCAAAAACTGGACAGTGAATAGGGAAGATCATAGAAGAATTGATGCCTTTGAGTAGTGGTGTTGGAGGAGAATACTCAAAGTGCCATGGACTGCCAAAAGAACCAATAGATCTGTTTTGGAAGAAGTGCAGCCAGAGTGCTCCTTGGAGGCCAGGATGGCTAAGCTCCGTCTCTCATACTTTGGACATATTGTCAGGAGAGAACAGTCACTGGAAAAGGATGTCATGCTGGGTAAGATGAAGGGAGACCCCCAACGAGATGGATCAGCCAGGTGGCATCACTGAGGGCATCAAGTGTGGCAGCGGTGGTGGGGTTGGCCCAGGATCAGACATTGTTTCATTCTACTGTGCATGGGGTCGCTATGAGTCGGTTCTGACTCAATGGCACTTGTCAACAACAACAACAACAACAGGTGGTGATGGTGGTAGTTATGTGCCGTGGAGTCAGTTACAACTCATAGTGGAAATAAATTCTTTGAAGTTTTAGATCTGCACTTTATTATTTTCTGATTATCATCCAGAGGTTTGTCTCCTAGATTTCAGCTATACATTCTGCATATTTTTTTCATAGCTTCCTTTTAGGTTAATTGCGGTTCATAATAATTTACTCATTCAACAAATATTTTTTAAAAAACAACACCAGTTAGTGGTGGAGATGCTTCTGTGTCTTCTTTATTTTAAATGAAATTCTTTCTACAAATAGGAAGACATTTGTAACCAGCATTTGTAATAGTTGGGTTGCCTGAAACATAACCAACTTTTTGGATGTAAATCGAAATACACGGATTATAATATTTTTATTTTTTATATTTTTGTTGCTTTTGTTAGTGTTGTAGTGTGTTAGATTATGTGTTTTGACTGGTAAGTGCAGCGTCAGCAGTTCAAGTTCACTAGGTGTTCCTCAGGAGAAAGATGAGACTTTTTGCTTCAGTAAAGATATATAGCCTCAGAAACCCTCTACAGGATCACTATGAATCAAAACTGACTCAGTGGCAACCAGCCAACTATTATATGTTTAAGAATAAGTCCAACTCTTTACCTTCTGTTTGCGCCTCTAGGTCCTCTCTCCAAATAGCTTTCTCTTGATCAAATTCATCCTTTCAGAATCAAGTTATGTGGATGAAAAGTTGGGCTGTTAACTTCAAGGTAGCAGTTCAAATCTACTACAGAGAAAGATGAAGCTTTCTGCTCCCATAAAGACTTACAGCCTCAGAAGAACCTACACAGGGTCTAGATAGTTGGAAGTGACTTGGCGAAACACAGCCACCAGCCACCACACATTATACATGTTATTGTTGTTAAGTATCAACGGGTTGGCTCTGACTCTCGCAAACCTGTAAAGTGTTCCTGAGAAGTGGCTGATAGTTAGAAGAACTGACCTTGCAGTTCAAACCGACCTTGCCATCTGGTGCTTACCCTACAGTGCCACAACAGGACTCCTAGTGCCTCAAATATACTACTTAAAATTTAGAACTTTTCTACCGGGATTTATTTTCCCAAATAACTTGAATGTCTGCCATCCATATTCTGTATTAAACTTTTTTTTTTTTTAATCTTATTTTCCTCTGAAGATATCCTTGTGTTTAGTACAACTTTAGTACAATGTAAGTAACATTTAAATTGATTGCTTCCCTGGAATTTAGTATAATTCACTAAGTCAAAATTTTTTCTTATATTGAACAATTATTATTAACAATGAATCTTCTTAATAAACCATCCCAAGTTTCTCCGTGTTGAATATTGGTCACTTTCTCATATTACAGATTTACTATGGAAGGAAATAATTTACTGTGCTATTTCACAATCAGTTTGAGTCCCTTCACTTAAAGATAAGATAAAATCCATATAAAATAAGAAATTCCACAACTACCAAAATACTGGAAACAACTAAATTAAGCAGAACCTTAGTGAACAAAGACACTTTGCATTGCATTTTGAAAAATCACAAATCTTGGAGCAAAATAATATAACAGTAAATAAGTTTATGTCTTTAATAAAGCCCTGGGAAAGGTTACATTGTCAAAAGAGTTATTTCAATTATATGCCATTTATGCTTTGAAGTGGAACAAATCAAAAGTCAATAAAGTCTAGGAAACAGGCAATATTTTCAGCTTTGTCTACCTTTGAAAGTTATTTTGTGAGTGCAATTTCAAAAAGACATTATTTTTGTATTTTAGAAAAATTCAAGGAAGATTGTATTTTAGTTTAAGAGGTATTACCTGGAAGTTCTAATTTCAAATTTCTAAAAAAAGAATCACCATAATAAAATATATGACAAGAATTGTTATACAATAAGATTCAATTTCCTTTTCTATCATGTACTGTCTATTTGAAGTTACTTACACTTTTTAAATTTAATTTCTCAGCTGCTAAAAAATGGGTTTATGATGTTATCTTCACAGGACTGTTATGAGAGTTAAATAACATAACATAATTGAACAAATCTAGACTAGTACTGCCTAACTAGGTAGCAACTAGCCAAACGAGGCTACTGGACATTTGAAAAGTGATTAATTTGTACTGAGATGTGCTAAAATAAAATACATGTCAGATTTCAGGCTTAATATTTTTTTAAATACAGTGTTTCTTTAAAATATTTTATACCAACTGCATGTTAAAATAATAACACATTGGAAATATATCATTCAAAATAATTCTAAGTATTTATTTTTCACTTTAAAACACCATTATTAAAAAATTTCAAAACAAATAGATACCTTACATTATACTTCTATGTGTAGTGTTGATTTAAATGAATGTCTGACATATGTTAGATGTTTAAAAATTGTTGGATTTAAATAGCTGTGACATTGGTGCCATATATTCCTATCTTTAATTTCAGGTCCTTACTCTGGGTTCTAGGAGTTCCTCTGAAGTTGATTGAAGACATGTCACAGAGAGATTTTGTACTGTTAAAAAAGCTTAGAAACAAAGGAGCTTTGATGGGCAGAATCATCTGCATCTCAACCAAGGAGTTCTATTTTGACAATGTTTAGGAACTAACATGGAGATAGAAAAAAAGATCAAGACATTAGGATGCCACAAAAATTTAAATTCAGTTATCTATTTGAGGTTTGTGTATCAGATTTATTTTATAGATTTGTTTGAAAAGACACAATGTTTAAAATAATCTAAAGTATATCAATGCTTTCTGGTGTATTCTAGTATGCTGCGGGTTAATGTTCTGCACTGCAAAGTCAGTTTGAACCACAAGGTCAACGGCTCAAGTTCACCAGCTGCTCCTAGGAAACCTTATATAGGGTCGCTATGGGTCAGAACTGACACTTATCAACAACAACAACAATAGGCTTTCCAAATAAAAACCTTTTGAAAATTAAAAAGGCAAGTAATATTACGTAAGAATATGGATAAAATTGACTCTAAATTTAAATACAATTATAGATACAATGCAATTTAAATATGAAAGAGTATCTCTACCTATTTAGACATACTTCATTGTTCTTTTTATTACTTACAAAGATCACATGATAGAATTCTGTAAAACCAATGATTTGTTCACTTCAAATACCTTCTTTAGACAGGATAAGAGATGATTATACATATGGACTTCTCCAGATGGAAGACACAGAAATCAAATTGACTACATCTGCAGAAAGAGACAATGGAAAAGTTCCATATCATCAATCAAAACAAGGCCAGGGACAGATTGTGGAACAGACCATCAATTGCAAATTCAGATTGAAGCTGAAAAAAATAAAAACAAGTCCATGAAAGCCAAAATATTAACTTGAATATATCCCACCTGAATTTAGGGATCATCTGAAGAACAGATTTGCTACATTAAACACCAAAGACCAAAGACCGGAAGAGTTGTGGGATGACATCAAGAATATTATACAGGAAGAAAGCAAAAAGTCATTAAGAAGACAAGAAAGAAGGAAAATATCAAAATGGATGTCAGAAGAGACACTGAAACTTGCTCTCCAGTGTAAAGCAAATGGAAGAAATGAGGAGGTACAAGAGATGAACAGAAAATTTCAAAGGTCAACTCGAGAAGATAAAGTCAAGTATTACAACGAAATGTGCAAAGATCTGGAGTCAGAAAACCAAAAGGGAAGAACACACTCAGCATTTATCTAGCTGGGGAACTGAAGAAAAAATTCAAGCCTTGACTTTCGTTATTGAAAGATTATCAGGGTAAATTACTGAATGATGCAGTAAGCATTAAGAAAAAAGATGGAGGGAATGCACAGTCACTGTACCAAAAGGAAATGGTTGATGTGCAACCATTTCAAGAGGTAGCATATGATCAAGAGCCAGTGATAGTGAAGGAATAAGTCCAAGGTTCAGTGAAGGAATTGGCAAAGAACAAGGCACCAGGAATTGGCAGAATAAAAATTTAAATCTTTCAAGAAAGTGAGGCGGCACAGGAGGCACTTACTCATCTATGCCAAGAAATTTGAAAGACAACTATCTGGCCAACTGATTGGAAGAGATCTGTGTTTGTGCAATTCAAAAAAGAAATGATAGACCCAGAGAGGAAGAGGGGCTGTGTGCTGATGTGATGACCCAGAGTCAGAGGGGGTGGGGGGCAAAATTGTAGGATGTACCCTTTGGTTGGTTGATGATGCATGGAGGGGATTATAACCATGGCAATGAAACGATATATGATAGGATGAATGTAAAACTAATGTTTACCCATGTAAACTATCATGTGATTCACAATAAAACATTAATAATAAAAAAGAAATGATCCAATGAAATGCAGAAAGCATCAGATAATATCTTTGATATCCCATGTGAGTAAAGTATTACTAAAGGTAATACAAAAACAGCTGCAAGCATACATTGACAGAGAACTTTCAGAGGTTCAAACCAGATTCAGAAGAGGACGTGAAATGACGGATATCAATGTTGATGTCCGATGGATCTTGGGTGAAAGCAAAGAATACCAAAAAGATGTTTACCTGTGCTTTATTGACTATGCAAAGGTTTTCAGTTGTGTGGATCATGACAAGCTATGACACTGTATATATATATATATATATATTATGACATTGTGAATTATGAGTATTCCAGAACACTTAATTGTACTCATGAGGAATCTGTACATGGACTAAGAGGCAATTGTTCAAACAGAACATAGGAACACTGAATGGTTAAAAATTAAGAAAGTTGTATGACAAGGTTGTATTCTTTTGCTATACTTATTCAACCTGCATGCTGAGCATATAATATTTGAAGCTGGGTTATATGAAGAAAAATATGTCATCAGGATTGAAGGAAGGCTCATTAACAACCTGTGATAGGCAGATGATACAAGCTTGCTTGCTGAAAGTGAAGAGGGCTTAAAATACTTAACTGATGAAGATCATAGGCCACAGCATTCTGTATGGATTGCATGTCATTGTAAAGAAAACTGGACCAATAAACAACATTCTTATCTGTGGA
Source organism: Chrysochloris asiatica (assembly GCF_000296735.1). NCBI lineage: Eukaryota > Metazoa > Chordata > Mammalia > Afrosoricida > Chrysochloridae > Chrysochloris > Chrysochloris asiatica. Next base: position 58,155,111 of record NW_006408519.1, read on the forward strand.
GAAAACATTGAAGTTGTCAAGGACTTCATTTTTTCTTGAATCAACTACCAACACTCATGGAAGCAGCAAGCAAAAAATCAAATGGCAGATTGCATTAGGCAAATCTTCTGCACATGACCTTTTTAAAATGTTGAAGATCAAAGATGTCAGCTTGAGGACTAAGGTGTGCCTGACCCAAGCCATGGTATTTTTCAATAACCTTATATACATTCAAAAGCTAGACAGTGAATAAGGCAGACCATAGAAGAATTGATGCTGTTGAGTTATGATGTTGGAGGAGAATATTGAAAGTACACGGGCTGCCAAAAGAACAAACAGATCTGTGTTGAAAGAGGTGCAGCCAGAGTGCTCCTTGGAGGCCAGGATGGCCGAACTTCACCTCTCATACTTTAGACATATTGTCAGGAGGGACCAGTCACTGAAGAAGGATATCATGTTTGGTAAGGTGGAGGGTCAGAGAAAAAGAGGAAGATCCCCAGCAGATTAGCAAAGTGTCAGCCTCAATGAGCTCAAGCCTGGCAACAATTGTGAGGTTGGCCCAGGACCAGGCGTTGTTTTGCTCTGTTGTGCTTAGGGTCGCTATGAGTCGGTACCCACTCGATGACACCTAACAACAACAACATAGGACTTAAGTAGCATCTTATCTGTAAAGCTCTCATATACTGTTTTTGACCTGGAATTACAGTAAGTAATATTCATGTTATAGGTTCCCTCTGGACTCTAAACTCTTTCAGGTAGGGATTGCTGTGCGTTTCATCTTGTACCCACCACTGAACTTAAAACAATGTCATAGGAAATAAGACATTGCCAAAATAAGTATTAGACAAGTACATGAATTCTCACAGTTTGTCTGGAGTCCTGGTATGGTGCTATAGGATAAGCACGGGACAATTAACCACAAAGTCGGCAGTTCAAACTCACCAGCCACTCCTCAGAAACCCTATACAAGGTCACTATGAGCTGAAACTACCTTGATGACACTTAAAAACCTAAAATAAAATTTCCATCATTAAATTATCTAATTTATTATGTAATCCTGAATCTGATAACTGACTTGGAATCTTACTAATACCATGTAATTCTAGAATATACATGATTTATCAACCAGATACAAAATTCCAAAAAGCTCTATTTTACTTGATGTCTGAGAATCAAGAACTGAAAAAATAATATAGTAAAATATAATAACAAATTTAAGTTTGTTTGTTTGTTTTTCATTTGCAACTCTCTCACCCACCTAAGGAAGTTGGCCTACACATTATGTAGGATTGTAAGAGCATTCTGCGCTTACTATTTTAGCTCAACTGAGTTGCCCATATCTAGTATGTCCCTATAACTTCAAAAGACATTTCATTAGGCTATATTTTTGATGTGCATTGTGCAAGCACAGTATTTGTACTGCAGTATTCATTCTAAAATACATATTCACGTGACAGCCCATAATATCCTTGAAACAGCCATTACAGTCTGTCAAATAAATAATGCGCATTTTAAAGATGGTCTTTATGCGGGATGACTCTCCTGCATTTTCATGAGGCAGATTTTCCTTTTATTCTTTAGTAAAGAAAAGCACACAATGGAAAACGAACATGCAGAAAATATGTTAAGGTAAAAGGGACATAAACCAGAAAAATCTGAACATCCCTTAGTTTCATTTCTTGTTCTTTCCACAACTTTACCATTTTATCCATAGCATGCTATAAAAAAAACATTTTTTTTTCTACATATCACACTGCCTTCTATTATCACCCATATGTGGGAATTTGAAAATAAAAATAAGATTTTTGTTGTTTCAAACTATCAGTTTTTCAAATTGAGAATTGTTCTTTCTCATGCCTAGAACATGTGCATAACCATGTACAATGACTGGTCAAACAAGTTACCTTCATTAATTGCAAAATATATATGGTGGTGTGGTTATGTGCCATGGAGTCGGTTCCAACTCTTAGCAACCCTGTACAGAGTTTCTGAAGCTATAAATCTTTACAGGAGCAGAAAACCTCATCTTTCCCCCACAGAAAAGCTGGTAGTATCAAACTATATATATTTATATATATATATAAAACAAAATGTTTAGCCTACTCTCTTGCTTTAATATTTAGTAATAGTTATAATGATTTGTGGGAAAAAAGAAAGACTTGATTTATTGTATGCTTATTATATGCAGGATTATGCTGTAGTTGTTGTTGTTAAGTGACATCCATTCGACTCCGACCCATAGCGACCCTATATAGGGTTTCCAAGGAGCAGCTGGTTAGCTTGAACCACCAACCTTGCAGTTCAAACAACTCTGCAATCTGATGCATTAACCCACAGCACCACACCAGGACTCCAGGATCATCCACTTAAAATATTGTTTTTGCTATTTTTGTCTCAAGACTATTCTGTGAAGAGGGCGTGATTGTTAATTATTGTTAAGGGCCATTGAGTTAGTTCTAACTCCTGGTGACTGTATAGGATTTCATAGGCTGTATTTTCAGGAGCTGAAAACTGCACTGGTGGGCTAGAATTGCCAACTTTGTGGTTTGAAGACCAGGGCCTGTCCTCTAGAGTTCCCACATCCTTATGATTATTAATTGTTATATATTAAATGTTTAATTAATAAATGAATAAGTAGGTTGGTAAAAGTATTGGAAGTGGCAAGATTTGATTCTGTAGCTCAAACACAAAGGGAACAACTAAGAATATAATGTTTACTTCAAATAAGGTTGTGTTATGTTTTTGCATTTAATATATAAGATAGGGCACATGTCTTTACCTATTTTGCAACATTGGAGGACTACATAAAACTATTATTTTTTCATAAAATGCTTTTCATTTAGTATTTATTATACTACAGTTTCCCCTTGACTATTCACATGTGTCCAGTGACTTAGATAATAATTCTGATTTAAGACCAATTGATGAAATTAGAAAATTTTACTTAGGCCTGTGTCTGATTTTTATAGACTTTTCAGACTTACGAAGCAGCTTCCTTCCTAATATGCTAACATCTCTCAAATGAGCAAAAGGAAAAATAAGCAAAACTATCCACTTAAAGACTGAGATTTTGCATTATTTAAATAATTTTACAAATATTAGATTTGAAAGTAAACTTACTGATCATTGTGTTTAACACTTATGAGAAATGTATAGTAGTGGAATGCAGTAGGCCCTGTTATTCAGTGCTCTAAAGTCAATTCCTATTCCTAGTGACCCAACACACAATGCAACAAAATACTACCCAGTCCTGTGCCATCTTCACAGTTATGACACTTGAGCCTATTGTTGCTGTCACTATGTCAATTCATCTCATTGGGCTTCTTCCTCTTTTTTGCTGACCATCTAGTTTTCCAAGCATAATGTCCTTGTCTAGGAACTGAACCCTCCTGAAAACAAGTCTGAAGTATGAAATATGAAGTCTTGCTATCCTCACTTCTAAGGAACATTCTGGCTATACCTCTCCCAAGGCATATTGCTTGTTCTTCTGAAAGTACTTTTAATATTCTTTTCCAATACCTAGCAGCCTAAAGAGCCAATTTTGCTCAGTTTGGATTAAATCCAGGGCTTTATGCTTGTTCACATCCTGACTAGTATGACACTTGTGAACTTTAAAAACAGATCCGTTTTGGAAGAAGTGCAGTCAGAGTGCTCCTTGGAGGCCAAGATGTCCAAACTTCATTTCTCATATTTCAGACATATTGTTAGGAAGGACCAGTTGCTGGAGAAGGATATCATGTTTGGTAAGGTGGAGGGTCAAAGAAAAAGAGGAAGACTACAACGAGATGGATTAGCCAAGTGGCAGCATCGATGGACTCAAGAGTGGCAACACTAGGATCGGGCAGTGTTTCATTCTGCTGTGCATACGGTCGCTATGAGTCAGTACTAATTCGATAGCACCTAACAACAACAACAACAACAAAAAGCTGTTAGAAATCATTTTACTTTACACCCAGTACCCAATGACTATCTCCCAAAGTATAGTCAGTAGTCATATATCAATTTAAATTAAAATGAAACAAAATTTAAAATTCAG
>NW_006408519.1:58160360-58161414 GCF_000296735.1 Chrysochloris asiatica
ATTATCAAGCCATCAAGGCTAGGTCAAATGGGTAATATCTGTGACTTTGTGTGTTCTTGTGCCTATCCCCTCACTTCATATCAGCTGGATGATTCACTTTCAGCTCTAGCCGTCTGTGGCTATGTCCTTGTCCATAGGCTCACGTGCCCCCAGATCTCACCACACTTTGGACCAACCAGTCCTTCCTCTTCTCTCTCTCATCTCCAGGTCAATGGGAGGCTATGGAACATGGTTGAACTCAGACCATTTCTTCATTGCTACCTTTCCCCCTCTTCTCCGCAAGAGTTTTAAAACACTGTTTTTTTGTTTGTTTGTTTGTTTTTTAAGCATGGTAAATTCCCACTAGATTAAAGAAACTATACAATGCATTCTACATTTGACTTTCTTTTTTTAATTTAAATTTCTGGACATGTAAAGCACCAGTAACAATACTCTATTTTTCATCATCTTCCATAATATTCATGCTCAATGCTATTAAAGATTAAATTCAGATTTTTTTTTTTTTATTTTCAACTACAAATGGGCTGTATCCTTTGTTTATTGCTTGCCTTCTCTAGGTGAATTCATGAATAGTCATATGTAAAACATAAGTAAAAACATAAGAACCAGATTAAGGAATAGCAAGCAACTGACATTCAATATTTTCTTCCCTTCCTAATAGCATTTTTTTCCTCTTAAGTTTATATTAGTATTTTTAGTAATGGAAAATATGATGTTACTACTATACTAAAATTATGTTTGCCTTATTCCAGTCTCAAGGGTAGCAATTGGAAATAGTGACTACTTTCAAGAGATTGAGAATGTAGCTTTAATAAAGTAATGCAATAGTTTTTGACTAATAGTACTTAGTTAAAATAGGTTCATAAGATAGGCAATATATAAAAGAAGGAAGTCAGCAGAGGAAAGATGAAGGTAGCAGGAAACAGAGGGAGGAATGCAAGAGGTAAAATGAATAAAGGTAAAGTAGTTACTTCCCTCTCTTGTATATTGCCTATCTTATTTCTACCCTTCAGACTGGCGTTGATACACTGGGGAGTCCTGGTGTGGTGCTGTG
>NW_006408519.1:58165709-58168821 GCF_000296735.1 Chrysochloris asiatica
TTATAATGATTAATATCCTCAGACACTTTGTGGCATATGGACTATGATAAACAATATAAAAAGGAATGAATATTTCTAATGTGTCTAAACTAATCTTTAAAGCTTAAAAACTGCAACAATAATGCAATCTATATGAAAGTCTCCCAGATTCTCTGAGAATCTACTGCTTCACCTAAAGCAATTGCTTTTATCACTATATACCTAAATGGGAAGTGCTGATTAGGAAATACTGAAAAATACTAGTCATGTAAGTGAAAGGTTGAATGATGACAAAGGGAACACTGGTAATTTTTGTGCTTCTCCCTTCTAAACAGATGTAAACATTAGCGTGATCCTGATGATGAAAGAAATGCATGTTCCCATAAAAAGAAAGCACACATCCTATTTTAGGATGAGTTTGGTTCCATTATTTGGAATCACTTTAAATAAAAGAAGTAAAATAAAATTAATACATATTCTAATAACATTATTTTTGTACATTGAATATGTTTTATCAATAGATTTAACATGAAAGTATTTTTTGAATGAATACACTAACATTGGCTTGATGGCTTTGTTTATGTAAAATTCACTCTGGTCTTGTGGAAAGATGGTCCAGAATTCCCTTTCATTTTCAAAGTTTTATGAAATATATAGGATCATATCATTTCTTTATTCTGGGTCTGTGGTAAACATTCTTGATAACATCATTAAACTAATGCTATATGCAAATGGGCAGCTATATATAGTCTTTATTAGATTAATTTTTATCTCAGTGAAGTAGGTATTGAAGTCATCTACAGGGGTCAAATTTAGTTCTCATCCATGTTGGACTTTATGTTTTTAATTCTTGTAAATTTAAGATAAATTCTGTGTGACAAAATCCTAGAATTAGAAAGGAAATAGCTTTAATAAAAACCCCGAACATTATGAATTTGTGTTCAATGTAGATAGCGAGTTTAATGGGGTGGAAAAAATAATTGGAACTGACTCAATGGCACTTAACAAAATCAACAACAACAGATTTAGAAAATCTGATTTTATACTATTTCCTTATACAATCTTGAGATTTGCAAAACCAAAAGATAATTAAATTAATAAAATGTAGTGAGAAATTCTAGATAGTATTTATTATCTCTGGACATTTGATTCTGTAAACAGCTACCAAAATTCAGAATTCATGGCTTCAGCTTAAGCTGATATGATGATATATATAATACATTTAAGTACTTCTATTTAAATTATACTATCTTGCAGTTATATTAAATTGTTTAAAAGAGAAGAATGCATAATGATCCTATGTAAACAAGCAAACAGAATTTGAGATCCATGTTCAAGAGAATATCTGGTTATATAACATTGAAATGTAAGGCATCTTGTTATATAATGTGTATATCTTTTTAATTCATAGTCTGTCTCTTGTTATGTTTACAGCAGTCCAAGAGAAGTTAACCAATAAATTGATATAATAGAATTATATCTGGTCAGAGGTTTGTTCTGCATTTGTGTGACTGGCATCATTTTTCTCAGAATAGATTTTAATTCTAAAAAGTGATGCATTGTTTGGGTCCTAGACGTTATTTTCTAGACAGGGAAAAAGGATAATGATTCTTTATTCAACTACTATAATTGATTTTAAATTAATAGTGACTGTTTCTCAAGCATCTCAAGAGATAAACATAGTAAGCTATTAAGTGATAATCAATTTAGTAATAAATAAAAAGTCTTTGGTATTAAGTTAACCTGTAACTGCATTTAAATGATATAATAAAATAAACTCACCAAATTAGTTTATCTATCATACATGACTAATATGTTTCCAATTCTGTACCTAATTATTTATATGTATAATGTATAGCATGAGATTTTAATGACCAAATATCACATTGTATTAGGATCAATACTATTTATTGATGAGTAGACAAATATTGTGTTTTAGTGAACTAAACATTTACACTTCAAGAAATAATAGTTCTTGTATAGCCACTGAATTAGAGTTTTAGAAGATATTATATCTAAAATAAACCTTTAAGAAATGTTTCTTAATTTTTAGAAAGAATGTTGAACTAAAATCAGTAATCTTGAGTTTTAATTTTTGGATCTGTCACTAGTAACTCTGAGATTTTGAGGAATTAAGTCCAACTCCATTCAATATCACTTCATTAACTATTTATGGAGTTACCTCTTTTGTGCAAGGATAGGAAGACCGAAACATATATGGTAGCAGAGGGGTGGATTACCTTAGAGAACAAAAGATTACAGAGGCTACCAAGAGAATAATTGATACAATAAGAGCATAGGACAGGGAGATTAGACAAGGAGTACAAATCTCAGGGCCAGCCCTAGTAAAAAAAAAAAAAAAAAAGAGTAGGTCTTTTTACAAGACAAGATCTGAAAAAGTAATGCAAACTAAAGATAAAGAGAGATTCTGAGATACAGAGAAGATAAAGATATCATATAACAGATTACTTTTTGTCAGCAGTTTGAAACTACTAGCTGTTTTGCAGGAGAAAGATGAAGCTTTCTGCTCAGGTAAAGATTTATAGTCACGGAAATCCCATCCAGGGTTGTTATGAGTTGGAACCACCTCCATGACACACCAAGTGTCCTGGTGTGACTGTGTGGGTTAATGTGCTGGACTGCAAAGTCTATTTGAACCACAAGGTTAGCAGTTCAAGCTCACCAGCCTCTCCTCGGAAACCCTGTAAAGGGTCCTATGGGTCGGAATTGACTCCACAGCATTTAGCAACAACAAAAACAGGTTTTTTGAAGTCGTCTACTGCAATCACATGCCTTCTAGGATTTTGACATAGTAAGGAAGTTTTCAAATGGGTACAGTGGAGAATTCGATAAGGAACAATAACGAAGCATCAGAATGGATAAGACACACTAAGGATTCAACATTTATTGTTGTTGTTAAGTGTTGTTGAGTCCATTCTGATTTATAGTGACCCCATATAGGGTTTTCAAGGAGTGGTTGGTAGATTTGAACCACCAACCTGATGATTAGCAGTTCAATGCTTATCCTATATCACCACACCAGGACTCCTATTGTTGTTGTTGTTGTTGTCGTTTTTGTAATGTGCCTTGGAGTCAGTTCCGACTCATAGCGACCCTGTACAGAGTTTCCAAG
>NW_006408519.1:58168921-58183016 GCF_000296735.1 Chrysochloris asiatica
ATTCGTAACCACTATGCTACCAGAGCTCCTTAGGACTCCTATTGTTGTTGTTGTTAAGTGCCGTCGAGTCAGTTCCGACCCAAAGCAACCCTGTACAGGGTTTCCGAGGCTGTAAATCTTTACAGGAGCAGAAAGCCTCATCTTTCTACCGCGGAGTCGCTGGTAGTTTCGAACTGCTGACCTTGCAGTTCACAGCCCGATTGGTAACCACTACGCTATCAGAACTAAGTAACATAAATTTGTATTGGTCATAATCAATACAATTTCACATCCTTTTCCATCAAGACTGAAGTCAAAAAGCAAACTATAAAGAATGACAACAAAGAGCCATTGCCAGTTCTAGAGTTAAAGCATGAACATGAGAAAGGCCTAAAGAATAAATGGCATTTTTCAATTAAGTAGTAAGTTGTATTCATTTTAGGCACACTGGTAAAGCACTCCTCTTCTAACTGAAAAGGCAGTGGTTAGAACTGTATTACATCCTGTCTTTTGAGATTTTTATGGGTGGAAACCTGCCTTTTACAGTTGGAGCCCTAAATCTGTTTTGAGTTTTGACATAAATTCAGTCTCACTGAGTTCTTTCTATCCATTAACACAACAATGCAAAAAGCTTTGCTTAAAAGTGTGTTTGAAAATGAACTGCTGAGACTTACCTAGTCAGCCCAGGGAGGGGCAAGAGTTATCCTCAGGAACTTGCCTGGACATGCTCTTAATGTAATTTGGGGTACCAAAGTCTCATTACCCCTATATTTGTTTTAGTTTCTTTGCTCTTTTATAAGGACAGCACTCAGATGGCGCTAGGATCCACCCTATTTTGATATGATATCATGTTAACTGATAACATCTTCAAATATCTTATTTCCAAACTCACAGGTTCTGGGGATCAGGTCTTCCACATATCTGTTGGGGTGACACAACCCAATTCATAACAAAATGAGAGAAGTTGATATTTGTATGTTTAAGAACTACAGAGGAAATTCCAATGAATAATCAAATTGTGCATTACTGATATAGATGATTTCCAAATCTAAACTTATTCAATGTTAAGATTAAAATAATAATAGTAATAATAATAATCATCATCCTATCTTCCACAGTATTATTGCCAGCAGGAACCTAAGCTCATGAACACATTCATGAAGACAGTCTATAAGTTGATATTCCTAGGCTGAACTAGGAAGCCAAAAAATTGAGTCAGGGGTTCGGTTTACCATTTTTATATAGCTTTTGTTTAACACTATCACCCTCCTTTTTTAATTTATTGTTGCAATTACCAAAATCCAGCTGTGTGTACAGTAAGCAAAGTGAGATATTTTATTAATGAGGGTGCAGGGTACCTATTTGAAGGTGGGGAAAACATGCAATTTGACCTTTAGAAGTTGTTGTAATCAGGTAAGCCAAAAATCCACTTCTGTTTTCATATTGACTCACTTCATGTGCCCGTTCTGTTCTTTGGTATCTTTGTATAGATCAACATAATTAGCTGCCATATCAATATAATGAATCATAGTTACTTAGCTTTCCTGAGTTAATATATTGCATACCCAGCTATTTGGAGAGGACACCATCAGCCAAAACAAGGGCAGGGGCATACTGTGGAAAACATGGTCAAATGCTCATATGCAAGTTCAGGCTGAGGCTGAAGATAATTAAAGCAAGCCCTCAATGTTAAAATATGACTTCAACATATCTGACCTGAATTTAGAGACCATCTCAAGATCAGATTTGATGCATTGTGTCTAATGACCAAAGACCAGAAGAATTGTGGTATGGCATGAAGAAAATCTTCCAGGAAGAAACCAAAGGTCATTTAAAACAAAACAAAAAAAAGAACAAAATGGATGTCTGAAGAGACTCCAACATGTGCTATCTAGTTTAAAGATATTAAAACAAATGGAAGAAAGAAGAAGTCAAAGAATTAATGGAAATTTTCAAAAGGAAGCTTCAAAAGACAAAGTTAAGTACTATAACAAAGTGTGTAATGACTTAGCCTGAAAGGGAAGAACACGCTTAGCATTTCTCAAACTGAAATAACTAAATAAAAAATTCAAACCTCAACATGTAATACTAAAGGATTCTAAGGGCAAAATATTGAATGATGCAGAAAGCACCAAAAGAAGATGAAAGTTATAACCAGAGTCACTGTACAAAAAAGAAATGGATAATGTTCAACCATTTCAACAAGTAGCATATCAAGAACCAATGATACTGAAGAAGAAGACTAATATACACTGAAGGCATTGGCAAAAAGCAAAATGCTAGAAATTGATTGAATATAAACTGAAATATTTCAACATACTGCTGCAACACTGGAGGTGCTCACTTATCTATGTCAAGAAATTTGTAAGACCAATAATGTGATCAACAAACTGGAAGAAATCCATTTTTGTGCCCATTCCAAAGAAAGATAACCAAATAGAATGTAGAAATCATCGAATAATATCACTAATATTGCATGCAAGTAAAATTTTGCTGAATATAAGTATCTGCCTAAATAATTTATCTATTGTTGAAATAGCGTAAAAAATGTGGTAGACATTATGATCATTGGCCTTAAACTTATGATAGAAGTTAGGGAGGGACTTGTGTTGCTAGAAAATTAATAACATTTCTTTGTTTATTAACCATCCAATAAAATCAGTTTCAAAGTGGATCATTCTTCAGATGAAATACATAGTTAAAGCAAGAGATAACCAAATTTTTGTGAAAATTCATCCTATTACATATAAAGATGCCATAATCAATAAAAGGCATGTATTTTATTGAGTTTTGTTGAACTTTATGTTACATGTTCCATTGCTATAGCAGATTAATTGCTGTTAGATGTGAACCATTAGCTGGAATCTGTACTACATAATCGGGATAGAGCAGAGAACAGCTCAAGAGGAATCACTATACAGATCAGGGATATGTCTTTGAAGAGCAGATTAGGAGATATGACAGCTAAAGATGGATTTGGAAAAAAAAAGAAAAGATGTTGATGCCCTGGAGGAGACTTGATAGAACAATCCCATCATTAATTTTGAATTCAAATTAAGGACTTCCACAAGAACACCCAAATTTCCTTCAACGAATCCATCTCCTTATAGGGATGCAAATGATAAGCACAAGTCTTCCCTTCCTTCATTCTTTATTTCTTCTTTCTTTTTCCCTCCCCCCTTCCTCATCTTTCCTTCGTTGTGATTCTTGTCTCCTTTTGTTTTGCTTTTTAAACTAATTTTGTATCTCCTTTGATACAGACCTGTTAAGTACCAAGCTTATAATTGTTTAAGACACAAAAATATTGATGTGTGCTATGATTGTTGTTGTTATAGTTAAGTGCCTTCAAGTCGGTTCTGACTCATAGCAATCCTGTATAGGATTTCCAAAGAGCAGCTGGTGGATTTCAATCACTGACCTTGTGGTTGACAGTCCAAGATTGATCCTAGAGTGCTACACCAGGAGTCTGTGTCTATGATAGACATACACAAAGAGGCAGAGAAATAATGGGATCATATGAAAGGAATACAGAGAGTAATGGAGTCTTGAAAATAGATTAAATTATAAAGAAGGGGAAAATAAGCAAATATAAAAGGAAAAAATACTTCAACTAGGTAAAGAAACTTGTGAAAAAGAATATAAGCTAAAACTGATAAATTCCACCACTCATCTGTCAGTTTGTCACACTGTGGTGACTTGTGTGCAGCTGTGATGCTGAAAGCTATACCACCAGTGTTTAAAATACCAGGAGGGTCACCCATGACCCACAAATTTCAGTGGAGCTTCCAGACTTAGACTAGCATGAAGAGGTGGACTACTTTGGAATGTTTAGCCACTGAAAACTTTATGAATAGCAGCGGAACATTGTCTAATATATTGCTGGAAGAGGAGACCTTTAGGTTGGAAGGTACTCAAAATATGACTGACACAGTGGCAGCAACAATGGGTTCAAATACAAAATTGATTGTGAGGATGGTGATGGACCAGGCAGTGTTTCATTCTGTTGTGCATAGTATAGCTATGAGTCAAAACCAATTTGATGGCACCCAACAACAAAAAACTATCAAGTCATTTCCAATATATTTAGAGCACATTGTGTGAGCAATAAAGTCAGAAAATCAGGTCAGGATTAAATAATAAAAAGCCTTTTACCAAGAAAGGAGCTCTGGTAGCGTAGTGGTTATGAATCGGGCTGTGAACCTAAAGGTCAGCAGTTCGAAACTACCAGCCGCTCCACGGGAGAAAGATGAGGTGTTCTGCTCCCGTAAAGATTTACAGCCTCGGAAACCATGTACAGGGTCGCTATGGGTCGGAACCAACTCAACAGAACTTAACAACAAAAACCAAGAAAAAGGATGTAGAATTAAATTACTAGAACCATAATACATTTACGGATTGAACTGTGCCTCTTCTGCCTACATACATAAACAAGTTCTGGATGTACATCTGTGACTCTGATTATATTGGGAAATAAGGTTTCCTTATGTCCTTCTACCCTCAATGTGAAGAAAACAAAAAACCCTCACAACTGGACAAATAAATAACATTATGATAAATAGAGAAAAGATTGAAATTGTCAAAAACTTCATTTTGCTTGGATCCACAATCAACATTCATGGAAGCAACAGTCAAAAATCAAATCTGCTGCATAAGACACCTTTAAAGTATTTCAGAGCAAAGCTATCAGTTTGAAGTCTAAAGTGCAGCTGACACAAACCATGGTGTTTTCAAGCTCCTCAAATACATGTGAAAGTTGGAAAATGAAAAAAGTAGGCCATAGAAGAATCAATGCATTTGAATTATGGTGCTTTCAAAAAAATATTTTAACAAATATTAAAAATATCATGGACTGGCAGAAGAACAAACAAATCTTTGTAGGAAGTACAGGCAGAATGTTCCTCAGAAGTCATGAAGGCAAGACAACATGCCCAAAGACAAGAGAGAAGTTTTGCTATCCTTACTAACATGTACTTTGGACATGTTATCAAGAGGAACCAGTCCCTGGAGAAGAACATCACTGTAAAATGGAAGGTTAACATAAAAGAGAAAGAGCTAGAACAAGATGGATTGATACAGTGGCAGCATCAATTATGATGCTCAACAACAATTATGAGGATGACGTAGGATCAGGCAGTGTTTTGTTCTGTTGTGCATAGGGTCTCTGTAGGAACTGACTTGATGGCATCTAACAACAACAACAAGTATGGTAGGTCCTAAATCTAACCACTCTGAGTTATTCAAAACAAAACGGAAAGTATATACAGAGACACACTGAGGGGGCAAGAGATAGATAGATAATGGAGACAGATGTATGTATAAGCCCAGGAACGCCAAAGATTTCTGACAGCTACTTGAAGCTAGGTGTCTTGGTGTGGCACTGTGGGTTAATGTGCTGGACTGCAAAGTTGGTACGGACCACAAGGTAGGTGATTCAAACTCACCAGTTTCTCCTTGGAAACCCTGTACAGGATCACTATGGATTGGAATCAACTCGGCGATACTTAACAACAACAACAACTTGAAGCTAAAATAGTCAAGGAAGGACCTGGACCTAGAACTCTACCCTGAATTTCTCTCTTCCTGGACTATGAGAAAATGCATTTATTTCTTCAATCTATTCACTTGTGGCAGTGGCAGCACTTGTTGAGTGTCAGAAATAAAAGGAGATGGTTTACTCAGGACTTATTTTGTGTAAAATACTTGTAAAAGAATCTTCTAAACTGAAATGTTAAAGGGAACAGTCTACAGATCACTTCTCAAATCAATTGTAAATATAAGAGATTCCCCAAACCCTTCTGTTTTGATAATTCACTGGAAGGATATATTAAATTCACAGAAAGTTATCATGCTTATAATATTACAGGAAAAAAGATAGAGTCTAAAATTAGCCAAAAGAAGACATACATATATAAGGCTGAATCTGGAAGGGGTCTAAATATGGAGTTTTCACTCATCCTTTACCGATGAAAGATGGCATTGCTTATCCCCAGTCATGATATGTAACAATATGGGCTGAATATTGACGGCCAAAGACGTGTGCCCAAGCCAGAGTTTTTATTGGGGCTTGACTGTATGTGGTCCTATGGCTCACCTTTAGCTTCTAGGCCTGCTGTCAGGCTAAGACTTAGTCTCCTCTTCCTCCAGAAACACTTATTTCTTTGCCAGCTCAGTAATATTTTACATGCACAGTTCAGTGGCAATATAAATCACATATTTACAGGTTGGGTTGCTAACCAAAAGGTCAGAAGTTCTAATCTACCAGCTCTCATAGGACAAATATGAGGCTTTCTTCCCCCATAAAGATTTACAGCCTTGGAAACCCCATGCAGGATCTCTGTGAGCCAGGACTGTGGCACCTAACAACATGTCCAATGTTAAAGTGTTCAAATTGGTACAACTAAACAAGGATACTCCCATCAGGCAAGACATTTCAGGGGCCTAGAAATTACCTCCCGGTAACTGAAGACCAATACCAGGCCACCTTTTGGCAGTGGCAGTATGTTTCAACTCATAGCAATCCTATATAGGATTTCTGAGGAGCAGCTGGTGGATTTGAAGCACTGACCTTGTGGTTAGTAGTCCATTGCTTATCCTACAGTGCCATACCAGGACTCCTTTTTAGGAAACGTTAATTCTTTCCTATACAGAATGATTGCACAGTATTTCATTTCATTTTGTAAATAACACTTACTATTATTGTTAGATGCTACTGAGTCATTAATTACTCATTAGTACCTCTACACGCTACAGAACGAAACAGTGTCCAGTCCCGTGCCAACCACATAATCATTGCTACACTTGAGCCCACTGCTGCTGCCACTGTGCTAATCCATCTTGTGGGGGGGGGGTCTTCCTTTTTTTTTGCTGACCCTCAACTCTGCCAAGCATGATATCCTTCTCCAAGGACTGGCCCCTCCTTACAATATATCAGAAGTATGAAAGATGAAGTCTGGTCATCCTGACTTCGAAGGAGCACTCTGGCAGTACTTCTTCCAACTCAGATTTGATTGTTCTTTTGGCAGTCCATGGTATTTTTAATATTCTCCTCCAACACCATAACTCAAATGCACTAGTTCTTTAATCATTATCCAACTTTCACATGCATATGAGGCTATTGAAAATACCGTGGCTGGGGTTAGGTGCACTTCAGTCCTCAAGCTGACTTCTTTGCTCTCAAACACTTTAAAGACATTGTCTTGTAATTCAGATTTGCCTAGTGCAATACGTGGTTTAATTTCTAGACTGCTGATTCCATGACAGTTGATGGTTGATCGAGCAAAGTGAAGTCTTTGATAATTGCAACCTTTTCTTTATCTATCATGATATTATTTATTGGTCCAGGAGTAGGAATTTTTGCTTTCTTTACATTGAGGTGCAACCCATAGCAAAGGCTTTGGTCTTTGATCTTTATCAGGAAGTATTTTAGGTCCTCTCTCCTTTCAGCAAGCAAGGTTGTATCATCTGCATATCATAGGTTATTTCAGCTAGCAAGAATGTATCATCTGCATATCACATTATCACCTGATGCCACATTTTTATTCAGATATCCTAACTTCTTGAATTATTTGCTCAGCAAACAGATTGAATAAGTATGGTGAAAGAAAATAACATTGGTGCATACCTTACTAGTTTTAAACCATTCAGTGTCCCCTGGTCATTTCAAACAACTGCCTCTTGGTTGAAGACAGGTTTCTCATGAGCACAATTAAGTATCCCGAAACATTCAATCTCCACAATGTTATCCATAGCTTGTCATGATCCACACAATCGAAAGTCTTTGCCTAGTCAATAAAGAACAAGAAAACATCTTTCTGGTAGTCTCCGCTTTCAGCCAAGATTCATCTGGCATCAGCAGATGCTGTTCCATGTACTCATCTGAATCCAACTTGAACCTCTGGCAGTTCCCTGCCTGTGTGCTATTACAGCTGATTTTGAATAACACTATAAACAGGAATAAACCTATGGACATTCCCTATTGAAACATGTAAGAAAATGCTCAGATTGTTTAATTGTCCATATTTACAATGTTATTGGATCGAAGCTTCAGCTTTAATCACTATATGAACAAATTTAGGAAAGTGTTCACTTGAAAACTGAGTAAGCGTAATTGTAATAATTTCTAAGTAATTTGTTGAATAAAAATATCTAACAATTGATAGTTAAGTAAAAACTGATTAGAAGCTTAAATATCCATAAATCATAGGTACACTCACACATTACTTAATGTTGACAATTGCTAGTTGTTTTCCACAATTTAGATCTGAAGAATTTAGACTGTTTTTTATTTTGTAGATTTTCTGAGTCTATTAAAGAATTCTTTGTATTTAAAATCCTCTTACATTTTAGAAATAAATTTTCAAAGCTAATGTTTATTCACATATCCTCCAACTCTTGTTGTTAGGTGCCATCGAGTTGGAACCGACTCATAGTGACCTTATGCACAGCAGAACAAAACAATGTCTGATCCTGGGTCAACCTCACTACTGTTGCCATACTTGAGTCCATTGATGCTGCCACCTGGCCAATCCAGCTCGTTGGGGGTTTTCCTCTTTTTCTCTGACCCTCCATCTTACCAAACATGATATACTTCTCCAGCGACTGTTCCCTCCTGAAAATATGTCCAAAGTATGAGAGATGAAGTTTGGCCATCTTGGCCTCTAAGGAGGACTTTGACTGCACTTCTTCCAAAACAGATCTATTGGTTCTTTTGGCAGCCCATGGCACTTTCAGTATTCTCCTTCAACATCATAACTCAAAGGCATCAATTCTTCAATGATCTTCCTTATTCACTATCCAGCTTTTGCATGCATATGAGGTTATTGAAAATACCATGGCTTGAGTCAGGCGCACCTTAGTCCTCAAGCTGACATCTTTGCTCTTCAACACTTCAAAAAGTTATTGTGCAGCAGATTTGCCTAATGCAATATGTTGTCTGATCTCTTGGCTGCTGCTTCCTTGAGTGTTGATAGTTGATCTAAGAAGAATGAAGTCCTTGACAACTCTAGACACTGTCAATTTGTTCCTTCATTCCATCCCTATGGAGATTTTTCAAACTTCCACAGAGTGGGCCATCTTTCAGCTCTCACCATCTGTCAGGGGGCCACAGGCCCATGAACCAGCC
Organism: Chrysochloris asiatica; assembly: GCF_000296735.1. NCBI lineage: Eukaryota > Metazoa > Chordata > Mammalia > Afrosoricida > Chrysochloridae > Chrysochloris > Chrysochloris asiatica. The sequence goes on from NW_006408519.1 coordinate 58,178,022, forward strand.
AAAAGCACATACGATGAAAAAAGCAAATTTTCAATACTTTAAGTTTTATTCTATCTTCCTATAAGATACACCTATTAACATTAGTTTATTTATTCTCAAAATACAATAACTTTTAATAATTAAAATATTAATATATATTTTACCTTAAAATTATATACTTAATCATTATTATTGTTTTTACTAGGTGTCATTGAATCTGTTCTGACTCCTAGCAACTGTATACACAACAGAACAAAACATTACCTATTCCAGTGCCATCCTCACACAGTTGTTAAGTTTGAGCCCATTACTGAGTTACAATATCAATCTATCTTAAGAGGGTTTGGTTTTTGTTGACCTTCTACCAAGCATAATGTCTTCTCCAGGGACTAGTACTTCCTGCCAACTTGTCTAAAATATGGGAGACATTTCTCATCACCCTTGCTTCTAAGAGGCATGCTGGCTGTACTTCTAAGACAGATTTGTTTCTGCTTGTTCTTCTGGAAGTCCATGGTACTTTCAAAATTCTTCACCAACATCATAATTCAAATGCATCAATTCTTTTCTGGTCTTCTTAATCAATTATCCAACTTTCGCTTTCATATGAGGTGATTGAAAATACCATGACTTGGATCAGGAACACCTTAGTACTCAAAGTGACATTTTAGCATTTTGACATTTAAAGAGGATCTTTTTTGTAGCAGATTTGCATTATGAAATACTTAGTTTGATTCCATGACTGTTGATTGTGGAGTCAAGGAAAATGAAGTCTTTGACAACTTCAATCTTTTCTCCATTTATCATAATGTTATTTATTGGTACAGTTATGATGATTATCATTTTTGTTACATTTAAGTCCAATCCATACCGAAGACAGTAGACATTAATCTTCACCAGTAATTATTTCAAGTCCTCTTCACTTCCAGTAAATAAGGGTGTCAGCTGCATATTGCAAGTTGTTAATGAGTCTTCCTTCAATCCTGATGCCATGTTCTTCTTCTTATAACCCAGCTTCTCAGATTATTTGCTCAGCATACAGAGTGAATAAACATGGTGAAATGACATAGCCCTGTCACACACCTTTCCTGATTTTAAACCATTCAGCATCTCCATTTTCTGTTCTTAGTGTATGTACAGTTTCCTCATGTGCACAATTAAGTATTCTGGAAAATCCATTCTTTGCACTCTTAGCCATAGTTTTTTTAAGATCCACACAGTCGAATGAACTACAAGTGAACATCTTTCTGGTATTCTGTGCTTTCACCGAGGATTTATATGACATCAGCCATTATATCCCATGTCCTCTTCTGAATCTCACTTGAATTTCTGGCAGTTTCCTTTCAATGTACTGATTTTGAGTTCTTTCCCCCCCCAAAAAAAATACTAGTTGCATGTGATATTAATGATATTGTTCAATGATTTCTTCATTCTGTTGAACCAACTTTCTTTGGACTGGGCATGAATATAGATCTTTTCCAGTTGGTTGGCCAGGTAGCTGTCTTCCACATTTCTTGGCATAGATAAGTAAGCAACTCCAGCACTGTATCAATTTGTTGAAATGTTTCGATTATATTCCATCTATTACTGGAGCCTTGTTTTTTGCCAGTGCCTTCAGTGCAGCTTGGTTTTCTTACTCCATTACCATCAATTGTTGATCTTGCTACTTCTGAAATGGTTGTACATCAACCAATTCTTTATATTACAGTGACTCTGTTTATTCCTTCTATAGTCTTTTGATGCTTTCTGTGAAATATTTCTGTGAACTATTTCAATATTTCAACCTGAGGCATGAATTTTTTCTTCAATATTTTCAGTTTGAGTAATGTTGAGTGTGGTCTTCTCTTTTGGTTTTGTAACTTCAAGTCTTTGTGTATTTCATTATAATAATTTACCTTGTCTTCTCAAGCTACCCTTTGAAGGTTTCTGCCCAACTCTTTTACTTCATCATTCCTTCCAATCCCTTTCGTTTCTCTATGTTCAAGAGCAAGTTTCAGAGTCACTTTAGACATCCATTGTTGTCTTTTATTTCTTTCTAGTCTTCTTAACTTTTTATTGTGAATTGAGTGAAGGTTTACAAACAGATCATCAGTTTTAAATTCAACAAATATATACTTCATTGAAATGATTTCAATACCTTCCAAGTACCAACAGTTAACAATATCTACCTCTATTCACTTTAACTATTGCATTCCACACTGTCTTCTGCTACCTTCATCTTTCCTCTGCTAACCTCCCTATTATTGTATATTATGTGACGTTTTTAAATGATTTGAAGCTTGCTTTGTATTCTAATATATGATCTATTCTGAAAAATGTTCCATGTGTACTGGAAAAGGATGTGTACTGTGCTGTTTTTGACTTGAGTATTCTGTATAAGTTAGTGAAATCGAGTTAGCTGTCTTTTTTTTTTTTAGTTCTTCTGTGTCTTTGCTGTGTTTCTTTCTATTTGTTTTGTCTTTTATCGAAAGTAGTGTATTAAAATCTCTTATTATTATTGTAGAGTTGTGTCTATTTCTTTCTTCAATTCTATTAGAGTTTTATTTATATATTTTGAGGCTTTTTCATAGGGAGCATAGATATTTATCATGGTTATGTTCTCTTGTTCAATTGACCTTTTAATCATGAGATAAATGTCCTTATTTTTCTCTTATGCTGATTTTTTCCTTAAAATATCTCTTATCAGAAATTAATAATGCCACTCGTGCTCATTTTTATTGCTGCTAGGTTGGCATATTTTATTCCATTTTTTGTTTTTAATCTATTTTTGTCTTTGTGTGTAAGATGAGTCTCTTGTAGACAGAATATTGAAGGATCCTGTTTTCTTATCCATTCTTCTACTGTCTCTTGACTGATGCATTTAATCCATTGGCATTCAATGTAATTATTTATAGGTATGAATTGATTGCAGTCATTTTGCTGTGTGCTTTTTTGTGTGTGATTCTGCTAGTTTCTTTTTTTCACATATTTTACTGTGCTGAGTTTATTTTGTTTGTGTGTTTGCTTGTCAATTTCATCATTGTTATTTTAATGGTTACCAAATCTTCACAGTTCTCTTTTTCCTAGGTTTAAATTTAATGTGCGAAGGTGCATTAATTTTCTTTGAGGTTACCTGGTAATTTAGCAATTTTGTCCCAGTTTAAAACAATTTGTTTTATCTTGAAAGTTATTTGATTCCTTCATCATTATAAAGTTCTATAACTACATTTTTCCTTCTCTTTGCTTTGTAGTTGTCTTCAATGTAAATTGATCTCTGTGGTTCCCTGTTTTCTGTATTTTAGGTTTGTTTTACTTTGGATACTGCTATATCTGGACTAAACTCTGGGTGGTGTTGCCATGTATGTCAATCTCAGGCTTTTGTCTGCTGTTGTTGGTTCTTAGTCCAAGGGATTCCCTATAGTACATTTGTAAATTAGGCCTGAATTGCAAATTCCATTAATTTCTGTTTATATGGAAATGTTCTAATTATGTTGTCACATATGAGGGACAATGTTGCTGTGTACAAGTTTCTTGGTTGGCACTTTTTTTTTTTTTTTCTTTCTGAGTTTTGTATATGTCTCCAAATTTTTTTCATGCCTGCATTGTTTCTCCGGAGAAATCAGAGCTTAATCTTTTTTTTTTTTTTTTTAAGTTTTTATTGTGAATTGAGTGATAGTTTACATGGGGGAGCATCAGCTTTACACTCATCCTATCATATTTCATTTCATTGCAATGATTACAATTCCCTCCAAGTATCATCAGTCAACAATTTCCCCTCTGTTTTTTGTTTTGTTTTTTTATGTACACCAAAACACTCAGGAATATATAATCATTCAAACAACCAAAGGGCATACTCTGCAAGCCTGCCCCTGGTCACCAGCACACAGCCCCTCTCCCTCCGTGAGTCTCAAGTCCCTGATCACTCCAACTTTCCATGTCATCATCAGTCAGAGCTTAATCCTATTGGTTCTTCTTTGTAGGTAACTTTTCATTTTTCCAGGGTGCTCTTAGGATTTTTCTGTTGTCTTTGAATTTGGAGCATTTGAACATGATATGTCTAATTGATTTTCTTTTGGAGCCTATCCTGTTTGGGGTTTGTTCAATTTCTTTAAATGCTTATCTTCTTATCTTTCATGATGTTAAGGAAGATTTTCTCCAACAGCACTTCAACTACCTTGTCTATGCTTTTATTTTCCTACTCTGTAATTTCTATCACCTGTAAGATATTTCTTTTCATGTTGTCTCACATGAATCTTAGATTTTTCTTCAGATATTTTGGTTCATTTTTCAGATTGTTCTGCTAATTTACTGGTATTAAGAAATTTATCTTCAAGCTCACTAATTTGGGCTCCCATTGATTCAAATCTACTCCTTTGCCCCTTCAATATATTGTCCATTTCTGAAAGCTTAGTATTCATCTTCTGAATTTCTGTTTGTAGGTTTTGCATTGTCTCCAATCCTTTACCTATTTTGTTGGGTTTTTTCCTATAGTGTTTTTCTGACTTTTTTCTTATTTTCCTCAATCTTTCTGTCAATCATTTAGAGCCACCTGAATATTCTCTTGACTTCCTTTTCAAGTAGTTCCAGTACCTTTTTTCCTCAAAAAATGTTTTCTAACTCTGCCTCTTGATTACTTGTTTGAACCCCTCTGTCTTGTTTCTTTGTATAGCAAAGAATGCCCATCATTTTGAGACATTGTCGTGGTATTGATTTGTGTTCAATAGATGATTGTATGTTGGTGTACTCTTAGTCACTCACCAACTACCTCCTGATGGGTGTGATTAGGGGATGGAAGCTTAGACACAATTCTCTGTTCACTTTCCATGCACCTTAGTATGGGTTTGACTAACAATGGTTGTTTTTGTTGATCTGGTGTGTAGCTGATAGTACTGACTTGCCCAGTGAGTGGGGAATGTGGAGGTTACAGTTGTGACTAGGTTATATGGACACATTTGCTGTCTCCTGTTGGGTGAGACAAGAAGAGAAAACACACAATGAAGAGAAAAGGAAAACAAACAAACAATTGCAAAAAAAAAAAAA
>NW_006408519.1:58183116-58196663 GCF_000296735.1 Chrysochloris asiatica
GGGTGAGACAAGAAGAGAAAACACACAATGAAGAAAAAAGGAAAACAAACAAACAATAAAAAAAAAAAAAAAAGAAAAAGAAAATAATAAAATGAAAGGATACAAAAAGCAAAAAGAGAAAAGAGAGAAAGGAAAATAAGAAAGAAACTAATGAGAAAGAAAAAGAAATAAACATGATTAAGGAGAGGAATGAGGTAAAGGGAAAGATATCAGAGAGTAGTAAAGAAAAACAAAGAGAAAAAAAGAAACTAACAAGGCAGAAAGAAGCAGTAACAGTTGGGAAAGAGAAGCAGGAAAAAAAAAAAAAAGAAAAAATGATCATGGAGAATGGAAGGCAAGGGATAGTAAGAGAGGAAGAAGGTGAAGAGAGAGAGAGAGAAAAAAAAAAAAAACTTGGATAGGTGCCAGACCCAGAGAGGAGAAAATTCTGGGGTCTCCTTCCAGCCAAGGACATTACGTAGTGGGTTGGCAGTTCCAATCACCAGTAGAGTAGGAGTTCACTGGGGATATATGTGGGTGGGAAATGGCCATATCACTGGTCACCAAGGGAGTATAGGAAACAAGATAAAAAAGTACACCTTTATATCCATGAGCCACCACTATGTTTCTGAAATGCCAAGATACTGTCTTGTCTCTAAAGCTGATTGCAAAATCTTAAAATGGTCACCAGTCTGTCTCCTTTTTATTTACTGCATCTGTTCAGCTCTCTCTCCTAGTAAGCATTCAATACAATTCTCTATGCCTTCATCTTAAACTCAGGGTTCCAGGACTATCATTGCATCTGTTTCATTTTGTTTTCCTTAACTTTGTTGTAGAGGGTTTTGTAACCTTATGTCTTAGTCCTCCATCTTGTTGTCTCTCCCTGCATTTCTTTGTCATGTATATTTATCTTGGTCTCCTGTTGTGGTGCTGTAGGATCAGCTCTGTACTGCAAACCACAAGGTCAGCAGTTCAAACACACCAGTTACTCCTTGGAAACCCTATATAGGGTCGCTATGAGTTGGAACCAACTCCAGGGCACTTAACGACAACAATATACTTCTTCTGGAATCTTGGTGTGGTGCTGTATAATAAGCACTGGACTACTAAAGTTAGCAGTTCAAGTCCACCAACTGCTCCTCAAAGACCCTATACAGGGTCATTATGAGTCAGAACCCACTCAATGGTACATAACAACAACAACAACAGCATACTTTTTTTGGAGTTCCTGGGTGACACTCAACAACTAGCTAAAAAATTGCCCGTTTGAACCCACCCAGAACTGTCACTGAAGACCATCCTGGTGAACTGCTTCTAAAGGTAATACCTTTGAGCACTGTATGGTGCTGTTTACTTTACATACATAGGTTGTCATAGGTTTGAATTGATACGATGGCAACTAACAAGTATAAAACTTCCTTTTTATAAGTTTTCATTTCTGAATTTTGTCCATTCCACAGCATTCCACTAGGATGCTGATAATACTTTATATTATTAAATATAGTAATCTATTTTACTTAACATTTATTCTATCTTTCTCATATAATAATTTATCCTTTAGTCTTTTTCATGACATATGGACCATAAAAGTTATTTTTTATATAACAAAATCCATCATTTTTTATTTTGGTCTTGGTATCTTGTTTCAAAAGTCATTTTAATGAACTCTGAGAGTAACAAATCAAGAAAATTCCCTGCTCATATTTCCAAGTTTGTGTTGCCTTTAGCACATTAGTTCAAATTGTTCTAACTTGATTATTATATCATTTCTAATGCAGCTCTAATTTTTCACATGTGCAAAAAGACATTCAATTGTTTCTCATTATAATTTCTGGCAATTTTAGAAGTGCATTTACTTTATAAATAGTGCACTAGTAGCAAAAATAATCCTATGCAAAGTTTCCTTCTAGAGATTATAAAACCTTGTAATAACTCATTAAGTTATTTCCACTTATCAGTCACTTAAATAATATGTATGAAAGGAGCTCTGGTAGCATAGTGGTTACGAATCGGGCTGTGAACCTTAAGGTCAGCGGTTCGAAACTACCAGACGCTCCGCCGGAGAAAGATGAGGCTTTCTACTCCCGTAAGGATTTACACCCTCAGAAACCCTGTACAGGGTCGCTATGGGTCAGAACAGACTCGATGGCACTTAACAACAACAACAATGAATGGATGAATGAAGAGTCAATTTCTACACATCCTTAATAAAGAGACATAAAAGTGTATCAGCACATTTTGGCACCCTATGTCACACCCTTGAGCTACCTCTGATTTCACGTAACATTGAGATGTAGATTTTCTATGTATTTCAATACACATGTATGTTACACTTCTCTACTTTCCTACCTCAGGGATTTCTCTTCAAACCTGGGAGCCCACTCAATCCAAACACAGGGCAAGTCTTAAGACAACTCTTGTATTATTTTTCTGCTGCTGTTGTAATAAATTACCTTAATCTTAGAAACTTAAAACAACATAGATTTATTATCATCTTGTTCTGGAGTTCAGAGGTATGAAATAGTTTTTATTGGATGTCATGGATCGAATGGTGTTCTCCCCAAATATGTGTCATATAAATACAGGAAGTTTGAAATTGTCAAAGACTTCATTTTGCTGAATCAATCATCAACACTCATGGAAGCAAGTCAAGAAATCAAGCGATATATTCCATTAGGCAAGTATCCTGCACAAGGCATCTTTAAAGTGATCAAGAGCAAAGATGCCAGTTAGAGCACCTGATCTAATCCATGATATTTTCAATAACCCCATATTCATGTGAAATTTGGACAGTGAATAAGGAAGACATAGAAGAATTAATGAATTTGAGTTACGGTGTTGTTGTTGTTAAGTGCCATTGAGTCAGTTCTGACCCATAGTGACCCTATATAGGGTTTCTGAGGACCAGTTGGTGAGCTAGAACTGCCAACCTTGCAGTTCAAATGGCTTTGCAGTCTGGCACATTGACCCACAGTGTCATACCAGGACTTCCCTATAGTGTTAGAGAAGAATATTGAAAGTACCATGAACTACCAAAAGAAGAAACAAATCTGTGTTGGAAAAAGTACAACCAGAATGCTTCTTGGAATCCAGGATGGCCAGACTTTGTCTCTCATACTTTGGACTTATTAATAGGAGGGACCAATCCCTGAAGAATGATATCATGTTTTGTAAAGTAGGGTGTTGGAGAAAAAGACAAGACTCCTAACAAAATGGATTGGCACAGTGGCAACAACAATGAACTCAAGTGTGATAGCAAAAATTGTGAGGTTGGTACAGGACCAGGCAGTGTTTCATTCTGTTGTGCATAGGGTTGCTATGAGTCGATAACAACTCAATGGCACCTAACAACAACAATAACAAAATATGTGTCAACCTGGCTAAACCATGATTCTCAGTTTTACATAATCATTCTCCATTTTGTGATCTCATGCAATTTTCAAATGTCTTGTAAATCTTCACTTCTATGATAGCAATGAGGCAGGAGTAGAGGCAGCTTTGTTAATGAGACAGGATGTAACCTACAGGTTTTTGTTGTATCTTGAGTCAATGATTTTTTGAGATACAAAACAGATTAAACAAGCAAACAGAAGAGGAACCTACTACCACCAAGAAAGAGCTGGGAGTAGAGCACATCGTTGGGATCTTTGCAGTGAGAAACTCATAGACCCAGGGAAAGATTGGCTGTAAAGACCTTCCCTGAGAGCCAACAGAAAGAGAAAGTCTTCCTCTGAAGTTGCCACCCTGAATTCAGACTTCTAGTCTCCCAAACTGTGAGAGAATGAATTTCTGTTTGTTAAAGTAATTCACTTGTGGTATTTCAGTTATAGTAGCACTAGATTACTACAAATTGGATTAAATCAGAGTGGGTATGGTTACATTCCTTCTGGGGTCTGCAGGAAAGAGTCTGTTTCCTGGCCTTTTACAACATTTGATTGCTTGAATGCCGGTCAATAATGGCTAGTTAAGTCTTGCTTAGATACTCTTTTCTGCTTTCCCTTTCCATTTCTAACATTTAATACGTTCAGTTTAATATATTACATGGGCAATCCAGTATGTTGTTGCTGTTGTTAAGTGCTGTGAAGTCAGTTCTGACTCACAGCAACCCTCAGAATATGGATTCTGAGGAGCAGCTGGTGGGTTCGAACTGTTTACCTTATGGTTCACAGTCCAATGCTGATCCTACAGCACCACACCAGAAATCCAGCATATCACTTCATTTAAATAAAATGATTAGCAAAGTTAGTTCAATCTGTGTATTTCTCTTTTGCCCTTTAGTCAAAAAAGTTTGGGGGATTGGGATATGAACACCTTTGCAAGCCCCAAATAATGAATAAGAAGAGGCAGTGAGTGGCACCCCAGTCTCTTGACCTTTTGACAAATGATTCTGCTGATCATTTTACACAGATCTTCAGAGTCTCTAATAGAAGTAAGCTTCAGTTGTACGCAATTACCAATCACTCCAAAACGTAAATTTCTTGGTTTCTAATAATTATCTGTGGTACACTCTCTTCTATCTCTTTCCTGCTTCGTGTGAATTAACCCCTAAATGGAATATCTCTTTCCAAATTCTTATCCCAAACTTTACTTTTGAAGAAAATAACTAAAAATTGTGTCACCAGAAGTAATTCTAGAGAATGGTCTTTGGGATGGTATTATGAATCTGAATCACTCTGTGGTGACAAGAGATATGGAATCACAAGTGAAATTAAATTATAGATATTGTCACCATCTTCAAAGACTTAATTCTTCAGTCTAAAGAATTTCTGTAAGCATTTCCTGTAAGGCCAGTCTGCTGACAATAAATAATCTCAGCCATCATTTATCTAAAAATGTTCTTATTTTACTCTCATTTTAGAAGGATATTATCTCTGTAGAATTCTAGGTTCACTGTTTGTTTGTTTTCCTTCACACAATTTAAAAACTGTCACTCCATCATGACATTAGCCATCATTCATTTGATTGTTCTATTGTATAATATGTGATTGTTCCCCTCTGGCTGTTTTATGTATTTGCTCTTTAACTTTGGTTTTCATCTGATCATTTTGATGTGCTTAGTTATGATTCTATTTGCAGGTACCCTACTTGCAGTTTTTGAGACTTTTGTATCTATTAGTTGATGGGTTTTGCTCACTTTATTTTGTTATATTAAATTTTAAGGCTTTCTATCATTTTTTCAAATATATTTTTTTCATCGTTCTCTTTTATCTCTTTCTGAGACTCCAATCACACACATATTAAATCAATTGCTCTTGTATCACAATTCACTTGGTGGTGGTGGTGGAAGTATGCTGTGGAGTCAGTTCCGACCCATAGCAACCCTGTATAGGGTTTCCGAGGCTGCAAATCTTTACAGGAGCAGAAAGCCTCATCTTTCTCCCGCGGAGCAGCTGGTAGTTTCGAACTGCTGATCTTGAGGTTAACAGCCTGATTCGTAACCATTATGCTACCAGAGCTCCTTAAGTTCTACAAAATTACCTTTTCAGTTTTTTTATCTTTTTTCTTCAGATTTGTTGTTGTTAAGTGCTGTTGAGTGGTTCTGACTCATGTGTGTTAGATGCCATTGAGTTGGCATTGACTCTTAGTGACCTCATGTACAACAGAATGAAACACTGCCCTTCCTTCATCAGTCTCATGTTTGAGTCCATCACTGCTGCCATTGTGGTAGTTCATCTCATTGGGGGGTGTTCCTCTTTGTCTCTGAACTTCCATTTTGCAAAACATGATATCCTTCTCCAGGGACTGGTCACTCCTGACAATATGTTCAAAATATTAAAAACGAAGTCTGACAATCCTGGCTTCCATGGAGCTTTCTGGTTGTACTTTTTCTAACATAGATCTGTATAATCTTTTGGTACTCCATGGTACTTTCAATATTCACCTCCAACATCGTAACTCAAATACACCAATTCATGTATTGTCTTTCTTATTCACTGTCCAACTTTCACATGCATATGAGATTACTGAAAATACCATGTTCTGGGTCAGATGCGCCTTAGTCCTCAAACTGACATCTTTGGTCTTCAACACTAAAGTATTCTTGTGCAGCAGAATTGTCTAATGCAATCCGTCATTTGATTTCTTGACTGCTGCTTCCATGGTTGATCCAAGCAAAATGAAGTCTTTGACAACTTCAGTCTTTTCTCCATTTATTGTGATGTTATCTATTGGTCCAAGGGTGAGGATTTTTCTTTTCATTATGTTGAGGTGCAAACCATATCTAAGGCTTTGGTCTTTGATCTTCATCAGTAAGTATTTTAAGACCTCTGCTTTCAGCAAGCAAGATTGTATCATCTGCATATCTGAGGTTGTTATGATGCCATGTTTTTCTTTATATAATCCAGCTTCTTGTATTATTTGCTCAGCATACAGATTGAATAAATACAGTGAAACAATATAATGCTGGCATACACCTTTCCTAATTTTAAAACATTCAATGTTCCCTTGTTTTTGTTTTGTTTTTCGAAAAACTACCTCTTGGTTTATGTACAGGTTCCTTAAGAGCATAATTATTTGTCCAGGAATACTCATTCTCTGGTATTCTCGTTTTCAGCCATCTGACATCAGCAATAATATCCCTTGTTCCATGTCCTCTTCTGAATCTGGCTTAAACCTCAGGAAGTTCTCTGTCAGTATATAGTTGCAGCAATTTTTAAATTATTTTTAGCAAAATTTTACTTGCATGAAATATTAATGCTATAATCTGATGATTTCCATATTCCATTGGGTCTTCCAGTCATTGGGCCAGGTAGTTGTCTTCCAAATTTCTTGGCATAGATATATGGGTGCCTCCAATACTGCATCAGTGCGTTGAAAGATTTCAATTTGCTTTCCATCAATTCCAAGAGCCTTGTTCTTTGCCAATGACTTCAATGCCCCTTGAACTTCTTCCTTCATTATCAGTGGCTCTTTATCATATGCTACCTCTTCAAATGGCTGAGCATTGACCATATCTTTCTAGTACAGTGACTCTGTGTCGTCTTTCCATCTTCTTTTGATGCTTTCTCCATCATTCAATATTTTGTCCATAGAATCCTTCAATATTTCAAGTTTAGGCTTGAATTTTTCTTTTGATTACTCAGTTTGAGGAATGCTGAGCATGTTCTTTCCTTCAGCATCATAGAGACCCTGTATAGGTTTTCCAAGGGTCAGTTGGTAGGCTTGAACCACTGACCTGGTGATCTGCAGTCCAGTGCTTATCACTTTATTTTAGTGTGATTTTTTTTCTCTTTATTCTTCAGATTGGATGTATTTGATTTATCTGTCTTAAATTCATAGACCCTTCCTTCTAGAGAGATCCATCTTGTAATAAAGTCATCACAATAATTTTTTTATTCAGTTTCTACAGTTCCCAATCTGAAAATTTCTACTGGATTACTTTTTATAATTTCCTTTCTTCTACTGAGGTTCCCCATCTATTCAGATACCCCCCTTTTTCTTTTAGTATCTGATTATGCTTGTAAACATTATTTTAGAGTCCTTGTCTATAATAACAGATTGATCATCTTGAAGTGTGTTTTAATTTATCTTTTTCTTATAGTACTCTTTCCTTTCTTCTTCACATATCTACTATTATGTGTTTGTATTTTGGAAATTGTGGCTGATATATTGAAGGGAGTGTGGATAATCCTGTCTTCCCTTAAAGGATATTGAGTTTCATGCTGACATAAAAATAATTTGGTGATGAATTTTGTGGGGTTTTTTTTTTTCCAGTAAAATCTTGTCATGGTTATTTTTGTTTTTTTAATAGAGTGGGTATATATTGATTTTTTTATCTAGTCCTAGTCCATGATTTTTTATTCCTGGAGAATATTCCTGGAGAATACAGATACAGAATCATCTGAATTAACTAGGCACTCAACAACGTCCCATTACTCTGGCTAGACTAAAAACTCTAATGCAGTTTCTGTTTTCTTTTCAGCTTTCATCAATCTCACCCTAAAGACAAAAAGCCAGCCTTTTCCCAAGGGCCCATTAAATGCATATTGAATATGCCAATTTATGGACCCTTCTCCCGCATTTCTCAGTCTCCTGGGTACTCATTCTGCCTTGTATTTTCAGACACTTAGTGGCCCTAAACACTAATCTCTGCCACTTCAGTTCAGCTTGGTCACCATGATCTGCTAAGGCTTCTAATCATTACAGTATACTCAGGAAATACACATGCACACAAATACAGGAAAATGTGAAGATTATTAATTTACTCTTTTCTCAAGAATCCAACTTTTGTGTGTCCTATTTTCCAATGTGGAGGAGAAAGGTTATCTTGTATATTTTTGAGTGCTCCGTGGCTGTTTATAGCATTGGGTCATGTTCAGTATCATTTACTCTATCATGGACAAAAGAAGAAACTACATTTATGACAATATCCAAAGTAAAATTATCTTTAAAACTTAGTTGGCTTTTAGTTCATATGATTGCATTTTTATCAATCCTACACTATTTTTAAAGAAATGAATCAATCTCCAGACTTAATGTTTAGCTTTCAAAACTTGTGGTTCTTTTGACAATTGACTCCCTGGACCTTTTTGTTCTGAGCCAAATCAAAGATGGCTACTTTGGTACCCTAAATTGATACTGGCCACAAGGTCACTTTAATTTTCCTTTCTTTTTAAATTTATTTTTTACTAGTTGGAAATTTTTGCTTCTTCCAACCCTGAGTGTCTTAGAATTTCTGGGTTACATCTGTTTGAGTTAATGTCTGCTGCAACCCCATCCTCCAGTTTGCTCTACAGATCATTTCTTTCTTTTGCAATCTTATCAAATGCAGTCAATAGCTACTAAAGAATACTAATAGCAATTTGTATCCCAGCCTCTTCATCTAGAACAGTAAGCTCACTTGGTATGTTATTAGCCTTAATGGTTATGACAGTTAACATTGTTTCTCAACTATTGACCATGCACTTGTCTTGATTACCTTCTGTCTTTTCTCAAAATCAAACCCAAGTAATTAATTTTGTTTTGTTGTTATATTAGCATTCTTCTTCTAGTACTAATATCTGTATCAATAAAATTTCTGTATTCAGTTTCTTTAACACACTGTTCTAAAATCTCAGTACATATTTAACAATAAACTTGGTTCTTGTCCAGTCTTTGCCAGATTCGTATAAGCAGCAGTTTATTCCCCATGTTTCTCTTCAAAATTCACAAAGAAAAGCCAGCACTTCTCCTTGACAGCTTCACTATGTTGTGACAAACAGAGAGATATGATGAAACCATGAAAAGGCTCTGCTTAGAAGTCACAATAGTCATTTATAGTTACATTCCATTTTCCAAGTAAAATAATATGCCCAAACTGACATATATGGGATGTACAATAGAACTCTCTCATATCATGCACAATATAATGAAGAACCTTAAGTAGAAGAGCCCATACAGAATGAATATTTTTAACATTAATACAATGTATCAAATAAGATTGACATTTAAAATTATCCATTGGTTGATGTGCAAAAAAATATATTTCAAAAAGGCAAGGCAGTAACAATGAGAACTATTATACGGTCACTTTAACAATGTAGATAAGATATATTGATGACCTGAAATAGAGGTGTAACACAGGACAAAGAAGAGGTTGCCTTCTGGGTGTGTTTTTAAGGAAGAGTTGGCAAGAAATTCTGATTAATTGAATGCTAGATACAAGATAAAAAAAGATCATAATGACTTCAAAGTCTATGCTTAGTTCTAGGTTATATGCTGAAATGAAAGCAATTTTAATTGATTGTCCTGTGTTGCTAGACAACCCTAAGCCAAGAAACCTCCAATTTTATAAGATGCATATCTGCAAAAGAAGAAAACAAAGGAATGAATGCTGCTGAGGCAACAGTAATATGGAGGAAAGGTGTTAGAAAGGAAATAAGCAAGGTAATGAAAGGAAACCATCTGTTGGTTAAAGGGTGCAGTTTGGATGATGTGTTCTTCAGTAAGCTTATATCAAATGGATTTTTTGAGGAGGTATCATTGAATCTAATTACTGAAAAATAAGAAGCATAAAGAGAAGAGGAAAATAAATAGTTTAAGAATAAGTCAAGAAGTAATTTAGAGTAAAAATGAAACTGACTTCTAGATTTCCAAGGAGTAGCTGGTGAATTTGAACTGTCATCCTTGCAGTTCAAATTGACCTTTTAGTCCAGCGCATTACCCCACATTGCCACACCAGGACTCTAATTTCTCTATGTTGTTGTTATGTGCCGTCGAGTCGGTTCTGATCCATAGCGACCCTGAATAGGGTTTCCGAGGCTGTAAATCTTTACGGGAGCAGAAAGCCTCATCTTTCTCCCATGGAGCAGCTGGTAGTTTTGAACTGCTAACCTTGCGGTTCGCAGCCCAATTCGTAACCGCTACACTACCAGAGCTCCTCTATAGATCATTATTAATGGTGACAACAATGAAGCCACTTAAGAGACTATTGCAATATCTAGGTAAATAATAATTGTGATTTGGATAACGGTGAAAGCAGATTATACAACAGAATGTAAAGGAATTTGAGACGTGTTTTGCGAGAGATTTCATAAAACAGCTTGTTGGGTTGGAATTGCTGGATGTAGACAATGCAAGAATCAAAACTGACCCCTGATTGTAGTATTACTTTATAAAATTGTAAAACCTGATGGAAGAAATTTATTTATTTATACCTAATAGATGGTTGAAGTCATTGTGTGGCATTATAGAATGAAAACTGGACTGCAAGTTCTGTTTGAAATGCAAATTAATGGTTTGACACATGCACTTATATATCATCTCAAGAACACATTTGATTCATTAGACACTAATGACCAAATACCAGAAGATTCATAAGATGATACCAACATCATCATCCATGAAGAAATCAAAAGCTCATTAAAAAGAGTAGGAAAGAAGAAAAAAACAAAATGATGTCAGAAGAGACTATGAAACTTGTTCTTGAGTACAGAGAAGCTAAAGCAAATAAAAGAAATAATGAAGAGAAAACTGAACAGAAAATTTCAAAGAGCAGCTAGAAAAGGCAGAGCAAGGTTTTATAAAGAAATATGCAAATATGTGGAATTAGAAAACCAAAAGGGAAGATGCACAGCATTTCTCAAGCTGAAAAAAAAACTGAAGAAAAATGAAAAACTCAGGTTACATTATTGAAAGATATTCTTTAGGCAAATAATAGAACAATACTGGAAACATCAAAAGAAAATGGAAAGAATACACAGAGTCACTGTACCAAAAATAATTGGTCGATGTTGAGTCATTTCAAGAGATATCATATGATCAAAGACCAATGGTATTGAAGGAAGAAATCCAAACAGCACTGAAAGCACTGGCAAGAAAAAAAAATAATAACAATCTGCAATTGATGGAATACAAAATGAAATCTTTCAACAAACTAATGCAGCTCTAGAGGTGCTTACTACTCATCTATGTGAAGAAATTTGGAAGTCAGCTACCTGGCCAATTGATTGGAAGAGATCCATATTTGTGCCCATTCCAAAGACAGGTCCCAGAAAAAAATGCAGAAATCATTGAATAATATCATTAATTTTGCTAAGATAATTTAAAAATGGTTGCAGCTGTACATCAATGACGAGCTGCCAGAAATGCAAGCTGGATTCAGAAGATGATGAAGACACAAGGAATTGTTGCTGATGAAAGATGAATCTTCACTGTAAGCTGAAATAAACATAGATGTTTATGTCTGCTTTATTAACTATGCATAGGCATTCAACTGTGTTGATCATTAAAAAAAAAAAAAAAACCAACTATGAATAACATTGCAAAGAATGAGTATTCCAGAACATTTAATTGCGCCTATCAGGAAATTGTACATAGACCAAAAGGCAGTCATTAGAATAGAAAAAGGTGTTAAAATCAGGAAAATTGTGTGCGAGAGTTGTATTCTCTCACCATACTTATTCAATCTATATGCTGAGCAAATATTCAAGAAGATGGACTGCAAGAACAATGTGGCATCAGAATTGGAGGAAGAGTCATTAATAACATGTGATATGCAAATGACACAACTTTGCTTGCTGAAAGTAAAGAGGACTTCAAATACTTACTGATGATCAAAAACTACAGCCTTCAGTATGCATTGCATCTCAATATAAAGAAAACAAAAATCTTCACAACTGAACCAATAAATAACATCATGATAAATGGAGTTGTCAAAGACTTCGTTTTGCTTGGATCCACAATCAGCAATCATGGAAGAAGTCAAGAAATCAAAAGATGGCAGATTGAGCTGACCCTCTACAACAAAAATATGAGAGCCAGTCAGCCAGCTGTTCCTCAAAAGAAAGATGAAGCTTTCTACTTCTGCAAAGATTTCAAAGCCACAGCCCCGGGTGAGTGTACAGCCCAGGTGAGCTATAGGCTAATGTGAACTACAACCTGGGCCAACTCTGTCCCTGGAGGAGCAACAACCTGAGTAAGCAACAGCCTCTGATAAACTGTTGAGACCCAGGGTGAGCTATGATGAGCCTAGGTAAACTCAAAAGTTTTAATTCTTTTATAGAATAATTGCTCTTCTAAGAATTTATCCCCCAACATAATTTAGTATGTATTTTTAAATGTACCTAATGAGCATGAAACCAGAGATACCCTAGTAAGTGAGGAATTTTTACATTTTATTTGATTGGCAGGTTTTTTCTTTCAGGGTTTTATATATGTTTACCTAGTGCCTTCATGCCTGCATGGTTTCTACTGAAAGATCCAAGCTTAATCTGATTTGCTTGCCTGTGCATATTACACTTCTCTTTTTCCTGGCTGCTTCCAGGATTCTGTCCTTATTTTTTATTTTGGAGAGCTTGATTACTATATGTCTTGGTGATTTTCTTTTAGGGTCTATCCTTCCTGGGGTTCATTGAGCTTCTTGAAAACTTATATTTTTGCTTTTCAAGATGTTAGGGAAATTTTCTTCCAGCAGCTTTTCAACTAATTCCTCTGTGGACTTGTTTGATTCTTCCTGTTCTGGAATGCCGATAATTCTTAAATTATTTCTCTTCATGTTATCTAACATGAATCTTATACATTCTTCAGATTTTTTTTTTTTATCCTATTCTATGCTTGCTCTTCTATCTTAGTAGTATTGAGAGATTTGTCTTCAGGCTCATTAGTTCTGGCTTCCATCTCTTCAATTCTACTCCTTTGCCCTTTCAGTGTACTGTCCATTTCTGATATTCCATTATTTGATTGTTCCTGTAGAACTTTCCTGAGTTCTTCCTTATTTTTCTCAACTCTGTTATAAAATGTTCTGATACATTTTATAATCATTTTTCTGAATTCCTTTTCTGGTATTTCCAAGGCCTGCCCTCCTTCCAGTATGGAATGTAGGTCTACTTCCAGCTCATTTGTCTAAGTCACTTTATCTTGTTTCTGGACATGTGCAGATATGGTCATCTGCTTCTGCTTCTTGGGTATGTTCAGTAGTTGTTGTTGTTGTCAGGTGCCATCGAGTTGGAACCAACTCATAACAACCCCATGCACAGCAGAACGAAACAATGTCTGATCCTAGGCCAACTTCACTACCGCTGCCACACTTGAGTCCATCATTGATGCCACCTGGCCAATCCATCTCGTTAGGGGTCTTCCTCTTTTTCTCT
>NW_006408519.1:58198009-58212781 GCF_000296735.1 Chrysochloris asiatica
GTTCATATGGTATCTCTTGAAATGGTTGAACATTAACCATTTCCTTTTGGTACAATGACTCTGTGTATTCCTTCCATCTTTTCTTGATGCATTCTACATCATTCAATAATGTTCAGTAGTTAACTATGCTTTAATACTTAATTGAGTATGTATTTTGGTATTGTTTATGCTTTTCTGATTGCCTCCAGGTAGATGTGATCAGGAAATGGGCTTCCCATTTCACTCTTCTTATTACTCAACTCAGAATAATTTTCGCAGGTGTCATCTGCCTCCCTGGTGTATGGCAGTGGTATTGGTTCTTGCCTGGATTGTAGGGTTTTATAGAGTGTGATTGTAGCTTGACTATATGACACCAATTGCTGTCTCTTCTTGGGTAATATAGGGAGAGAAAGAGCCCCCTAAAGGTAAAGAGGGAACCAAAAAAAACCAAATAGCAACAGCAATATATATATATATATATATATTCTAATATGAGTATGACTTTAATAGTCTTTTTCATCTTCTTGCCTTCAAGGCTGCCTGAAAATTTTCAAGATGTCACTGTTGGTAGTTATGATGTAACTCAGAATTTAATTTTCAGCCTATTTTGTTTTTAGACTGTCTTTCTGATCCACAACTCCTTTTCTGGCCCTTTTCCTAGTGTTAAAGTGTTCCGGGACGGCTGTGGCCATTTAATGCTACCGTTTGGATTTAAGTGGGATCTGTCCCTTTAAATGCTGAGAGGATCTATGTGCATGAGTAGCAGAAACCTCAGGAGGTGGAGGGGGGGTGTCCACTCGCTCAGGCACCCCCTCTAGTCACTTGAATGGAGGTGCGCAGCCAGCAAGAGGCCAATGAACAGGTACAGAAAAAGGGTAGTCCACACCTTTGTCTCTGAGATTCCAACAGGTGTCAATCTGTGGTGTCTCTCTAATTCTTCCCCTCTTGGTCCTGCTGCTTGATCTTGCCCAAAATGGCGGCTCTCAGCTGCTGAGCCTGGTGGGTTTGAAAGTATGAGATTTCTTGCTTCTGCTACAAATTCCACTGGCTATGAGCCTTTAAATTTTTTTAATATTCCTATATATGTAGTTCAGAGTTTGGAACTGTTCTCTGAACCAGCTTCATCCAGTATTCTGTGTTATTGCTGTCAGAGATCCTCACTGCACCTCTACCCTATCCGTCATCAAGTCCTGCCCTCCCACATTTTATTAAGTGATTTGAAGGAAAGGTTCTGGTTCAATTTTTTGACTTGAATAATAGTGGACAAATATCCCATATCTGTATAATTCACAGAAATTTTAAAAGTTGGACTCAGAAATGTTCAACTTAAAATATCTGTAAGACTGGATAATTTAGAGAAACAGCAGATTGTGATGGATTCTGAAGAAAAAAATTTCCCCAGGTTCATGTTAGATGATATTCTCAGACATTTATTTCCCATTAGACTAAAGGCTTATGAGGTCAGGAGACCAGTCATTTGGGGGACAACTAGAACACAGAATAGCTAATGCTAATAGGTTAGCTTTTTAAAGTCTTGCAAAGATTGGAATGCAAGAAATATTCTTTCTAGGAATTAATGCTCTATTAGATGTGTATGCGTGTGTGTGTGTGTGTGTGTGTGAGGAGGGCATATCTATAAATTGAACTCTTTTTATTTCATACTTCATTTCTTGATAAAAATAACATACAACTAACAGCTAAAAATACAAACTCAGAAATAGAGATTGTGTTAGGTTTTAATTATTCTATCTTTAATTCCCTTTCTTAGCAAATAATAAAGGCTTTTAATGTGCAAATGTTTGCCAAACTGTTAAATTCTTTCTCATTCATCACACAATAAATATTTATTGTGTGTTATGTACACTTCTCTGAACAAATTGCAATTAAATTATTATTGCTAGACTAAACAAATTATTTTGACTCACAGTTAATCCTTAAATTATTAAACACTTTATTTATAAACTGTATATATAATTTATATTTATAATTAAATGCATTTGAATAAATCAAAGGCATGGCAAACAGAATACTGTTAATATGTCTAATAGGTACTTTTCATCCCTACACATATTATATGAAAATAAATTACTTCACAATAATTTGTATTCTCTACTTTCACAATTGAGAATCTCACTTAAATATACTAAAGTCTTGTAGGTCAATGACAAGTCAAATGTTATTAATTATTTCAGAAATATGTCAAGGTACATTCTTAAAATTAGATTATCTTTTAAAGAAATTACTAAAACTTCTTTTTCTTCATAAAAAAAATTTCCTTGAAACAGTCTATTTTTTTTTTTTGACCTGCTTTTCTATATCTACAATGTTATACGATTCTGAGAGTTTAGTTGATAAAATTATCATAGTCATATAGATGAGTTAGAAAGAAGCCTTGGTGGCATAATGGGTTAAGGACTGCTAAATGTAACATTGGTAGTTCAAACCCACCAGCTACTCTACAGAAGAAAGATGAAGATGTCTGCTCACATAAAGATTTGTTTTTATTCTTGTTTAAGTGCTGTCAAATAGGTTCAGACTCATAGTGACCCTACTTAGGGTTTCTGAGGAGTGGTTGGTGTTTTTGAACTGCTGAACTTGTGGTTAGCAGTCCAATGCTTGTCCTACAGCACTGTACATGAGGAATAGTTCTATTTTATTCTATACAGTCACTGTGAGTCTGAATCAATTCATGATAGTAGGTACACATGGTAGAATAGAACATTGCACCAGCAGTGAGCTTGAACGGGGCTTTAGTTTGTTTTGTTTTTTAAGTTTTTATTGTGAACTGAGTAAAAGTTTACAGGGCAGATCATCAGTTTTACATTCAACAAATCATATACTTTGTTTAATTACAAGTGGCATAGTGTTTACGAATTGGGTTGCGAACCTTAAGGTCAGCAGTCCAAAACTACTAGCCGCTTTGCAGGAGAAAGATGAGGCCTTTCTGCTCCCATAAACATTTACAGCCTTGGAAACCCTATACAGGGTCGCTATGGGTCAGAACCGACTCGACGGCACTTAGCAACAATAACATACCATCAGTTAACAGTATATTATTGTGGGAAGAAAAAAAAAAAAAAAAACACACTCAGGCATATATATAACAATTTAAACCACCATAGGGCACATTCTGAAAGCCTGCCTCCTGGCTGCCAGCTCTCAGTCCCTCTCTTTCCACGAGTCTAGAGTCCTCAGTTTCTCCCTGTCTCCATGTCCCAGCCTCCATCTCTGGTGTCGCTACTTCTCTGGATAGGGTCCTGCATTACGCTTGTGCTCTTCTCCCTTGATGGTTCTAGGGTTCTATGTTTTGGAATATATCTTCTGAAATATTGTCAGTTTTGAATTCTAGCAATTCAAATTTGGATGATGTCTCCAAATCAAGATTATATGACATTCCTTATGCTTAGATTTAAGTTATACATTATTATGAATATCAACAGAAGTAGGTTTGAGTTCTCATTGCATCCTTTCAGATAACGCCTAATTTCAATTTGGCCCATTGCTGAAGATTTTACTTTAATAAATTGATTAAGATTATGCTTTACAATTGTTTCATATATAAAGTCACTTTTATTTTCCATTTTAATTAGTGTTTTGTAACTATGCATTCCTCATCAAACACTGTAAAAGAATGGTGGTGTAAGGGGTCATCTGACCTCTAACTTCAAGAGGGAGAGAGACTATCACCATCAAAATCAATCCAAGGCTGATTCTTATAAGGTGGTCAGACTGACCTCCTATCTCTGACCTGTTCACCAGTTTGGGCACAAACCATACCTGCCATTGCATACTCTACTCTTCTGCTGCATTTGATAACTTATTACAATGACTACATAGAACTCATAGACCATACTCACTGTTCCACGGTCTATTAGAGAAGTGGTTGTTATTAGGTACCTAGCTCCCATTGAGCCAGCTTTGACTCATAATGATCCTGTGGATCCTAGAACTAAGCAATGCCCAGTCCTGTGCCATCCTCACAATTTTTGTTACATTTGAACCTATTGTTGCAGTCACTGAGTCAACTTTTTTGCTGATACACTACTTTACCAAGCATGATGTCTCTCTCTAGGGACTGGTCCTTTCTGAAAACGTGTCCAAAGTACATTTTCATTTAAAAGGCACATTCTGGTTGTACTTCTTCCAAGACAGATTTATTCAGTGCTCTGGCAGTCCATGGTTTATTTAATATTCTTTGCTAACACCATCATTAAAAGGCAACATTCTTCTTCAGTTTCCTTATTGATTGTCCAGTTTTTGCTTGCAAATCAGGCAATTGCAAATACCATGACTTGAGTCAGGTGCACCTTACTCTTCAAAGTGACATCTTTGTTTTTTAAACACTTTAAAAAGATCTTTTGCAGCAAATTTGCCCAATGTAGCACATCATTTTTTTTCTTGACTGCTGCTTCCACTGACATTGATTGTAGATTCAAGTAAAATGAAGTCCATCACACCTTCAGTCTTTTCTCCATTTAGTGTGATGTGCTTATTGAAGCAGTTACGAGGATTTTTTAAATTTTCTTTACATTGAGGCATAATTCATAGTGAAGGCTATAGTCTTTGATCTTCATCCATAAATGGTTCAAGTTCTCTTTACTTTCAGCAAGCAAGGATGTGCCATATGCATATTGCAGTTTGTTCATGAATCTTCCTCTAAACTTAATGTCATATTTTTCTTTACATAGTCCACTTTATCAGATTATTTTATAAGCATGCATATTGAATATGTAGGTGAAAGGATACATCCCTGATGTACATCTTCACTAATTTTAAGTCAAATAGCATCCCCCTGTTTTGTTTGAAAAAGAGCCTGTTGGTCTATGTAAAGGTTCCACACGAACATGTTTAAGTGTTTTGGAATCACATTCTTTGCAATGTTATCCATAATGATTTATGATTCAAAACAGTTGAATGACTTCATATAGTCATAAAATGCAAGCAAACATCTTTCTGGTATTCTCTGCTTTCAACCAAGCTACATCTGATATCAGCAATATCCCTCGTTCCATGTCCTCTTCTGAATCCCAGTTAATTTTCTGGCAGTTCCTTATCTATATATTACTCCAATCTTTTAAACTATCTTCATCAAAATTTTGCCTTCATGTGATATTAGTGATGTTGTTGTTATTAGTGCCGTCGAGTCAATTCTGACCCATAGTGACACTGAACAGGGTTTCCGAGGCTGTAAATCTTTATAGTAGCAGAAAGCCTCATCTTTCTCCCACGGAACAGCTGGTAGTTTCGAACTGCTGACCTTGCGGTTTGCAGCCCGATTCGTAACCACTACACTACCAGAGCTCCTTAGAAGAAGGAAGTATAGGGTAATATTTATTGAACAATATACAAGATTCACTAACAGAATAGAAAGTTATTTGGATCATTTATTATTTTTTTAAGAAAAATCTTCTTTAAAATGAAAGTCCACAACACAAATGTAAAAGATAATGACTAGAGGTAAAGATGCTTTTAATGATAATAGTTATCAAAATATTAATCCCAATAGGAATAAGCTCTATTATGTCTATCTCTAGTTTTACAAAAATTAAAAGCATAATATATAGTAAATAAAATGTCAAAAGATCTGAATTTCAGGACATACCTGAGAATTTCTTTTTTCATTCAATAATAATTAATTAGAGGTACTTTTGCCACGAGTATGTCAGTTTGTCAGACTGTGGTGACTTATGTGTTGCTCTGATTCTGGAAGCTATGCCATCTGAATTTTAAATATCAGCAGGGTCACCCATGGTAGACAGGTCTCAGCTGATCTTCCAAAATAAAACAAACCAGGAAGAAAGAGAGACAGACTGCTTCCGAATATTTAGTCATTGAAAATTTTTTGAATAGCAGTGGAACACAGTTTAGCACCAGAATAATGCATACTGAAACAAGATAAAGAGTACCAGAATATTGTGAGATACAGTGCTGGAAAATGAGCCCCTCAGGTTGGCAGTCACTCTAAATATGACAGAGGAAGGTGCTGCCTCCTCAAAGTAGACTTGACTGTGATAATAAGAATAGAGTAAAGCTTTCAGGATCTTCATTTGCTGATGAGGCACAACTCAAAACTAAGAGAAACAGATGTAAACATCCATTAATATAATTGGAACATGGAATGTACAAAGTATGAATAGGAACATTGGAAGTTGTCAAAAATGAAATCAAATACATAAATACTGATATATTCGGTATAATTGAGCTGAAATGGAAGGGTATGGGCCATTTTGAATCTGGCAATCACATGGTTTACTATGCTGGGAATGACAAATTTAAGAGAAATGATGTCTCATTCATCACCAATAAGAACATTTCAAGATCTATTTTAAAGTACAATGATGCCTGTGATGGGAGAATATCTATATGCCTACAAGGAAGACCAGTTAATACTACTAATATTCAAATTTATACACCAACCACTAAAGCTAACAATGAAAACAATTGAAGGATTCTACACAATTCTTCAGTCTGAAAGTGATCAAACATGCCATCAAGATATATTGATAATTTCTGGTGATTTGAATGCAAGAATTGGAAACAAAGTGGAAGGATCAGTACATGGAAGATATGGCCTTGGTGACAGAAATGATGCCAGAGATTGCATGATGGAATTTTTCAGACCAATGACTTCTTCATTCCAAATATATTTATCAGACAACATGAAAGATGCCTTTACATATGGACCTCACCAGATGGAATACACAAAAATTAAATTGATAACATCTGTGGAAAGAGATGATGGAAAAACTTCATATCATCAGTCAAAACAAGGCAAGTAGCAGACTGTAGAAGAGACCATCAATTGTTCATCGGCAAGTTCAGACTAAAGCTGAAGAAAATCAAAACAAGTCTATGAGATCCAAAATATGGCCTTGAACATATTCCACATGAATTTAGAGACAATCTCAAGAACAGATTTGATGAATTATACACTAATGACCGAAGACCAAATGAATTGTGGGATGACATCAATATCATCATAGAGGAAGAAAGCAAAAGGTCATTTAAGAAACAAGAAAGAAAGAAAAGACCAAAATGGATGTCAGAAGAGACTCTCAAATTTGCTCTCCAGCATAGAGATGTGAAAGTACATGGAAGATGTGAGAAGGTAAAAAAAATATCTGTACAGAAAATTTTGAAGGGCAGCTTGAGAATGCAAAGTCAAATATTACAATGAAATTTGCAAAGAACTGGAATCAGAGAACAAAAGGAGAAGCACACGCTTAGCATTTTCAAGTTGAAAGAACTGAAGAAAAAATTTGAGCATCAACTTGCAATATTGAAGGGTTCTATGACAAAATATTGAATGATGCAGGAAGCATCAAAAAAAGATGGAAGAAATGCAGAGAGTCACTGTACTAAGTAGAAATGGTCAATGGTCAACCATTTCAAGAGTCAGCATATGCTCAAGAACCAATAATACTGAAGGAAGAAGTCCAAGGTACTCTGAAGGCATTAGCAAATAATAAGATTCTGAGAATTGATGGAATACAAATTGGAATCTTTCAAGAAACTGAATGCACTCATTCATCTATACCAAGACATTAGGAAGACAGCTATCTGGCCAACTAATTGGAAGAAATCCATGTTTTGGCCACTCCAAAGAAAGGTGACTCAATGTAATGCAGAAATCATAGAACTATATCATTATTATCACATGCAAGTAAAAATTTGCTAAAGATAATTCAAAAACAGATTCAGCAGTATATTGACAGCAAACTGCCAGAGATTCAGGTCAAATTCAGTCAGGGAAAGGTATATCATTGCTGACGTAAGATGAATCTTGGCTGAAAACAGAGAATACCAGAAAGATGTTCACCTGTGCTTTATTGACTACACAGAGTCTTTAATTTTTCTTAATCATGACAAGCTATGGACAACATTGTGGAGAATGAGTATTCCAGAACATTTCATTGTGCTAATAAGAAATCTGTATACAGAACAAGATACAGTCATTCCAAAAAAAAAAAAAAATGGCATAGTAAATGGTTTAAAATAGGGAAAGACATGTGCCAGAGGTATATTAAAATCTTTCGACATTTCTTATTTTATCTGTATGCTGAGCAAATCATCCAAGAAGCTGGATTATATGAAGATCATGGCATAAGGATTGGAGGAAGACTCATTAACAACGAGTGGTATGCAGGTGACGTAACTGTGTTTGCTGAAAGCAAAGAGGTCTCAAAATATGTACTGATGGACTGTACCTCAATGTAAAGAAATGAAAATCTTTATCACTGGACCAATAAATAACATCAAGATAAATGGAGAGCAGATTGAAGTTGTCAAAGACTTCATTTTGCTCAGATCAATCCTCTAATTGATGCATATTGCATTAGGCAAATCTACTACACAAAACCTTTTTAAAGTGCTAAAGAGCACTTAGTTTGAGTACTAAGGTCTGCCTGACCCAAACTATGGTATTTTCAATAGCCTTATATGCACATGAATGGAGCTCTGGTAGCTTAGTGGTTACGAATCAGGCTGTGAACCTTGAGGTCAGTAGTTTGAAACTACCAGCTGTTCAGTGGGAGAAAGATGAGGCTTTCTGCTCCCATAAAAATGCACAGCCTCAGAAAACATGTACAGGTTCACTATGGGTCAGAACCGACTCCATGGCACATAACCATATGCACATGAAAGTTGGACAATGAATAAAGAAATTATAGCATAATAAACCCTATGGGGCATTTCCCAAGGTGCAGAAACTGAGGAAACAATTCAAGCCTCGACGTTCAATATTTAAGGATTACAGAGCTCTGGTAGCATAGTAGTTACGAATTGGGCTGCAAACCGCAAGGTCAGCAGTTCAAAACTACTAGCTGCTTTGGGGGAGAAAGATGAGGCTTTCTGCTCCCGTAAAGATTTACAGCCTCAGAAATCCTGTTCAGGGTCTCTGTGGGTCGGAACTGACTCAACGGCACTTAACAACAACAATAATAGGCAAAATATCAAATGTTAACAGACAGCATCAAACGAAGATGGAAGAAAAATACAGCATTTGTACCAAAAAGAAATGGTCGATGTTCAAACCATTTCTAAAGGTAGCAAATGGGCAGTGTTTCTGTTGTTTGTACATAGAGAAAGTGTCTTTATGAATCTGAACTGCCTCAATGACACCTAACAACAACAATGCCACATTGAGAAAGGCTTCAGAGGTGGTAAGATACTGATCCTCTCAGTTCTTGTAGTTGCAAATAAGGCCAGAATGTCAAAGAAAGTCACCATTATCCTGAGCATCATCAAGTTGATTCCAGTTCATAGAACAGACACTGTATACACTGTAGAACTGCCCCATAGAGTTTCCTATGCTATAATTTTTCTTGAAGCAATTCACCAGGTCTTTTCTCCCACAAAGAGCTCATGAGCTAGAACTATTGATCTTTTACTTAGTAATTGAGATCAGCATGTACACGTATATGATTTCTTATTCTGTCAGTTGAGAGAGTCTGAAGGAACAAGCCTAAAACAAAAATATCTCAAAGTACAGGTATGTCAAAGGAACAAAAGAGCCAACTGAAAGCTCCCAGTGATCAAATTGGAACAATTTGAGCAATAAAATAAATAAAGTAGTATTTAGTTCTGGTGTGACACTGTAGGATCATACGGCGCTGCTAACGACAAGGTCATTGGTTCAAACCCACCAGCTGCTCCTTGGAAATCCTACTCAGAGTTGCTGTGAGTTGGAACCAACTCAACAACACTTAACAAGTATTGAATTAAACCTCAAAGTATAAAATATGTATTCATAAATCTACAGTGATATCCAATAAATGGCTGAATAACTAAATAAATGGAGGTGAATTAACAAATCTCCTGCAAAATAGTCCCAGATTATTTATGTATGTTCTCTAATCTCAGGGAGGAGAAACATAACTTCTCACTCTTTTCAGTGTTAAGTATATAGTAACTTTCCTATAATGAATATAGTTTGGAAAGCAGAAAACGATAAATTTACAGTCGAGAAATCTAACCAAAAGTTGTTACGGTCAGCATCAACAAGGATAAATCATATTGGTGAGTTTATATCTAATAATGTATCAATTTTGATTCATTAATTTTAACAAATATGCCATATTAAAGGAGCTCTGGTAGCGTAGTGGTTACGAGTTGGGCAGCCAACCTCAAGGTCAGAGTTCGAAACTACCAGCGGTTCCGCAGTAGAAAGATGAGATTTTCTGCTCCCATAAAGATTTACAGCCTCGAAAACACTGTACAGGGTCGCTATGAGTCAGAACGGACTTCACGGCACATAACAACAACACAACAACAACAATGCCATATTAGTAATAGAAGAAACTGGGTGTTGGGTACATGGGACTTTTCTAAACTTTTTTTTTTCTTTAAATCTAGAACTGTTCTTTAAAACATTTATTAAAGCACATGCCCATGTATCAAATTATAAAAACAAAAGAAATTTGTATGTGCCTGCTGGTACTGGTAGACTGATAATAACATATCATGTTGTGTTTTGTATTATTGCCCATCCTCTAAGGACTCCTGGTGTGGTGCTGTAGGATCAGCACTGGACTGGGAACCACAAGATCAGCAGCTCAAACCCACCAACTGCATCTCAAAACCCTATACAAGGTTGCTATGACTCAGAACTGACTGGAAGGCATTTAACAACAACAACAACAACACCTCCCCTGGACGGATGCATACACATCCTGCTTTAGTCAGAATAAGCATTAAAGAGTTCTTAAAGGCAAAATCTCCAATTTGCTAGTAAAATTAATGGGTTTGGTAAAACTCAAAGGCAAAGAAAAGTTGATTTAGGAGACAGAATGTCTTTGCCTTTGCTGTTGTTATGTGCCGTGGAGTCAGTTCCGACTCATAGCGACCCTTACAGGGTTTCCGAGGCTGTAAATCTTTATGGGAGCAGAAAGCCTCATCTTTCTCCCATGGAACACCTGGTAGTTTCGAACTGCTGACCTAACGGTTTGCAGCCCTATTCGTAACCACTACGCTACCAGAGTAGTTACATGGCAAATGAACAGAAGAACACAGAACTGATGGAGCTATTTTCTTTGTACAACAGATATTTAAAAGCCTACAAATGCTACAACAGTAGTTAGCAAGTCAGAATTGTGAAATGGAGAAGTAGCAATTTAAAAAACAAAACAAAGCAAATAAACAACTTACTGTTTAGCAGGAGAAAAGTCATTTGATAATATTAATGAGAGGAAGACTAATCCAGGACAGTTTGCTGAAAATTGTCCTGGATTATTCTTCCTCTCATTACTATTATCAAATGATTTATCTCCTGCTAAACAGTAAGTTCTTAATGACTTGGAGCAGAAATGTGTGCTTGTGTTGTTTGTTTTTGATGGGGCATTTTTGTGATCAAATAAGCACCACTTAAAAGGAGCTCTGGTAGCGTAGCGGTTACGACTCGGGCTGTGAGCCACAAGGTCAGCAGTTCGAAACTACCAGTGGTTCTGTGGGAGAAAGATGAGGCAGTCTGCTCCTGTAAAGATTTATAGCCTTGGAAACCCTGTGTAGGGTCGCTATGAGTCGGAACTGACTCCACAGCACACAACAACAACAACAACAAATTCCCAGAATGCACACTACCTCAGAGATTCCCAACCAATAGGAACGAATTGAGAGGATGAAAGACTGGGCAGTATCTAGTAAGAGGATGTAGGACTGGGTTGTACCTAGGAAGGGTCTCGATGAATCTGAACTGACTCAATGACACCTAACAAAAGCAATAATGCCACATTCAGGAAAGGCTGTAGAGGTGGTAAGATATTGATCTTCTCATTTCTTATAGTCACAAACAAGGCCAGAATGTCAAGGAAACTCACCCTTATCCTGAGGATCATCTTCTTTTAACCCACTGTGGCATCCACATAGTAGCTTTTTCTATGTATACCTTACATCGAAAAGTTAATGAAAGAGCTTGTATCTGTGGGGGAAACAGTCACTTAGGAAAAAAAGGCTGGCATGGACCTTGCTATACCAGTACATTTGGTTGATTCTTCCATGCTGAGAAACAATTTTCCACATATACTCTTGAGAAAATTAATGCTATATTTGCTAATGGAAAACCCAAGTCTTGGTGGAAATAGCCAATTTTTTAAACTGACAGAAACATTGAGATTTCACAGACACTTACTGAATATATCTCAAACTCAAGTTGGATTTCAATTCATGTATTGATATGTTTGTTATGATTCTGAGTGAAAAAAATCAAATACTTTTTAATATCAGAATGAAAAGTTATTGTCACACTGATTCAGTCTATTAGAATCTGTATCTAAAATGTCTGCTTGGAAATCGACGGGTGAGTGAGTGAATGGGGGGGTGGCTGGATGAGTGAGTGAGTGAGTGAGTGAATGAAAGAGTGTGATTTCTTCTTCAATCCAGCTGGTTTTCATTCAAACATACCATGTCATAAATCTACATAATTTTGGGCACCATGCTCTTCCAGGATAAACATCTGACACCTGGAACTGTACACCAAATAAGTCATAAACTGACTTTAGCTGTTGAGTTATGATTTCAGGGACATTATAAAATGAATTCAATGAAGATCAAATTAACCAAAAAGATTACCCCGTGGTTCTTGGAATCTGAAATAAACATACAATCGGCTAGACAGAAATTGTCAGCCTGTCATTATAATACTGGCTGTTAACAACCACAATTAAGGCAGACTACATATCTATTATTATTTGTCTGGAACATCAACTTCCCTAAGCATAAAAGGAAGTGAGGCAGCCTGCATTACTGTCTCCTCTCTTCAGTTAATTAGTACTGTTTTTAATGGCTTCATCTGCCCAGGATCAATTGTCTAATAGGAACAGTCCTCTGTCAGTTAATAAGGTGAGGAACTGTATAATGTGATTATGTCTGGCTCCAAAATAGTGCTTCAAACAACACTAAAACAATCATGTGACAGAATAAATAGACTATTAGACCTAGGCAATATTTTTTGTCTAATTCTTATGGAAACATAGGATTCTAGTAACATTTATGGAGGGAAATAAGTTTAAGAAAGAAATAATAAAAGGAGACAGAGAGAAATACAATCAAGATATATCCATTGTTGTTGTCGTGTGCCTTCGAGTCAGTTCTGACTCATAGCGACCCTCTATAGGATTTCCGAGAAGTTGGTTAGGATTCTGAAGGCTGGAAATCTTTGTGGGGGCAGAAAACGTCATCATTCTCCCACAGAATAACTGGCCTGGACCACCAATCTTGTGGTTTGCAGTGCACTACTTACATCACAAAGTTCATGGATAAGTAGAACTCAAAGACAATGAAATGTTTTCACAAAGTTTGAAGCCCCTTCATATATGTGAATATATATGGGCTTCAAAATGTTCAAGGAAAAATTCCATTATCTTTGGATTTCATTTTTCCATGAACTTTTTAAAGCCCCTTTATGCATGCATACACACACACAATGGTAAGTAAAATGTTTAGCTATAAAATCCTAGAATATTTGTTAAACAAAATATTAAATTTTAAAGTTATTTTTTCTTAGCATATTCTCCACCTAGGTCTATAACTTCGAAGGTGGTATTTCCATCTTTCTAGTACTTCAAAGAATTCTACTCTCTTGGATTTACAACACATCAAACAGTGGTATTGGCATCGTTGCAGTGCTCATATGGTGTTCCTTTTGAATGTTCTTTGGGTTTGGAGAACAAAAGGAAGTCTGAAGGGGCAAGATCAGGATTATAGGGTAGATGGGATAAGGTTTCCCAATGAAATTCTAGAAGGACAACCCTTGTCACACTCAAAGAATGAACAAGTGAATTGTGATGGAAAAAAAAATTCCTCAGTGCAACTTTCCTGACCTTTTTTCTCACCAATATAGCTTTCGATTTTCTTTGAAGTTCTACCTAATAAGCCTCTGTGATTGTATTGTGACATTTTAGAAAATCTATCAAGATTTCATTTTTGGAAGTCCCTCAGACAATCACTGACTTCTCTACCTTGAATTTAACTGGCCCAGCAGATACCCTCAGAAACAACTGTTTTGCTTGGGCCTTGTTTTGAAGGTACTCTAATATGACTAAAAGACAAATGCACTGTTTGTTTGCAGTCATCCACTAATCAGAGATAAGTTTAAACATGCTTTGTTTGTAATAAACTCATGCGTGTATGAACTGGAACCCTATTAGCAATACCTTTTGACTTAGCTTCATTTAAAAACTTCAGTTAAGAGAAAGACCGAGCTCTATTGTAACCTGGTAGTTAAGAACTCTAACCATAGGAAACACTGGTGTGATGATGGGCTCTATTTTCAAAGAATACTTTTTCTAAAAATCAATTACTCCATAGTTGTGCTGATTGGAACATATACTATGGTCATTTGTCAGTAATAAAATGCAACTCAGTGAGAAATGGCACATGGGTATATTCATTTGTATTTGTCTCAGCTATCTAGCAGTGCTGTAACAGAAATCTAACATGGCACATGGGTATATTCATTTGTATTTGTCTCATTTATCTAGCAGTGCTATAACAGAAATCTAACAACTGAATAGTGTTAGCAAACAGAAATGTATTATATCACAGTGTAAGAAACTGTTGTTGTTGTTGTCAGGTGCCATCGAGTCGGAACCTACTCATAGCGACCCCATGCACAGCAGAACGAAACAATGTCCCATCCTGGGCCAGCCTCACTACTCAACTGCCACATTTGAGTCCATCAATGATGCCACCTGGCTGATCTATCTCATTGGGGGTCTTCCTCTTTTTCTCTGACCCTCCACCTTACCTAGCATGACATCGTTCTCCAACGATTGTTTCCTCCGGACAATATGTCCAAAG
>NW_006408519.1:58216656-58251084 GCF_000296735.1 Chrysochloris asiatica
ATCTTCATAAGTAAATGTTTCAAGTCCTCTTCACTTTCAGCAAGCATTGAGAATCATAGTCCAGTCAAACTGAGAAAATTCTTGGTTCTTGTATACTTGCTTTAATTGTTTTTTCAGCTTGAACTTGAAATTGCAAATGAAAATTAATGATCTGTTTCACAAATGAGGTGTTCTTGGGCTGACTGATAATTTTAAGCTTCACCATTGCTTATTCGCATATAGTCAATTTTTATTCCTGTGTATTCTTTCCAGAAGATCTACATGTATAATCACTTTTATGGTGCTTAAAAAAGGTATTTGTAATGAATAAGTACTTGTTCTTGCAAAATTCTTTCACATAAACTCTGTTGTCATTTCTATCACTAATATTTTCCAACTACCTGGTGTGGCACTGTGGATTAATGCACCAAACTGCAAAGTCTCTTGCACTGCAAGGTTGGTGGTTCAAGCTCACCAGTCGCTCCCCGGAAACCCTATACAGGGTCGCTATGGGTTGGAACCAACTCGATGGCACTTAACAACAACAATAATCCTTGAAAAATAAACACTTCAGTGATTTTTTGTTTTGTTTTCAACTTTTTATTGTGAAAACTGAGTGAACACTAACAGAGGAAGTCATGAGTTTTATATTCAACATACTATATACTTTGCTTCATTGCAATGGTTTCATTCCCCTTTATGTAACAACAGTGAAGTATTTGAGATATGCAAATTATTATATAAAAATTGTTAGATATGCAAATGATTATATAAAACTTTTTGGATAAAGGAAGATTCAGGATCTGCTGAATCAAAACCGTTGATGATGGCATTGTTGTCAGATGTCGTCAAGTCAGTTCTGACTCATAGTGACCCTATACACAACAGAACAAAACAATACCCGGTCCTGCGTCATCCTCACAATTGTTATGTTTGAGCCAATTGCTGCTGTCACTATGCCATTCTTTCTCATTGGGGCTATTCCTCTTCTTTATGATGTTGGGGGTGAGTTTCCAAGACGATAGGGATTGGTACTAGAAGTCTGTGGTTTCAAAAGTCCTTCAGGATATTCTAATGTATTCTTAGTGTGAGAACTATTTCTCTGTTGTTGTGTTCCCATTCAAGTAGATTCTGACTCATAACCATTGTCGTGGAGCTGATTCACACTCATAGCTACCCTGTAGGACAGAGTACAGTTATTGTCCTAGAGGTTTACAAGGCTGTTTCCAAAGATCAGCTTGTGAGTCCACAAGCTTCCCATTAGGTGATTGCTTAACTATTGTGCCACCAGTGCTTCTTATATTCGGATCCATCGTAGCCTCCCTATATGACAGAATACAACTGTCCCATAGGGTTTTCTGGACTGTAAATTTATACAGGAGTAGATTGCTAGTTCTTTTCTCCCTCATAGCATCTAGTGGTTAGGTTGAAAACACCTGACCATTTAGTTAGCGGCCAAGTGATTAACCATTGCAACACCAAGGCTCCTGATAACCAAATGTGTCTCTTACTACTAAGAGATTGGCAATTTCTAAAATATTCAAAGTACAAATTTCATATCAACTGAGTAATATAGTGTTAATTAAAATAGCATTGCCCTATGATAAGCACTGGGCCACAAGGTTAGTTTGAAGTGAGAAATTGGCAGTTCAAACTCACCAGTTGCTCCTAAGTCAAGAATTGATTTCAAGACACTTAATCACCATCAACCCTAAATCATAGCATGGGATTTTTAAATTCTAGAAAATAACTTAAAGGAATTGACTAAAACCCATAGCTCTAATCTTGAAAACCTTAACAATTTTATGCTGAAAAACACTTGCGATAAAGATAATAATACCTTGATTCTGAAGAAAGAAGACCTTAAAATATGAATCAATTACTGACAATTCTCTTAGGGTTTGCATGAGTTGCAGTGTGGTATAGAGATTTATTTTTTAAATCCTTACATTATTTTTGCTTTTCCTTTCATTAATTGAATGAAATCATGAGCACATTACCTAAAGTCTTAGCGAATGAGTTTTCTCAAATTTTATTTGAAAAATTTTTAGTATTGCTTTAAGAATGGGGCAATATAATATTTAAAATGCTAACAACAAAATACATGGGACTGAAACATGCACAGTGTTGAAAACATCAGGAAATTTTTTCATAAAAAAAATAGAGATTTGAGCTTTAAAAAGTGAAAAAACAGTAATAAGGACTGGAAATAATGTCCTACATTACCAAACATCATCTCTCCCATAAGACTGAATAGGAGCTGCTCCTCTTTGGAACCCATTTTGATTGCCCCTAGATCAGTCAACCTGAGTCATGATATTTGGTGGAACACTGCAGGCAGCTGATATATTTCATCTGAAAGCAAGCCTGGCTTCAAACATCTCAGTAAATGTAAATGCCCCTCCCAGGACACCTATCTTTCTCCTTTCCCCACAAATTAAAATTAAAACCTATTACAATAAAAATTTTGTCCTGACTTTTTTTGAAGAGTGGGGGGAAATGTCTAGATAAATTTATAAACTTATTTTTCCTCATCCCCATCACATGTATGCTGATGTTAGATTGTTAGATGGCCTCAAGTTACTTCGGACTCGTAGCTGTCTTTTGCACAACAGAATGAGACACTGCCCGGTCAGTGCTAGCCTCATAATCTTTGTTACACCTGAGACTATTGCTTCTGTTACTGTGGCAATCCATTTTTTGAGGATCTTCCTCTTTTTTGCTGAATCTCCACTTTAGCAAGCATGGCATCCTTCTGCAGGGATTGGTCTCTCCTGTTAGCATGTCCGAAGTATGAGAGAGAAAATCTCACTATTTTGGCTTCTAAGAAGCATTCTAACTGTACATCTTCCAACTCAGATTTGTTTGTTCTTCTAGCAATTCATGGGGCTTTTAATATTCTTCTGAAACACCATACTGAAAAGCATCAATTCTTCTATGGTCTTCCTTATTCATTGTCCAAATTTCACAAGCATATGAAGCTATTGAAAATACTATGGCTTGGGTCAATTGCACCTTAACCCTCAAACTGACATTTTTGCTATTGAATATTTTAAAGAGGTCTTGTGCAACAGATTTGCCAATGAAATATGTTGTTTGATTTCTTGACTGCTATTTCCATGAGTGTTTATAGTGGATCCAAGCAAAATTAAGTCTTTGACAACTTCAATCTTTTCCCTATTAATCATGTGTTATTCATTGGTCCAGTTGTGAGGATTGTTTTTCTTTCTTCTTTACATTGAGGTACAACCCATACTGAAGGATGTGATCTTTGATGATCATCAATAAGTATTTTAAGTCCTTTTCACTTTCAACAAGCAAGATTGTATCATCTGCATACCACACATTGTTGATGAGCCTTCCTCTAAACCTGATGCCACATTCTTTTTCATAAAATCCAGCTTCTCAGATTATTTGCTCAGCATATAAAATAAATAAATATGGTGACTGAATAAGTATAATTGTCCCTTTATTCTGTTCAAATTACTGCATTTTAGTCTACATACAAGTTTCTCATGAACACAATTAAGTATGCCCGAATGTGCA
The DNA here is from genome assembly GCF_000296735.1 of Chrysochloris asiatica. NCBI lineage: Eukaryota > Metazoa > Chordata > Mammalia > Afrosoricida > Chrysochloridae > Chrysochloris > Chrysochloris asiatica. The sequence continues at coordinate 58,220,182 of NW_006408519.1, forward strand.
TTGTGCCCAATGTTGAGCATAGATTGTCAGGATCCACAAACTAGAAAGCATCTGCAGGGTCAATAAAGATCTTTCTGGTATTCTCTACTTTTAGCCAAGATTCATATGGCATCAGCAATGATATTCTTTGTTCCAGATCATTGCCTGAATATGACTTGAACCTCTAGTAGTTCCCTGTCAATACTGTTGCAGCCATGTTTGAATTATATTTAGCAAAATTTTACCTGCATATCATACTTATGATATTGTATGATGATTTCTGAATTCTGTTGGGTTGACTTTAGCAAAATTTTACCTGCATGTCATACTAATGATATTGTATGATGATTTCTGTATTCTGTTGGGTTAGCTTTCTTGGGAATGGGCACAAATATGCATCTCTTCCACCAGTTGACCAGGTAGTTGTTTTCCAAGTTTCTTGGCATAGATGAGTGAGTACCTTCAGTGCTGCATTAGTTTGTTGAAAGATTTCAATGTGTAGTCCATAAATTCCCTGAATCTTGTTCTTTGCCAATGTCTTCAGTGTACCTTGGACTTCTTCCTTCAGTACCATTGGCTCTTAAAATTATTGAATATCAGCCACTTCTTTTTAGTACAGTGACTCTGAGTATTCCTTCTATCTTCTTTTGATACTTTGTGCATCATTCAGTATTTTGCCCATAGAATCTTTCAATATCACAGGTCAAGGCTTGAATTTTTTCTTCACTTCCTTCAACTTGAGAAATGCTGAGTGTGCTTTTGTACCTCTAGGTCTTTGAACATTTTCTTGTAATACTTGACTTTGTCTTCTCCAGCTGCCTTTTGCATTTTTCTGTTCAGCTCTTTTAATTCCTAGTTGCTTTAGCATCTCTATGCTGGACATTATATTCTTACCTGTCTTCTTTTTGACCATTTGCTTTCTTCCTGTATCATTTTCTTGATGTCATCCCATAACTCTTCTGTTCTGTCATTAGTGTCTAATGCAGCAAATCTGTTCTATAGATGGTCTCTCCATTCAGGTGGGATATGTTCAAGGTCAAAATTTGGTTTTCTTGACCTTGTCTTAATTTTCTTCAGTTTCAGCCTGAATTTACATATGAGCAATTGCTGCTCTGTTCCACAGACTGTCCCTGGCCTTGTTTTGGCTAATGATATTGAGCTTTTGCACTGTTCTAACAAATGTAGTAAATTTTATATATGTGCATTCCATCTGGTGAGGTCCATGTGTCCAATCTTATTTTGTATTGTTTGTAAAAGGTCTTTGCAATGAATGAGTCATTGGTCTGGTAAAATTCTATTATGTGATCACCTACTTCATTTCTATCAACAAGGCCACATTTTCCAAATAGTGATCCTTCCTCATTGTTTCCAACCTTTGAGTTCCAATCACCAGTAATTATCAGTACATCCTGATTGTATTTTGATCAATTTCAGACTGAAGAAATGGGTACAGTTCTTCAATTTCATCATCACTAGCTTTAGTGGTTGGTGTGTATAATTGAATAATAGTGGTATAAATTGGTCTTCCTTATAGGAGTAGATAGTATCCTATCATAGACAGCATTACACTTTAAGATAGATCTGCAAATGTTCATTTTGATAATCAATGTGATGCCATTACTCTTTACTTTTTCATTCTCATCATAGTAAACCATGTGATTATCAGATTCAGTATGGCCAATACCAGTCCATTTCAGCTCACCTAGGATACCAATCTTTATGTGTTTCATTTTATTTTGACAACTTCCCATTTTCATTGATTCATGCTTCATGCATTCCGTGTTCTGAGTATTAATGAATATTTGTAGCTGTATCTCCTCATTTTGATTTGTGCCCAATCAGCAAATGAAGGTCCTGAAAACTTAATTCCATTTGTGTCATTGTGGTCAACTGTGCTTTGAGGATGCAGCTCTTCTGAGTTGTGCCTTCCAATTTGAGTGACTCGTCTCTTGGCACTGTATCTGACAATATTCTTTCTGGTACTATTCTTCATGTTTCAATATTCAATGTACTACAGCTATCTGACCATGTTCCACTGCTATTCATAAGGATTTCAGTGACTAAATATTCAGAAGGAGTCTACCTCATCTTCTTTCTAGTCTGTCTTAGTCTGGAAGCTCAGCTGAAACCTATCCACCATTGGTGTACCCTGATGGCATTTAAAATACGGTGGCATAACTTCCACCATCACAGCAACATGAAAGCCACCATGGTATGACAGCTGACAGATAAGTGGTCAACTAATTAAGATATTACAGCTCCGTATACTACTTAATTTTTTGGCCTTAATGGAGAACAGGTAATTGGTGTGCAACTGAAAGTCTGATGTTGCAGTCAATATTAACTGTGAGAACTGGTGTGGTGTAATTAAAAGCGTAGATATGACCAAATCCAAAATTGAATTTTAAAACCTGAGCCATAGAAAGATATAAATCATATTCTAAATAGTATAGATAATATAGAAAATAAATTGCTGCTAAGATAATTTTTAAAGGATTATTTGCTAGAAATACCAGTTTAGTTATTTCTTGAATTGTTGGGTTTAGTACTAGTCCAGCTGTGAGTGGCTTTGTGGATATGAGCTAGTCATTTAACCTCTCAGGCCTGAAGGGCAGGATACTCTCCTACAAAATGAGGAGGCTGGGCTCAGGTAACTTGCATCTCTCAAATGCTATTCTATGATTCTAGGATGCTGGTGGCAGACAATTCATTACAGTTTTTGTGTAAATGACATCCCGTGTCATGAAATAATGTATTAAGAGCAGCAGCAGGGTCTTTGTATCCAGAATTTGGTTTGAAGCCAGCAGATAGGGTGGATTGAATTCATTTTTTTTCTTTGGTGAGGGGATAGTTTTGATGACCTAATGGGCCTTTTCCATCTCTTATATCTTTGATGAGGCTACTTGGCCTCTGAGTTGAGAACTGCAAAGATACCGAAGTGGATTCTCCTTTGTAGTGATTTTTCTCTTTTTCATGATGTTTGATATTTTTGCAATTGTGCTTTGATTCAGAGTATATCCACTGCATAACTCAGTGTGCTAGTGAGTTGAGGCTTTGCTAAGATAACAGACACACTAGCATAAAAATTAAAAATGACAGGGCAAAGCATTGCTGTATGCTGTTTCATCTATACTATTTGAAGTAGCTGGTTGTGGTTCAGTGAAGTTTAATTATGGTATATGGACTTCAACAACAAATATATATATATATACATATATATATATATTTTTTTTTTTCTGTATAGTAAGTTACTGGTAAGTGACTATAATATCCTTTCTCTTCTTTTCTCTTTTAACAGTTTTTAATATATCTATTTTCTTAATGTTCACTCAGCAAAATAAAAATGAATATTCCTTTAAAATGGAATAAATGTAACTGCAGTCAAAGGAAATGTAGACTATATATATATGAGTAAGTATTGAGTTACAAGTTTAAAACTCCATTGTTTCCATGATAGATTTATAATTACAACAATTTACTGTAATTTAGATATAATTATGGTTGACTACATACACTATTGATTTAAAGAACGACCTCTTAAAACTTGATAGCACTCAATCATTCTCTTCATATTATTCAAATATATGAGTATAGGTAACAGAAGAAAATAAAAATATCTTCATCAGTTTTACTGATGAAAGATTAAATATATACACACAAAAATCTAGAAGATTATAATTGAAACTATTACCAAAAGTGGCAGTTTTCTGAAATAAGTTAAGACTGTAAAAATGAGCAAAATAATTTTTAAATGGATACAACTTGATGCCATAAAAAACAAATTCTCTTTGACTTCTAAAATAATGAAAATCAAAAGTTAAGAATTATTGTAAAGCCAAATAAATTATCTTAGACTAGTGAACAGTAAAAGTAAATGAACTAAATATTAATAGCATTCAAAGTGCCTGAGTCATAAGTAACTGACCTGCTGCTGTAAGTCCTAGAAAGAATAAGGAGTAGGTGAGTCTTAATCTGGAAAAAGTTCAAAAACTTGGTCTAAAGAAAATTTATTAGTCCTTCAAGAGAGAAAGCCAGACTTTTAGAGTGAGTTACATATGGGCCCTCAGCCTAAAAACTATGAATAGGATAATTACTAATTATGCTCTTGAAGATGCTAAAAGTACATATATCCAGTACACACACAGAGACACACACACATTCACAGAACACACTGAATTCAATGATTTATCATTCACAAATAGAGGAAGATCCAATATATAAATTAATTTTAGTAGGTTTATTATATAGGGAGATATTGTGGAACAATAGTTAAGTGCTCAACTGCTAGCCAAAAGGTTGGTGGTTGGAATTCATACAGCATCTCCATGGGAGAAAGACAAGGTAATTGGATTCTATAAATATTACTTCCCAGAAAATTCTATGGAGTAGTTCTCTTCTGCCATATGGAGTTGCTATGAGTTGAAAATCAGCTTTACCACATCTAACAACAACATATATTAGATTTGTTGTTGTTAAGTGCTGTCAAGTCAATTCTGTCCCATAGTAACCCTGTATAGGGTTTCCAAGGAGCGACTGGTGATCCCGAACCACTGACCTTGTGGTTCAAACCAGCCTTGCAGTCCAGCACATTAACCACAGAACCAGACCAGGACTCTATATATTAGATAAATTGTATAATATCATTGCCAAATTACTAAGCAATAATAATTTGTATATACAGTTGTGTTATTAGTACTAAGAGAATGATCTAAAGAGCAAGAATAGCTCAAAGATAAATGGCCTGTGTATCAGAGAAGATTTACAAAAGCACGCAAATAAGTTAAAGTAGACTTACTGAATGTAAAGAAATAAGGATTGTGGAAGAAGCTGCATGTCAGGATAAATGATGAAGAATAGAATGGAATGACTTTTGGGTGGTTTTCTAATAATCAAAGAATGTATTAAATGCTGTAGTGTAAGGCTATAAAATTATATAATTAAATGTAAGCCTAAAGTCAAATAATAACCAAAATTATTTAATCATTGTGCTGATGATAAAATTTAGAACATAAATAGATACACAATCAGTCTACTATGAAGCCTCCTCCCAAACCCTACTTCAGAAGTAAATGACTCAGTTATCTTTTTCTCTAAATCCCCAAGTAGAAATAACTAGATTATAAGCACATTGGTTTTTATTTCAAAATTATTATATAAGACAAGATCAATTAAATAATAGGTATTCAATAAATAATGAATACATCTACGGTTTAGCATAAGATGACTAAGCCATAAGGTTTTGCTCTCCAATATTATCTCCTATCTACAAATGCACAAATTCATTCTTGATGATGAAGAATAACAATGTTTTGACTAACAAATTGTCCCTTTTCCTAAACCTAGAGATCACACTTATATCTGCTTCCCCGTCTCACACACACATTCACGTATATATATATATGCACATATTCCTTTAGAACTGAGAGGTAAATGTGAATAAATAATTGGTAAATAAATTCATATTAAATAAATAAATGATATGGCTTAGAAGCCTCATACACCAGATTAATTGAGCTAGTGATTTTGCCCTTTATGACATTAAAATCTTTAGGATTATTCTCCTTCTGTCCTCTCTTACACTCTCCGCCCAATTTTCCCCTTTCTGTAATAATATATAAAGCTGTGATTTTTGCTCAATGAAGACTAAATCACAATTCCAACTTCTAAATTGTCAGTCTAGAAGAACAATGTTCACTTATTACACTGTCTTTCAATATGTAACAGGAAGAAACTATATTTAAGAGAATACCACAATATTCACAGAAGACAAAACTAAATACACAGGCTGTTGTTGTTAAGTGCCATCAAGTCAGTTCTGACTCATAGTGACCACACATTTAGTTTCCAAGAAGCATCTGGTGGATTTGAAATGCCAACCTTGAGGTCCACAGTCCAATGCTCATCCCACAGTTCCACATCATGAGGATATAAAGCAATAAAATAACTGAAATCTGTTGTTTTGAAATCAACAGAAATTATAGTTTGAAAATAGAGATAAGAAAGAAAAATGAATTTGGGAAGAGAAACATAAATGATGAGATCAATCAACTTACTCACTTCATGGTGTCTGATATTGACTGTTAAGTTCTTAATGTTGTGGAAAGTGGCAGCTTTACATCCTGTTGATGTATATCTTATCTCCTTAAAACTTTATGAAAGTTTGCAGTAATCACAAAGGCATTATATTTTTGGTTTTATATCAAAGTTATAATACTGGTTTCCATGTTTAGTTGATAATAGAGTGGAAATTAAACAACGGTCTTCTGTGCATAGGGTCTCTATGAGTCAAAATTGACTCGACAACACCTAGCAACTACAAGAACAGACATAGCGTGAATAGAATTCAAGAGAGGAATGGATTTGGAGCTAGATTTGTAATCATGCTAGGAATTTTTAGAATTCCTAGAATTCTAAATTTTTAGAAAAAAATCCAAAAAAAAAAAAAAAGGAATTTTTTTAATAAGTCATGGAATTTAGACTAAATAATCTTACCTGATTTCTAAGAGCTACTTAAATTCTGAAAATGTGTCATTTTTGTCATGCTTTTCCACATACTCCTAAAACAGTGTTCTGCCAACAGTAAATCTCAATAAATGCATTCTTATTGTATTAGTGATGTTGATTATGATTGCTGATGGTACCTATGAACATTTATTGTGTGCCTACTAAAAGACATGAACTGCACAAGCGCTTTGCAACATTATCTCATGAGTCTTTATGAAATACAATGTTTATAAATTGATATCTTCACCTGATAATTGGTTTCTCTTTCTAAGGAAATGAGTGTTCAAAAGGTTAAAAACTACCAAAAGGCCGAGATTCAGACTCAATTAACAGTTAAGTCTTGTCCTTAACTGTTGATGTTTAAAAGAAGTAAATAGAATTCTCTTGTCATTATACGTTTGGAACCAACAAAGAGCAAGATGCAAAAGCCCAATGGGAATCAAAGCATTATATTTCCCAGATGATCAGACATATTAATGAAGCTGGCTCTTGTGGTCTTGTGGGCTCACTAGCACTTCCCATGAGAAATATACTGATTTAGATACACCTGGACATTTGTGGGCTTGCCCAACTCAGGAGGAAAAAACAGAAAAAGGTGTCTTCATAGCAGCCTGCCTGAAAACACAAGAACTAGGGGATCTGAGATATAAATCCTTGTTTATTCTCCCAGATTCACTGATACGTCTGGTTCCCTCAACCATGGGAATCTGAGGTAAGTAAAATGGAGGCTTTCCTCTTATCTTAAGAGAGAAAGACAGATCATCAAGGTTCATCTAACTCTGTGCTCTTTCTTCTGTCCATCTGCCTCAATTTTACAAAGTTGAATGGATTGAAAAATTAAAGGAAATGGACATAGGAGAGAGGTATACAAACCAATTACAATTACAAACCAATTACAATTACAATTTAATAAATTCCAGTATAGTACTAAAACACTGCCTAACAGTGACTCCATGGACTCCTGGTATCGTGCACTGGACTGCAAAATCAGGTTTGAACTGTAAGGTAAACAGGTCAAGCTTAACAACCACTCTTCAATAACCCTATACAGGTTAGCCATGGGTAGGAACCAACTCAATGACACTTAACAACAATAACAACCCTATAATTAAAGTGCATTAATTCTTCTATGGTCTTCCTTATTTCAACTTCCACGTCCACATAAGGCTATTGAAAGTGCCATGGCTTGGATCAAGTGCACCTTAGTCCTCAAATTGGCATCTTTGCTTTTGAATGCTTAAAAAGGGTCTTTTGAAGCAGATTTGCCTATTGCAATGCATCATTTCATTTCTTGACTGCTGCTTCCATCAGTGTTGATAGTGGATCCAAGTAAAATGAAGTCTTTAACAGCTTCAATCTTTTCTCAGTTTATCAAGATGTTATATATATTGGTGCAGTTGTAAGGATTTTTGTTTTCTTTACATTTAGGTGCAATCCATACTGTAGGCTGTATTCTTTGACCTTCGTCAGCAAGTATTTTAAGTCCTCTTTGCTTCTAACAACAGGATTGTATCAACTGCATATTGCAGCTTATTAAAGATTTTTCCTCCAATCTTGATGCTACAATCTTCTTCATATCCTACAATTTATCTATTGTTTGCTCAACATACAGATTAAATAAGTATAGTGAAAAGATACAACTCTGGTACACACCTTTCCTGATTTAAAATCATTCAGCACTCCTTGTTCTGTTCTAATGACTACCTCTTGCTCTATGTCCAGGTTCCTCATGAGCACATTGAGGTGTACCCATTCTTAGCAATATTATTCATAGCTTCTCATGATCCACACAGTTTAAAGCCTTTGCACAGTCAATAAAGCACAAGTAAACATCTTTTTGACATTATCTGCTTTCAGCAAACATCTATTTGATGTCAGCAATGATGTCTCTAGTTCTAAGTCCTCTTCTGAATCAGGCTTCAATTTCTGGCAATTCCGTCTATGTGCTGTTGCAAATGTTTTTCAAATTATCTTTAGCAAAATTTTACTTGCATGTGATACTAGTGATATTTTTTGATGATTTCCACATTTCATAAGGTCAACCACTGTTTGGAATGGCCACAAATATAGGTCTCTTCCTATTGGTTGGATGGGTAATTGTCTTCCAAATTTCTTTGCATAGATGTGTGAGTGCCACCAGAGCTGCATCAGTTTGCTGAAACATTTCAATTTGTATTCCATCAGTTGCTGGAGGCTTATGTTTTCCAATTCCTTCAGTGCAATTTGGACTTCTTCCTTCAGTACCATCAGTTCTTGATCATATACTACCTCTTGAAATGGTTGAATATCGGCCCTTAGTTTTTGGTATAGTGATTCTGTGTATTCCTTCCATCTTTTAATGCTTTCTGGTGGTGGAATTGATTGTAAAATTGTACAACCACTGTAAAAAGCAATATTTCCTTAATATATTGTAGCTAGAAATAACATACAGTCTAGCAATGCCAAAAACTAGATATATATCCTACAGAATTAAGAGTTAGGACATGAATTGATAAACACACAACTAGAGCTCTGGTAGCGTAGTGGTTACGAATCGGGCTGTAAACCACAAGGGCAGCAGTTTGAAACTACCAGTTGTTCCACAGGAGAAAGATGAGGCATTCTGTTCCTGTAAAGATTTACAGCCACAGAAACCCTGTATAGGGTCGCTATGAGTCCGAACCAACTCCACAGCACACAGCCACTACCATTATATTCATAGTAGCACAATTCACTATAGCAAATAGAAGAAAATAGCGTTAATGTCTATCAGTGGATGAATGGATAAACAAACTATGTTACATACACACAATGGAATCCTATACAACACTAAAGAATAATGATGAATCTGCAAAACACCTTATAACATGGATGAAACTGGGGAACATACTAAGTGATTTTAGACAAACACAAAAGGAGAAGTATTTTGTTATAAAAATCAAGAAATTTCTTTACACAAAAAAAAGGAACAATCTTTGATGGTTACTAGAGGTGAAAAGGAAAGAGAAAAAAAAATGGCAACTAGAGGGTTGTAGTTGTTGTTATTATTAAGTACCATTGAGTCAGTTCCGACCCATAGCAACTCTGTATAGGATTTCCCAGGTGCAGCTGGTGAGCTTGAACTGCTGACCGTGGGGATCAAACTGACTTTGCGGTCTAGCACATTAACCCACAGCGCCACATCAGGACTCAACTAGAGGGTAGAGATGCATATTAACCGGGTGAAGAAAAATACAATATACAATAAGTGGAAGTCAGCAAAAAATGATCAGGGCAAAATAAAAAAAAAAAATTGGGAGGAGAACAAGAGTTTAAAATAACACAGGTAAGATTGAGGCAGAGATGATGATGTGGAGAGATGGAGTAGCTGAGGACTTTAGACACAGAGAGGGAGAGGGGCCGTGTGCTGATGACCAGGGGGCAGGCTTGTAGGGTATACCCTTTGGTTGGTTGATTATGCATGGAGGGGATTGTAACCATGGCAATGAAACGATATATGATAGGATGAATGTAAAACTAATGTTCTCCCATGTAAACTATTACATCATTCACAATAAAACATTTTAAAAAGTAACACAGGTAAATATTATTGCAGATAGGCCTGTAATAACAGTAACAGCAATAATCTATGAATGAATACATACATGCAAACTCAACAGATGTGGGAAGGAGAGTGGCACTATACTGATGGATATATACAAGTTTGAGGATATTGCCACATATGTTTTACATATGTGTCAAATACATATATGAATATAGCAGAGGATACAAGAGACAAGTCACCAGTCTTTCCTTGGAAACCCAATTACAGGTTGCTATGAATCAGAACCAACTCTATGGCACTTAACAACAACAACAACAACACAGGGGTCAGCGTTATGCAAACTTCTTAGCCATAACTGAACACCTTAAAGGAAGGAGTCTCTGAGCCTGGGAGCTCAAGTTCACAGTCTTTGGAAACATCAAGTTCAACTGACACAACATAGTTCACAAATGTTCAACAAAAAAATGGTCTACATACTACTTGAGTGAGTAGTCTCAAGTAGGTCTTAAAATCTTGAGAGCAGTTATCTAAAGTGAAGCTATTAGTCTCTTCCCCACTGAGAGCAAAAAATAGTGAAAAAAATCAAACAAACATAGAAACAATTAGTCTAAAGGACTAATGTACCAGGCAAAATTCAGGCTGTGCTACCCTGAGAAGGAACTTTGGTAACGTAGCGGTTATCAATTGGGCTGCAAACTTCAAGGTCAGCAGTTTGACACTACCAGCTGTTCTGCAGGAGAAGGATGAGTCTTTCTGCTCCTATAAAGATTTAAAGCTTTGGAAACCCTGTGCAGGGTCACTATGAGTTCGAACTGACTCCATGGCACATAGCCACCACCACTCCCCTGAGGCCAGTAGAACTAGAAGGTAACTGAGTATTGATATCAACTGTTCTGAACAGAATTACATTAGAAGGTTCTTCTTGTTCTTTGTTGCTGTTGAGTCATTTCTGACTCAAAGTGACCTTATGCACAACAGAATGAAACACTGCCAGGTCCTGTACCATCCACACAATCTTTATTCCACTTGGGTCATTGTTACTATCACTGTGACAATCCATTTCATTGGGGGTCTTCCTCTTTTTCACCTACCCTCTATTTTATCAAGCATGTCCTTCTCTAGAAACTGGACCCTCCTGAAAATATGCCAAAATATGAGAGATGAGTTTCACAATCCTGGCTTCTAAGGAGCATTGTGGCTGTACTTCTCCCAACACAGATTTATTTGTTCTTCTATCAATCCACAATACTTTTAAAGATTTTTCTACAACATTGTAATCAAAATTCATCAATTCTTCTAGGGTCTTCCTTATTCATTGCCAAGCTTTCACATGCATATAGTGGTGGTTATGTACTGTGGAGTCACTTCTGACTCAAAGCGACCCTGCATAGGGTTTCCAAGGCTGTAAATATTTACGAGAACAGAAAGCCTCATCTTTCTCCAATGGAACCGCTGGGAGTCTGAACTGCTGACGTTGAGATTAGCAGCCCAATTCGTAACCACTACGCTACCAGAGCTCCTTATTGAACATACATGGTGTGGGTCAAGAGCACTTTAGGCCTCAAACTGACATTTTTGCTCTTGAACACTTCCAAGAGAGCTTGTACAGCAGATTTGCCTAACGTAACATATCATTTGATTTCTTTACCAGTGCTTCTATGAGTGTTTATAGCGGATCCAAGCAAAATGAAGTCTCTGACAACTTCAATATTTTCTCCATTTATCATGTTATTTATTTTCCAGTGGTGAGGATTTTTGTTTTCTTTACATTAAATTGCAACCCATACTGAAGGTTGTGGTCTTTGATCTTCATCAGTAGGCATTTTAAGTCCTCTTTGCTTCCAGCAAGAAAGGTGGTATCATATGTATATTGCATGCTAGTAATGAGCCTTCCTTCAGTCCTGATGCCAAGTGTTTCTTCAAATAATCCAGCTTCTTGGATTATTTGTCAGCATATAGATTAAAGTATGGTGAAATAATACACAACTTTCCTGACTTTCAAACATTTAGTATCCCCTTGTTCTTTCATAACGCACATCTCTTGATCTATGTATAGGTGCCTTGTGAGCCCAAATAAGTGTTCCAGAATAAACATTCTCTGCAATGTTGTCCATAGCTTGTCAAATGCACACAATCCAAAGCCTTTACATAGATGGAGCAGCTGAAGACTTTAGATCCAGAGAGGGAGAGCAACTGTGTGCTGAAGACTTGGAGGGTACAGGGGGAAGGGTTGCATGGAGGGGATTGTAACCATGGCAATGAGATGATATAATGTAAAATGAATGTATAACTAATGTTCTCCCAAGTAAACTATCACATAATTCACAATAAAACATTTAAGAAAAAAAACCCACTGAAAATAGAAATACCATATGACCCAGCAATCCCTTTACTTGGTATATATCTTCAAGAAATAAGAGCCATGACACAAATGGATATATGTACACCAATGTTTGCAGCATTATTCCAATAGCAAAAAGATGAAGATAACCTAATGCCATCAGTGGAAGAATGGATACACAAACTTTGGTAAATACACAAAATGGAATACTAGCCAATGTTGAAGAATAATGATAAATCCGCAAAATACCTTATAGCATGAATTATAAACTTCCTAGATACTATCAAATGTATTAAGGCAATAAGTTGATGGGTCTGGGGGCTCAAGACATAGTCTCAGGGGACACCATGGTCAAATGGCATAACATAGTCTACAAAGACAATGTTCCAATCCTGCTTGGGTGAGTAGCATCTGGAATCTTGAAAGCTACTGAGTGGCCAGCTAAGGTACAGCTATTGGTCTTCCTATGTATGGATGAAGATAGGTAAGACTCAGATATACTTGGAACCAATTAGTCCAATGGACTAATGGAACATGTGAACACCAATCTTCATGACTCTAGAGACCAGAGGAACTAGACGGGGCCTAGCTATCACTACACCAAGTGTTCTGAAAGGGATCTCATTAGAGGGTCCCAGATAGAGTAGAAGAAAATTAGAAGATCCCAGGTAGAGAGACAAAACTCATAATTATGAAAAAATAAAAAGGAAAAAGAAAAGAAGAAGAAGAAGAAAAAAAAAAAAACTATGTTTACTGGTCAGAAAGAAACCAGGGCTACCAAGATTACGGCCCTCAACCAACCCTTCAAGTCTAGAAAGAAACTCAACACTGTGGTTCAATTTTCAGCCAAGCAGTTGATAGGTTTGTAGAGGAGGACAACATTAACAAGCTATGTTCACCATGGGATATTCAATAATTCAAAATCAAAAGGGTAACATTTTCCAAAGGATAAAGTTGAGAAGGTATAGAAAGCAGGGTGGAATGCAATTTGGAATCACAGAAAGAAAGAAGAATAACTGTTGTTGCATGGAAGGGATTGTCATCATTGAGGTGAAGCATTTGTTGAATATAAAGTTCATGAGCTTGTCTATAAACTATTGCTCAATTCACAATAAAAATTAAAAATCTTAAAAAAAAAAAAAAAAAAAAGCCTTTGCATAATCAATAAAGCACAGGTAAACGTCTTTCTGGTGTTCTCTCCATCACACGTCAGCAATGGTATCCCTCATTCTAGGTCCTCACCTGGATCTGGCTCAAACCTCCAGCAGTTTCCTGTCAATGTACTCTTGGAGTTGTTTTTAATTATTCTTACAAAATTTTGCTTGCATGTGATAATAGTGATATTGTCCGATGATTTCCGCATTCACTTGGTTACATTGAAGAGATTCAATGGGCACAAAAATGAATCTCTTCCAATCAGTTGGCCAGGCAGCTGTCTTCCAAATTTCTTGGCATAGATGAGTTAGTACTGCATCAGTCTGTTGAAATATTTCAATTTGTATTCCATCAATTCCAAGAGCCTTATTCTTTGCCAATGCCTTCTGTGAGTGCATCTTGGACTTCTTCCTTTGTCTCTTGATCACATGTTATCTCTTGAAATGTTTGAACATCAACCATTTATTTTTGGTAGAGACTCTGTGTATACATTCTATGTTATTTTGATGCTTTCTACTTCATTCAATATTTTTCCTTAGCATTCCTCAATATAGTAAATTGAGGCTTGAATTTTTCTTCAGTCCTTTAAGCTAGAGAAATGTTGAGTGTGTCCTTCTCTTTTGGTTTTCTAACTCCTGGTTTTTGCACATTTAATTATAATATTTGACTTTGTCTTCTCCATATGTCCTTTGAAATTTTTTGTTCAGCTCTTCACTTCTTCATTTCTTCCATTTGCTTTAGCATCTCTATACTAGAAAGAAAGTTTCAGAGTCACTTCTGCCATTCATTTTGGTTTTTTCCTTCTTTCATGTATTCTTAATGACCTATTTTCTTCATGTATGATGTTCTTAATGTCATCCCACAATTCATCTGGTCTTCCGTCATTAGTTTCCAATGCATCAAATTGATTCTTGAGACAGTCTCTAAATTCACTTGGGATATGTTCAAGATCATATTTAGATCTTACGAACTTGTTTTAATTTACTTCAGCTTCAGCCTAAACTTGCATATGAGCAACTGATGGTCTGTTCCACAGTCTGCCACTCCTCTTGTTTTGGCTGATGATATGGAGATTTTCCACCGCCTCTTTTCACCTATGTAGTCAGTTTGATTTCTATGTATTCCATCTGGTGAGGGCTATGTGTATAGTCTACTTTTAAGCTGTTTAAGAAAGGTATTTACAATGAATAAGTCATTGGTCTTGCAAAATTCTATCATGTATTGTTTTTCCTGTATTGTTTCTATCAGCAAGACCATATTTTCCAACTACTGGTCCTTCCTCTTTGTTTCCAACCTTTGCATTACAACCACCCATAATTATCAACTGATCTTGAGTCTATATTTGATCTATTACAGACTGTGGGTGTTGATAGAATTATTCAGTTTCATCACTGGCTTTAGTAATTTTGTGTGTAAATTTGAATAACAATGATATTAACTCATCTTCCTTATAGGTGTATGGACATTATCCTATCACAGACAGTACTATACATCAAGATAGATCTTCTAATATCCTTTTTGCTCGTGAATGTGATGCCATTCCGCTTTCATTTCTCATTCCCCACATAGTATACATGTGACTATCAGATTCAAAATGGCCAATACCAGTCCATTTCATCTCACTAATGCCTAAGATATTGATCTTTATGCATTGCACTTTATTTTTGATAATTTTCAATATTTCTAGATTCATACTTTGTACATTTCATGTTATGATTATTAATAAAGTCTCACAACTGTTTCTCCTCATTTTGAGTTGTGCCTCATTAGCAAATGAAGGTATTGGAAGCTTTACTCTATTCACAGTCAACTCTACTTTGAGGAGGCAGCTCATCCCCAGTTGTACTTTGACCACCTTCCAAGCTAAGGGGTCCATCTTCTGGTATGATACCTGACAATATTCTGTTGCTCTTCATAATGTTTCAGCATTCAGCATTCTAGGGCTGATAGTATTCCACTGCTATTCATAAGGTTTTCATTGGCTAACGTTCAGAAGTAATCTGCCTTTCTTTCATCCTAGTATGTCTTAGTATGTCCATACTGGAAGCTTAGCTGAAACCTGTCCACCATGTTTAGCCTGTGGGTATTTAAC
Source organism: Chrysochloris asiatica (assembly GCF_000296735.1). Taxonomy (NCBI): domain Eukaryota; kingdom Metazoa; phylum Chordata; class Mammalia; order Afrosoricida; family Chrysochloridae; genus Chrysochloris; species Chrysochloris asiatica. The sequence continues at coordinate 58,235,776 of NW_006408519.1, forward strand.
ATACTGGTGGCATAGCTTCCAGCATCACAGCAACATAAAAGCCACCGCTGTATGACAAACTGGCAGGCAAGTAGTGGAGAAGTCCTTCATACTGTGGGGAAAAAGTGTGAAACAAAATTCAAAATCATTAAAAGGACCAGGCTACTGAAGTATATGGTGAGACCTGGTGACTCCTGAACCCATGGACAAGGACATAGCCACGGAGGGTTAGAGCTGAGAGTGAAGCATCCAGCTGATATGAAGTGAAGGGAGATGCACAAGAACACCCAAACTTGTAGATAGTACCCATTCAACCTAGCCTTAATGACTTGATGATCAGAACTTGACTACAGGAAGATAAAAAAAAATTTTTTTGATAAAGGAAACAAGTGTAAATTGCTACAATTTGATGAACTTGACCTATACTTGTGGATATGGTAGCTCAAAATACCAACTGAGAGGGAGGGAGTCTTCACATCAAGGATCAATCCTATCCCCTCTGTATACCCGGTTGATAGGGGTGGTCAACTTAGACATTGGCTACCTAAAATTGGGGGGGAGCTATAAAGGCACAAAGTGACTGGCTTAAAGTTTTCAAAAGGGAGTTTAGTCTCCGAGGGTCTGAGGGAAGATAGAGTCCCCACTGAATAGTTTTCATCTTGTCTAGATGGGTCTGATGAAAGGAGATGGGGATAAGATTCTTATGATTCAACAGTTAGTAATTGTTATCATGACTGATAGCAACTGTCGCAACTGTAAAGGTAGAGGTTTTGTAACAAAAAGGGGGAGCAGTTAATCTTACAGTCCAGAAACAAAGGACCATAGGTACATCAAGGGAGAAGAGCACAAGCAAAATGTGGGTCCCTATCCAGAGTCATACACTGACAGAGGTTCAAGCTGGATTCAGAAGAAGCCCTGGAAAAAAGAGACATCATTGCTGATGTCCGATGGATCTTGGCTGAAAGCAGAGAATATCAGAAAGATATTTACCTGTGCTTTATTGCCTACGCAAAGGCTTTCGATTGTGTGGATCATGACAAACTATGAACAACATTGCGAAATATGAGTATTCCAGAACACTTAATTGTACTCATTAGGAATCTGTACCTGGACCAAGAAGCAGTTGTTCAAACAGAATGTGGGAACATTGAAAGTTTTAAAATTAAGAAAGGTGTGTGACAATGTTGTATTCTTTCACCATACTTAATCAAACTGTGTGCTGAGCAAATAATACGAGAATCTGGGTTCTATGAAGAAAAACATGGCATCAGGATTGGAGGAAGACTCATTAACAGCCTGCAATATGCAGATGATACAACCTTACTTGCTAAAAGTGAAGAGGACTTAAAACATTTACTCATGAAGATCAAAGAGCACAGCCTTCGGTATGGATTACATCTCAATATAAAGAAAACAAAATTTACTTTTTTTAAATAAGTTTTTATTGTGAATTGAGTGATCGTTTACATGGAAGAACATTGGATTTATACTCATCGTTTCATTGCAATGATTACAATCTCCTCCGTGCATTCCACAGTATTTCCTTCTAGTCCCTGTTTTTGTTTTTGTTTTTTGGGGGGGATTATACAAAATTTATGTTCGCATGCATATGAGGATGTGAAACTTATGCACAGCAGAATGAAACATGGGACCAATAAACAGCATTCTGATCAATGGAAAAAAGATTGAGTTGTCAAGGACTTCATTCTTCTTGGGTCAACTATCAACACTCACAGAAGCAGCAGTCAAGAGATCAGACGACATATTGCATTAGGCAAATCTGCTGCACAGGAACTTTTTTAAAGTGTTGAAAAGCAAAGATGTCAGTTTGAGAACTAAGGTGTGCCTGACCCAAGCCATGATATTTTCAATAATCTCATATGCATGTGAAAGCTGGACAGTGAATAAGTAAGACCATAGAAAAATTGATGCCTTTGAATTGATGGTGTTGGAGGAGAATACTAAAAGTGTCATGGGCTGCCAAAAGAACCAATAGATGTGTTTTGGAAGAAGTGCAGCCAGAGTCCTCCTTAGAGGCCAAGATGGCCATACTCCATCTCTCATACTTTGAACACATTGTCAGGAGGGAACAGTTGCTAGAGAAGGATATCATGTTTGGTAAGATGGAGGATCAGAGAAAAAGAGGAAAACCCCCAACGAGATGAATTGGCCTGGTGGCAGCATCGATGGACTCAAGTGTGACAACAGTAGTGAGGTTGGCCCAGGATTGAACATTGTTTCGTTCTGCTGTGCATAAAGTCACTATGAGTCGGTGCCGACTCGATGACACCTAACAGCAGCAACATCCAGAGTCGCAGCGACACCAGAGATGGAGGTAGAGATGAGAACATGAAGCGATACAGCAGCTGAGAACTCTAGACTCATGGAAAGAGAAAGCCTGTGTTCTGACAGCTAGGAGGAAGGGTTATATAAAAAGTGCCCTTTGGTTGTTTAAATGATTACATATTCCTGAGTGTTTTTGTGTACATCCCTCCCCCGCCCCCCCCAAAAAAAAAAAACAGGGACTAGAAGGAAATACTATGGAATGCACCGAGCAGATTGTAATCATTACAATGAAACAATGAGTGTAAATCCGATGTTCTTCCATGTAAACAATCACTCAATTCACAATAAAAACTTATTTTAAAAAAAATTAAAAAGGACCAGACTAATGGACAATTAGAGATTGGTGGAACTCCCAGGCCTATGTCCCTGAGTCTCCTTTCAGACTTAAAACTGAACTCACCCTTGTGGCTCAGACAAATAACAGACAGGCCTACTAAGGCAAACAATTACAGTAATTAACATTTAAAAGTAATCAAAGTCAAAAGGGCAGCACCTGCCTAGGTACAAAGTTCAGATGTATATAAATTGTTAAATGGGAAACTGATTTGTTCTATAAACCTTCACTGACTCCACCAAAGAAAGTTAAAAGAAAAGATAGAGTGTTTTAAGTAGCATAGGTTACCTAAATTTAAATTCTTATTTCATAATTCAGGCTATATAAGCCTGAGGATCCAGAGGCAATTATATTTTATTTAAAATCCTCTTTTCTCCAGTGCCAGAACTACCATTGAAAAACTAGCTTCTCTTATATATTGTTAGACACTATTTCTCTTATTTTTTGTTGTTGGATTTACCTTCTCTCTCTTAGTATGGTATTTTAAGATAGATGGACCTAAGCCAAAATCCAAACTCTGCTCTTTATCAGCCATTGCTGTTGTTAATCACTGTTGAGCCAGTTCGACTCATAGTGACTCCCTATATGTTTGCAAGGAGTAAGTAGCTGGCGAGTTTGAAACGCCAACAATGAGGTTAGCAATCCAGTGTTTAGCCTACAGTGCCACACAAGGACTTCATTATCAGCCATGTGTCTTAGTAATAATTTCATTACAGTGGAACAGGAAAAAAATAACAACAAAATAACATAATTAAATAATATAAAAGGAAATTAATGTTTAAATACGATGTATTATTAAGAATTCAAAAGAAGGAAATGTTTCTGAGACTGCAGTATAGGTGTAGTGAATCATTTAATGTCTCTTCTAGACATAGTCCATAAGTCCCACTAAACAATAGTTTTGCCCTGCTGGGTCTGGGTAAGAGAAGGTGCGAGAAGATACTGACGAGATAATACTATTCAACTGTGAATGGTAACATTGTGATTGTAAGAACTTGTGACACTAGCTTGGGTATAAAATGAACTATCTCAGAGTGGGGAATTTCACTACCATCAGGGAAGATGAGCCAGTAGTGGAGCACTGCTTTGGACGCCAAGATCCCTGTGCATTGGACCTCTTTGATCCAGGGATAGAAAGCTGTGGCACCAAAGGACTGGTAGAGGAATTGTTGTTGTTTGTTGTTAAGTGCCATTGAGTTGGTTCTGACCCATAGCCACCCTGTATAGGGTTTCTGAGGAGCAGCTGGTGAGCTTGAACCACCAACCTTGCAGTTCAAACAGCTTTGCAGTCTGGTGCATTAACCCACAGCGCCACACCAATATCAGCAACAAAATAACTAGAGCACAAGACAGGATAATGGGCTTCCCAGTCCACGAAAGCAAAGTTGAGTGATTTGGGGGCAGCAGGCTTGATTGCAAACCAGGGTACCTCCAGGTACTTAATTGGTTGCTGACTCACAGAGGTAGAGCTGAGTGCCTTCAGGCTGAGGCTTATGGTGGAGTCATGTGTCCTGTGGGCATTTATCAGCAGTCCTTAAAGAGCTTTGTAACATTGACCTGGCAGAGAGCAGCCTGCCGATGGGAATTGCTGAAGATTAACTGTCCTGACTAGAGGAACTCTGCACTGAGTATTTCTAATCCTGTATTGGTATTGTTGTTGTTAAGTGCCGTCCAGTCTGTTCCAATCCATAGTGATCCTGTATAGGGTTTCAGAAGTGCAGTTCATGAGCTTGAACCACCAACCTTGCTGTTCACACCGACTTGCAGTCCAGTGCATTAACCCACAGTGCCACACCAGGACTCCTTCCCTAATAACCTCATAACTGTGAATATGATGTCTGAACTCTCTGTGACCACTGCAATAAATTATCTAGCCCAGCTGAGAAGTACTGTGGGAGAGATGGTTTGTGCCACATTTGTTGCAGAGACATACAAGGTTCAGATTACAAAACTGGAAATTCATAAATAGCAAAGTGCTATCTCTCTCAAGCTTTCTCATCTATTCATGTGGAGTGAGGGTCAAATATTATAAAGAGTTATAGGAAGCCCTCTAAAGTGAGTAATGGAAAGTTTCATCAAAAGAGTCACATGTTATTTATCATACTCATAAAGTATAACTGATAAATCAACAGGAAATTATTAACAATGCACATTAAAAATTTCCACCCTCTTTCTGAAAATAAAAATTTTATTAGGAACATACCTCAGGATATGTGATATAGTGAAAGAAGACGTGTTTCAGGGTAACCAAAATTTAAGTGGTGGAACTGGACTTTGACATTGGATAACAGGAACAACAACAAAAATCTGACTATGAATATTGTTAATTTACCAACTGCTTTGCCAAATATTAGCATAGTGGTTACAAATCAGGCTGCTAATCTCACAGTCATCAATTCGAAACTACCAGCTGTTCCGAGGGAGAAAGATGAGGCTTTCTGCTCATATAAAGCTGTACAGCCCGGAAACCCTGTACAGGTTGCTATGAGTCAGAACTGACTCCAAGAACATAATAGCAACAACAACAATGCCAAATATTAAATATATCAACTCATATATTCATTAAAATAGTTTTGTTATTGTCGTTAAGTATCCTTGAGTTAGTTCCAACTCACAGAGATTATGTGCAGATTTTCCAAGGAGTGGCTGGTGGGTTTGAACCACCAACCTTCTGGTTAGCAGTCTAGCACCTATCCTATAGTGCTACACCAGGACTCCTCATAAAAAGGTCAGTACTGCTTTTAATTCATTTTACAGATGAAAAAAATAAAGTTTTATTTATAGACACTGAATAACTTAACTAAAGCCATATATTTATTAAATACTGCGGCATATTTTGAATACGTTACTTAATCCAAATACTATCCTTTAATCCAAATTACATAATTGATTTGTGATTTGGGAGATTTTGCTTGTTTTCGTCATTGGCCGAATGAAGATAAATTTACTGTCCTGTCCTAAAAATCAAGATTTTTTATGTAACTAACCCAGTACAGTGAATGGCACATAATTTGCACTCTAAAATATTTTATTTTAGCCATTATGATGTTAATGAAAATTGTGATTATAGTCATAAGGAATATATACAAATCATTACAAATTATCTGTCAATTGACTAAAAAGTAAATAGATGTAGATATATTTGGAGTTAGTATGATTCAGGTTATATAAATAGTCTGTTTACCACAGGAAAAGAAAATAATGTCTCTTCATATATTTTTCCAAATGCCCATTTATTTGCTATTTAATTAAGAGCAACTTTCTTTTCCCAGAATTAGTCCAGACATCAAGTATGAGACAAGAATACAAGGACAATATTTTAGGAGAAAAAGAGAAACACAGTAAGGCATGGAAAAGAAAATGAGACATTTTAAAACAGCATTTACTTCAATGCCAAACAGAAACTAAGCACAGATGAAGTGGAATGGCATTTCCAGAAATCATCACTAAATAACATTTGATGAGCTTACATTGTATAACACACTATGAAAATATATAAAAGAAATAGGAGACAGGCTCTATCTTACAGAGGAAATAGAATAAAGGGCTATAAACGCAACATAAGAATCCTAACAAATATATTTTAAAATAAAATATCACATCACATTCACTTTGCATGTGTTGTAATGGGACAGGGCAATTATACAAACGAAATAATGGAGTTATAACAAGGAAAGTAGGTGGCTCTCCAATTGTGGAACAACAGTCATTGACTCAGATAAAATAATTTTGCGGCCATAGGAAAAAACATGCAAGACACCTTTTTGCATTTTTATTTGAATAATGCATTCATCAGAACCTTTTTGTTTGAAAATATAGAAACTCAAATCATTCCAGAGGAAGAAAACTGGAAATGTATTGCTTAATATAGTTGGGAAGAAACAGACATACCTCAGAAATATCAGTCAGGAAACTGAGTCTGAGAATTGGATCTTCTTTCAAAGGCATGCCTCAATTTCTCTGTTTCTCTTTTCAAGCTGCCTTCTTTTTCCCCAGCTGCAGACAGTCTCTATTCATGTTGGGTTAATGTGACCATCGTTGTTCTAACTCAGTGACTGAATAAGAAAGTTTAATTTTTCCATCATCTACGGTTATGATATTCCATCAAAGAATTCCTGATATACATTCATGTATATCAGTTGGGTTCCTGGTGTGACACTGTAGAATAAGCACTGAACTGTTAACTTTAAGGTTGGTGATTCAAATGAGCCAGCCATTCCTCAGAAACTCAACACAGGGCTCTGAGTCAGAATCAATTAACGGCACTTAAAAACAACAACATATCAATTATGCAACAACAATTTAGCTATTTCAATTTGGGTTACATAACCATGTCCTCATAGTAAACACAATGGACAAGTGATAGGGTATTATGTTTTTAAGTCTCCACAGTCAAAATTTAATATTAGTTATATAAAAAAAGTATAGCTATAACAAATTTCCCCAAAATTTATATGTTGTTCTTATTAAGTGCCGTCAAGTAAGTTCCGACTCTTAGTGACTGTATGGAGTTTCTGAGGAGAAAATGAATATATTTAACTTGAAAAATATATGCCCATCTTAATGTCATGTTTCCACAAACAAAAATTGTCAGGCTTTATCAAAAGACTGGAGTCCTGGTATAGGGCTGTAGGATAAGCACTGGACTGTAAAGTCATTTGAACTTCAAGGCTGGCAGTTCAAACTCACTGGAACCTTATACACAGAGTTGCTATGAATCAAACCTGACTCGACATCACTTAACAACAACATCAAAACACTGGGAGCATGGTGGCACTGTACAATAAGTACTGGACTATGAACCATAAGTTTGGCAGTTCAAGCCCACCAGCTGCTCTACAGGAAAAAGTTGAAGCTTTCTGCTCCCACAAAGATTTATAGTCTCAGAAACCCTATGGGGGTTGTTATAAGTCAGAACCCACTCAACAGCACATAACTACTATCAAAAGACTAAGCTATGTAGCTATTATTAAAAGTCTCATGCTATGCTACCTGTGTCCCCAAGAAATTAGCAGGAGCTTCTTAGCAGTAAATAGCAAAGAAATGCTATTAAAGGCAGGGTTGGACATTTGAATCCCTTAATTATAATCTACACTATGGGTTGTTGTTGTTGGTAAATGATGTCTAGTTGATTCCAAGTCATACCAACCCTGCGTAGGGTGCCCAAGGAGCAGCTGGTAAGTTTTAACAGCTGACCTTGGGGTCCAGTGCTTTTGCCGACAGCAACACACAATATGAGTGTGTTGTTATTGTTGTCAGGTGCTGTCAAGTTAGTTCAAACCCATGGTTTCAGTCAGGCGCACCTTAGTCTTCTAACTGACATCATTGCTCTTCAACAATTTAAAATGTTCATGTGCAGCAGATTTACCTAATGCAATATGTTGTCTGATTTCTTGATGGCTACTTCCTTGAGTGTTGATGGTTGATCTGAGCAAAATGAAGTCCTTGACAACTTCAATCTTTTCTCCATTGACAAGGATGTTGTTTATAAGGTCCAGTGGTGAGGATTTTTGTTTTTTCATACTGAGATGCAATCCATACTGAAGACCATGGTCTATGATCTTCATCAGTAGTGTTTTAAGTCCTCTTCACTTTCAGCAAGCAAGATTGTATCATCTGCACATCCCAGGTTGTTAATGAGTCTTCCTCCAATCACGATGTTACACTTTTCTTCATATAACCCAGCTTCTCAGATTATTTGCTCAGCATACAGATTGAATAAGTATGGTGAAAGTCTACAGCTTTGTCACAAACCTTTTCTTAATTTTAAACCAATCGGTGTTCCTTTGTTCGGTTTAAACAACTGCCTCTTGGTCTCACTTATTCTTGTTATTTCCTTCAAGAGCTTCCTCTCTTTTTTAAAAAAAAAAATATTTATTGTGAATTGAGTGAAGATTTAAAGAGTTTTTCATACAACAAATCATGCAATTAATTTCATCTCAATAATTCCCTCAGTGTAACACTTATTCCATTCTTACCTGTGTTTTTTTTCCATTCCTATTCCTTTCCCAAAGCTTCTGAACATTGTTCTTGGGGAAATATTGCACTTTTGATATTGAATGGTTGACCATTCTATGATATCTCTACTTTTACTAGTGGTGTTGTCTCCCTTATAAAATTCTCTCTCTTTTTTTGGCTACAAATTGAACAATGGGGGTGAGTTCAGTTCCAGAACTGAAGAGTGACCAAGGACAATAGTCTTTGATTTCCATCAGTTCCTATCTAGCCAGTAAGATTGATCGTTTTTCAAGATTTTGAATTTTGTTAATTCCTTTTCCCCTACTTTATCCAATATCTTCTAATGTGAGGGATTTCTGGGAATTATTTGGTTTATAGCTACCTTTTAGTTCTTTGCTCAATCTCAAAGCATTTCACTCTATAGGGCTAGTTACTTGGCAAGAGATGTTGTTATTTTTGTTATGTGCCATCGAGTCAGTTTCAACTCATAGTGACCTGATGAACAACAGAATGAAACACTTCTGGGTCCTACACCATCCTAACAATCATTGTTAAGCTAAAATCCATTGCTGCTGCCACTGTATCAATGCAATTTTTTGAGGATATTCCTGTTTTTGGCTGACCCTCCACTGGTCCCTCTTGATAATATGTCTGAAGTATGAGAGACAAAATCATGCCATCCTGACTTCTAAGGAACATTCTGGCTGTAGTTCATCCAACACAAATTTGTTTGTTCTCTAGCAGCCTATGGTACTTTTAATATTCTTCTCCAACACCATAATTCAATTCCATCAATTCTTCTGCAGTTTTCTTTATTAATTGTCCAATTTTCACATATATAGGAAGCTATTGAAAATACCATGGCTTGGACCAAATGCACCTGAGTCCTCAGACATATTTGTTCTTGGTCCCTTTAAAGACACCTTGTCTAGTAGATTTGCCTAATGCAATAAGTCATTTCATTTATTAATTACTGCTTCTATGAATGTTGATAGTGGGTTCAAGCAAAATGAAATCTTTGACAACTTCCATCTTTTCTCCATTTACCATGATGTCATTTATTGGTCCAGTGGTGAGATTTTTTTTTTTTTTTTTTGATCAAATACCACTACCTTCTGCATAGGTTCTCACCAATGCTATTTTGAATTTTCTTTAAAAAATTTTCCTAGTTAGCCCCTGTGATTAGAAAGATTTTACAAAATCATTTTATTGTTAGTATCTATATAATCTAAGTATTACATTTAAACAATGTATAACTATATTCATCACCTAATTATTCTAAGGTTAAAATTGATAATGAACATTACTAAGGACTTTTTATGGTCTGATACCGAGGATCAGCTGGTGAGCTTGAACCATCACCAACCTTGCATTTCAAAAGACCTTGCAGTTCAACCCATTAATCCACTGCACCACACCAGGACTCCAATATTTCATATATTGTTGTTGTTAAGTGCTGTCAAGTCGATTCCAACCCATAGCAACCCTGTATAGGGTTTCCAAGGAATAGCCGGTGAGCTTGAACTGCCGACCTTGTAGTTCAAATGGCATTACAGTCTGGCACATTAACCCACAGTGCCACACCAGGATTTCATATAGGTTGGTGTAAAAGGATAGTTTGGATAAAGTGATATTTGAGAAGTTTCTTGAATGAAGATGCAGACTTCTCTGTCTGTGCAGCAGTGAGTAGACCTGTGGGGTTTGGCTTAATATGGACAGTGAGGCCAGCTTCATAATCAGTTCAAGTTGAGATACCAACAGTAAGTTTCCTATAGACTTGACACTGTGGCCAGTGACTGCAACTCGGAGAAGTCAAATCCACATCTTATTAAGAATTGATTTTCAGATACTTCTGACAATTTTTGCAAAAATTTGAAGATAGAATTGGAAGAAGAGAAAAGTGATAAACAGAACTAATGACTTCAATTCTTGCCAAAATGTCATGTTAGGCAACTAACCAAAGAAACTAATGACATCTTTGAAAAACAGAACATTGATAAATAGTTGGACTTAGCAAGTTTGAAAGCTAATCAGTAAAACAAATAAGTTGTAAACCCAGTAAGAACATGGTTACTTAAGTAAAATGCAACAAATAATTTCTGCAATTGAATTGATCAAGAAAGAAGTTATATAATTTTTCTTCAAACATATATGTACATTTCAATACAAGTATATATAGAGAGAAATATATGAGTGTACTATATATTCCAAGCATATGTTGTAATGTTATTTTTTTTTCTAATGTCCACATACTCTTAAACATAAAAATTCTTTTAAAGACTGCTATATACATACAATTGGGCTGCTAACCACAAGGTCGGCAGTTCAAAACTACCAGCTGTTCCACAGGAGAAAGATGAGGCTTTCTGCTCCTGTAAAGATTTCCAGCCTCGGAAACCCTGTGTAGGGTCGCTATGAGTCGGAACGGACTCCACAGCACGTAACAACAACAACAACATATACATACAATAAGCGCTGGACTGTGAAACACAAGTTCGTAGTTTAAGCCTGCTAGCTGCTCTGTGGGAAAAAGATGAGGCTTTCTGATCCTAAAGATTTTAAAAGCCTTAGAAACCCCATACAGAGTCACGATGAATCAGAGTTTACTCAAGGCACTTAAAAACAACAGCAACTTTTTGTTGTATAACTGAATGAATACATCCATGTCATTGGTTGATTTTTGTTCTAGCTCTACATTTTCATTTTTCATCTCTACAACATAATTAATAATTTTTTATTTCAATATCTTCTGATATTTTTTTTTTTTAATCTGCTAAGGACAATTTTCTTTTTTCATTATAATGGGCCATAATAGTAGAACATTTGCTTGATAATAAAAGCTGTACACAAAATATCTGGATAAAAGGTGTTAAGAGCATTCAAGATGAAATTATTTTAAGAATAATGTAAAATATTAAAATTCCTGCTTCAAACATATATATTGATTTCCAGGTCATTTTGCTGATTCAGTGTGAGCAAATGCACTCTATGTTTGATACTGAGAAATATTGAAAGAGTTTCTGAAATTGTATACCTTGGTGAGTGTTTTGTTTTTACACACACAAAATTTCACACACGTTTCTTTTGAAATGGTAAAAAAGGAACTTTCTCTAGATATGCTCTGCTTGAAAATTTCCTACCAAACATGAATTGTTTATGAAAACAATTCTTTAGAACTTGGAAATGGAGAATTCATCCCAGAGCACTGACCTTTTCTAATAGTATACAGTTTGAGAAGGTCTCAAAATATATTCTTCCCCATCTCTCCACCAAACTGTGGTTCAAAAGCAGATGAACCTTTTCAGTTATCTAATAATCAAAAGCTTTAGATGGTAGAGAAGGGGCAGGGGGAGATTTGAGTATTCTGCTGGGTTTTTTTTTCCTAATGAGCTTAACTTTTTGTAATATGCTGTAGATAAAGAAAGGCTGTATTGTTGTTGTTTATAATAAAAAGGACTTATTTCCCTGCTGACTATACAAAGAAATCTCTCTGAACCATCGCAGCACCAGATGGGTGCCATCTTAGCCACCTGATTCAGCCACAAGAGGCCCAGCACCATCTGATTCCTTCTCCTCCTTCCTCAAGTTTTTCAACTTGAGGATGAAAGAGAATCCAAATTCACATGAAAATTACCTTATATTTTTAAACTGAGAAGTGTGTGTTTCCAAACTCTGCAAGGATTCCTAAAAAGGCAGAATATACCCAGGCTACCATCTCTGTAAAACTTCCCCTGCAGAGGGGAGCTTTCCTTTCTACTCTCCGAACCACAATAAAAGAAGAAACAAAGTGACTGAAAATATGATTTCTATGCATAAAATGTGAAGATACCCTATTATTTTCTCTCCTACTGAGCTGAGTATCAATTTGGATTGTGGTATTAGGTACTTTTACTCAAACACAAATAATTAAAACAATCACTTATTGTGCTTGAATTTTTCTTAAAAACCATAAGCCACTCAAAGGTAACAGTAAGAACCCTAGTATTTATTTTTTTGCACTTGAACTGAATTTAAGAGACTACATACTTTGTTTCCTTAGAAGTTATTGGTTGGTTTATTTAAAATACAATAAACTTACATTCTTAAATCCAGATTTATCTTGCTTAATGAACATGAATCATTAAAATGGTCTAAAGCTAAAAAGATTTTCCTTGAGAATTTCTAAAACCAAGTAAGTAATTTGCTATTGCAGTTTTAAAACAGTCCTCTTTAATAGTGGGAACATTTACGAAATAATGAAAACTTAATAATAAAGAATTTACAAGTTATGTGTATAACAATCCTCAAAGAAAATCATAATAACATTATTTCCTCCCTTAAATATTTTTTCTAACACCTCAGAGGTAGCAAATCTTAAAATCAATCAACAACCTTGGTGTCTCTGTTATCTAGATCTTTTTCCATAAATCCTAAGACCTGCTAAAGATCATAATAACTGCTGGTATGGTGCTGTAGGATAAGCACTGGACTGCTAACAACAAGGCAGGTGGTTCGAGCCCAGCAGCTGATCCTCAGCCTGTACAGGATAGCTAGGACCCATAGACTGTGAGTCAGAACCTACTCGACTGCACTTAACAATATCAGAAATTCTTAAACCAAATACAAAAGTAAGCTCTTCTAGCGAGGACTCTAAATTTTAAGTCTCATTTACATACAGCACTTACTTAGAACTAAGGTTAGCAAAGGTGGGAGAGGGAAGCTTTAGAGGAAGAGGATAAAAGAATAGAGAATTTTCTTTTCACTGATTCTGACATAATTTTCGCCATTTCAAATGGAGTTGAATAAAAATTAAGTGGAGTTGATATTTTAAAAAGTCACAGCAGTCCAAGAACTAAACAACAAAAATAAATCTCTTAATTGGAGAATAAATTGAATGCAATCTTGAAGAAAGGGCTTGCTAATAACCAATCCTAGAGTGTCTTGTGTTTTTCATTGCAGTTAATATGACAACTCTATCTTTAAAAATCATGTATTTAGTACTACAAAATCAAACAAGCTTTTTGACAAACCTATGATTTACTTAAAATCATTGAAACAGAAGGAAATTTCAACTCATTTCTTATTTTCTTACTAATTAGTTATCAACTTGCATTCTTATAAAACTTAATTTATAAACACTAATTAAAATTTAGGAAACGTGCACCCATATATGTAGCTTAAGCCTAATAACATACTAATGATTTTGTTGGTCCCTAAGGATAAGCACTCCACCATACAGTCAGTTTGAACCTCAAGGTTGGGATTCAAACTCACCAGCTTCTCTTCAGAAGCCTTATACAGGGTTGCTATGACTCAGTACTGACTTAACAGACTTTAAAACAACAATCAATACTTTGGAGTCCTGGTGTGGTGCTGTTGGATAAGCACTGGACTGCTAACCACAAGGTCAGGGGTTCAAACCCATTAACCACTCCACAGAAACACTATACAACATCACTATGAGTCAGAACCGACTCGATGGCACTTAGGCCAACAACAATCAGTACTTTAGGAATATTGGGGGTACTGTAGGATAAGCAATGGCCTGCAAACCTCAGGGTCAGCAGTTCACACCCACCACTGTTCCGTGGGAGAAAAATAAGGCTTTCTAATCCTGTGATGATTTACAGCCTCAGAAACTCTCAGTAGGGTTGCTATGAGACAGAACCAACTCACAGCTCCTAACAACAATCAATAATTTAAGAAGTCCTAGTGGCACAATGTTTAATTGCTTGACTACAAACCAAAAGATCTGTAGTTGGAGCCTACCAGCTGCTGGGGTGGGGAGGAGGTGTTGGGAGAGATGGCAGCCTGCTTACATAAAGATTATACTCTTATAAACCTTATGGGTATGCTCTACTGTGACCTGTATATACATTATAAGTCAGAATCTGCTTGAACGCAACGTGTTTTCTTTCATTTTAATCAGATCTTTAATTCCTATGATGTTGCTGGTGATGGAGTACCATGGAGTCAGTTCTGACACATAGCGATCCTGCATAGGGTTTCCCAGGCTGTAAATCTTTATGAGAGCAGAAAATCTCAACTTTCTCCTATGAAACAGCTGGTAGGTTCAAAATGCTGACTTTGAGGTTAGCAGCCCAATTCATGAGCACTACACTACCAGAGCTCCTAATTCCTAGGATTGTTGTTGTTAAGTGTCATTGAGTCGATTCAGACCCTTAGAGACCCTTTATAGTATTTTCGGGAAGCAGCTGGTGAGCTTGAACCACTGACCTTGCAATTCAAAGTGATTTTGCAGCCCAGTGCATTAACCCATAGCACCATTTCAGGCCTCCAATTCCTATGATTTGTTGTTGTTGTTGTTAAGTGTCATCAAGTCGGGCACCAACTCATAGCAAGCCTATGCACAGCAGAATGAAACACTGCCCAATCCTGGGCCAACCTCACTATTGTTGCCACACTTGAGTCCATCGATGCTGCTACTTGGCCAATCCATCTCGAAGGAGGTCTTCCTCTTTTTCTCTGACCCTCCACCTTACCTAACATGATATCCTTCTCCAGCAACTGGTCCCTCCTAACAATGAGTCCAAAGTATGAGAGACAAGTTTGGCCATCCTAGCTTCCAAGGAGAATTCTAGCTGCACTTCTTCCCACACAGATCTGTTGGTTCTTTTGGCAGCCCATGGCACTTTCAATATTCTCCTCCAACACCATAACTCAAAAGCATCAATTCTTCTACAGTCTTCCTT
>NW_006408519.1:58252508-58260255 GCF_000296735.1 Chrysochloris asiatica
ACTTAATTGTGCTCCTCAGGAATCTGTACATGGACCAAGAGAGAGTTGTTCGAACAGAACATGGGAACACTAAATGGTTTTAAATTAAGAAAGATGTATGACAGGGTTGTATTCTTTCACCATACTTATTCAACCTGTATGCTGAGAAAATCATCCAAGAATTCTTATGACAGCATTGCCTAAAACTTTTTTTTGTTAGGTGAGAATCAAGTAATCTTAGTAACATGGATAGAGTAAAGTTTGGGACCTTCGTTTGTTAAGTGGGACTGCAAAGTTGTTCAAACTGCAAGGTCGGTTGTTCAAACTCACCAGCTGCTCTTTGGAAACCCTATACAAGGTTGCTATGGGTTGGAACCAACTCCACAGCAATTAATAACAGCAACAATATTTGCTAAATGTAGAATGACTCAAAATGAGAAGAAACAGATATAGACATCCTTTAATAATTAGAATGTGGAATGTATGAAGTACTAATCTTAGAAAAATAGAATGCATAAAGATAGATACCCCACCTCTTCTGTTTTTTTCTTTTTCTTAGTTCATCCTGTTTGGAAGGAAAACAGCTGGAGGTCTGTAAGGTCATGCAGCCATTGTGTGATCATAAAAGATAAGTTTTAATTTCTGAGAAACTTCGTATTCACTTCAGAGAGGGTGATGATGTCTAAAATAGTGAGACAATGGTGTTGATGCAGAAAAGTTATCATATCATAACTTACTTTGACAGTAAATTAGAAGGTAAAGTCAAAATACTTTGCCAACAGATTAGCAATAGGTGTGAGTGAGAGAGTATCACAGATGAATTTTTATTTTCCAACTTCTGTTATTAAATGAAAGGGAGGCCACTCACAAAGGTTAGGATCATTAGAAAATAAACAGAGTCAACAGAAAAGACTCAAGATCATGAGTTTCTTCTGAATAGAATGAGTCTGGCAAGATTTTGAGATATAATATAGAATATTCCAAACAAGGCAACGAAATATTAGAGGTCAGAGAAAAGATCTGGGCTGACATACGAATCTGTGAGTGAACTATATACTAGGGAAAAAATTTGTGGTTTCGAAGTAGTTCAGCTGTAAAAAGAGCTGAACAAATGGAGAATGATGAGAAAGGAGGAGAAGAATCTGGAAAGTTTGGTGTCATGAAAGCCAAATAAAAAAAAAAGATTTCCAAGAAAAAAGGGAGTGATCAACAGTGCTGAGTATTGCTGAGAGATCACAAACCATGTGATCTGCAAAACTGGCGTGTGGAATTAGTGATCTGATAGTCACTAATTGAAGTCTGCCCAGACTAGGTTAAACTTAGAAACATAATGGAGATGTGGGGGTAGGGGAAGGTGGTTTATTGCCTCTAAGATGTTTTGCTGACTGGCGTCTTCCAAGTAGTTTTGTCCAAAAAAATAGCTAGCTATTGGGATAGGCTGAACTGGATCTATTCATATCTGCCTCTCCAAGTCTCAGACACCTTTACATCTTATGACATATGTCTCATGAAAACCCCCTTGCTGAGCATGCTAAGGATGCCACATTCTGAACATTGCACATGACTGCTTTGCATATCCTGATCCAGCCCCAAATGCATAAACAAAGGGTTTCCAATGAGACTTTATGAATATGTATCACTTCCCTTTTATTCCGTAAAAATGTCAAACACCCCAGTGTGAAACAATGGACCTGCCATTCCTCTCCAAGCACTCTTTACTCCGCTGGGTTTAAGTGCCTGGAGACACTCTGCTCCCTGAATGAGCTTCTTGGCCTAAAGGCACTAGGCTTTCATTACTCCATAGCTGGGAAGCCCACTGCTCTGTTTGGTGTGCTAGTTACTGGTGGTAGTAGTTCTGCTGTTGTTGTTGTTCATCTACTCCTCCTCCAGTGGCACATTGTCTGTCCCTGGGTCACAGAGGTTCACTGCGCAAGGATCTTGGGGTCCAAAGGACAGGCTCCACTCCTGACTCTCATACCTTCATGGTAGCAAAATCCGCTATTCCTCCTTCTGAGATGCCTCATTTTATACTCACACTAAAGGTCCAAGTTTTTACAATCGTATTAGCCCTGTTAACCATTTACAACTGAACCATATCATCCTGTCAGTATCTTCTCTTACTCAAACCCATCAAGAAAAAGTTGTTTGGAAGGAGTTTTACAAAGTCCTGATGTGGCACTGTGAGCTAATGCACTAAACTGCAAAATCAGTTTGAGCCACAAAGTCAGTGGTTCAAGCTCACCAGCTGCTCATTGGAAAACCTATAAAGGGTCACTATGGCTTAGAACTGTCTTGTCAGCACTTAAGAACAGCAGCATGGCTAGAATGGAGTCCTGGTGTGGCACTGTGGTTTAATGCACTGGACTGCAAAGTTGGTTTGAGCAAGGTTGGCGGTTGAATCTCACCAGCCACAAAAACCCTATACTGGGTCACTATGGGTCGGAACCGACTCAACAGCACTTAGCAACAACAACAACTAGAAGAGACATTAGATAATCCACTGCATCCCAGTTTATAGAGTCAGATCTGAGAAACCATCCTCCTCTTCACTCCTTGCTCAGTGCTTTGCAATAAAGCTACTTTCTCTTCCTCAAAGACTAGTATACCCAGCAGGAACTTCTTTGGTTCCTTCACATGGTGACCTTTGCAAGAGCTATTTCGATGGAGTGACAGGACAAGGAGCTAAATTGGAGTCAGTTAAATAATGAGCAGACGGTAAGGAAATAGAAATTAAATGTCACAAGGACAGCCAATTTTGTTACTACTTTTCCCAAGAAAGAATAGAAACTGTCTAGGGAGAAAGCTGGAGAAGACTTTTTGTATGTGGGTGGTTTTTGTTGTTTGTTTTTTAAACTGAGAAGCTTCTAGTATATTAAAAACCACCAGGCTTTTATTTCCAATAAACTCTACTTTCTGTATTAAAAATTATATGTTAGCAAATTCTTATAGGGGTTATATTATTTTAACAAACAGATTCCCTGATAAGATACTTAGGCTCCAACTCAAACTGACGCTGTTCATGTCCAATAAGAATTATAATCAAAGAGTAGCCAGTTTTATTTTCTGCATTTTAAAGTTTTGTCAGCCTTTTGTGTTTCTAATGATGTTTTATTGGCTAATAAGGTTTTGTTTTCATTTCTTGCTAACTGCTAGAGCTTCCATTAACAATGATATTGAAACAAGATTTCCACAGCAGGTGGGAGCTGCATTTAAACTCACAGATTAGCATGGAGTACCAGAAAGAAATTGAAAACTTTAAGGCGATAGACTTGTTATATTATTTTGTTTTTTATTTCTTCTTGAAAGCATTGTTCATTTGTAGGATTGCTATTCTGTGGAAATGTAAACTAGAGCAAATAATTGCTTTTGAGACAGAGTTTAACTCCACCACAATTCAAAGGCCATTTTATATAGGGGCCAGAATTCTACATACTACTACATAGTCAAAAGAGAACCCGTGAATATATAAAACTAAGACCTGAGAAGAAAGCAGACTTAGTGTCTCTATCCATAAATAACTGTGAAGAAATGACCATTAAAATTTTCGGCACATAAGAGGGTTTAGCCTCACAGATGCATGACCCACAGAAATGCTGGACAATGGAGGAATCGACTCATACAGCTGACTGACCATGCTGCAGCTTAGTACAGCCAGAGGTCATTTTAATATGTGCCATTGGAAGATTTGCAGAAGAATATTTGAGATTCTCTTTTACCAAAACAAGTGTTTCAACACAACAAAGAACTGTAAATATCCTTTTGGTGGTGTTTGACAAAATCAAACAGAATATTAAAAAAAAAAAAAAAAGTTCTGGAAATAAAGGGGAAAGAACATTTATAATATTCTCAAGCCTTACAATCCTGCCATCATTTTAGTACAAAATTGAATCATTATCCTTGAAGTTTCCCCAATGAATGACCTGTCACCAAGTCTTAAGGACCCACCAGCACTTACCCATTCTAATTGGTGATTGGAGTAGAGAGTAAAGCTGTTAATTAGCTTTTGTTTCAGACCTCATGGTACACATACTAATTCCACATAAGCTACTGCTGTTAAGTTGATTCTGAGTCATGGCAACCCCACCCCTTAACTGAGTACAAGTGCTCCGCAGGGTTTTCTTGGCTGGAATCTTGATGAAAGCGTATCACAGAGGTTCTCTTCCATGACATTTCTGGGTGGGTTTGAACTACTAGTGTTTAAGTTAGTAATAGAGAACAAACTGTACCACACAGGGAATTTAATTCCATATAAAAGTGGATTTCTGAGTTTTGCTTGTTGTTTATATTGAATGTTTCTTCATTTTTTAATTCTAATAATAAAACCAATAACTAACATTTGTTGGGCATTTCTAGATTATGAAATTGATATTGTAATTATTATCCTTTGAGGGCACTGAACCACAGTTGAAAAGTGAAACAGGTGATACAGTAGGGATTTAGACTCAAACAATCTAACTCCAGATGTTGTTGTTGTTATTAAATGCCATCTGACTCATAGCAACCATGTATAGGGTTTCCAAGGGGCAACTTGTAGATTTGAACTGTCAGCCTTGTGGTTCACATTCCAGTGCTGATCCTACTGTGCCACACCAGGAGTTTAACTCTAGTACATATTCTTTAATCTAAAAATTTAGAAGAAAAACTTAGGTACATGTATAGATAAAATAATTTCATTATGTAATGTTCTCTTCCAGTAATGTTTCCTTTCCCAGTAATAAAATGATATAGAGTAATTTTTCCTTTCAAATTTTTAATCTGTATGCTTTTACTTCAAATATATTAATACTTATTTATTTTTATCCCTTCTACATGTTATGTTGTTGGGTTTTTTGTTTTTTTTTTTCTATTTCTTTCATATTCATTAATAAAACATACCTTTAATCTACATCTTTTATTTTTACCATTTATACCTCTAGCATTCTGGTGATTTTTAAATTTTTCATTCTGATGCTTAAAATTTCCTTTTTTATCTCTACTTTTAAAAATAACGTTTATGGTTGTGTTTTTTCTACTGTGGTAGACTAAATGTCTTCAAAGCCCTTTTCATAAGAAAAAGAATAAAATGAAGCAAGTATCATTCTAAAGGCATTTATAAACTGCTGCAAAAATAAAGTTGCCTGGGGATAAAAATTAAGAGAGAAAGAAAACCACAGTAAGAAACAGGAACTCAAGGTAATGCTTTCCCTAAGGGGTCACTTGCTCATTACTGAAACCAAGTAGCATGAACATTAAAAACTACCTACCCAGGAGTCCTGGTGTGGCACTGTAGGGTATTGCATCAGACTGTAAAGTCACTTGAACTGCAAGGTCTGTGGTTCAAGCTCACCAGCTGCTCCTTGAAAACCCTGTACAGTGTCCCTGTGGGTCAAAATTGACTCTACAGCACTTAACAACAACAACCCAGGAATCTTAGTGTGGTGCTGCAGGATCAGCACTGGACTTCAAACCACAAGGTCTGCTGTTCAAACCCACCAGCTGTTCCTTGATAACCCTGTACAGGGTCACTATGAGTCAGAAACTGACTTGATGTCACTTAATAATAACAATAACAACCCAGGGTACATAAGACAAATTCTGTGACTTTGTGTAGTACTGGAGTCCTCGGGTGGAACTCTAATATAAGCATGGGACCACAAGGTCAGTTTGAACTGCAAGGACAATGGTTCAAATCCACAAGCTCCTCGTTGGCAACCCTATGCAGCATCTCACTAAGAGTCAAAACTGACTCAGAGGCACTAAAACAACAACAATGTGATGTTGTAGGATACGCACTGGATTGCTAACTGCAAAGTCAGCAGTTCAATTCTCCCAGCTGCTCCTTTGGAAACCTTATACAGGGTTACTATGAGTCAGAACTGACTCCGTGACACTTAACAACAACAGTCGGAATCAATTCAAAGGCAGTGAGTTTATTCAAAGTAAGCAACCAGAATAGAGGCTCCTGCATAAAAAAAGGATCCTCAGAGGAAAAGGGGCTGAGAAAAGGTGCTTTTGCTTTACAGATAAGCAAGATAATATAGCCCTAGTGTGATTTAAGGAATTTTAAACTAAGAAATTAAATTTTTCTTGGTTAGTTACTTGCTGGGTCACACATGAGAAGAAAATATAAATATTTACTAAAGGGTATATACAGAATACAAGGTTAATACATAAAAGGATTTCTAAGAAAAATTTGAAGTTTTAAAATGTCATTTTTGGTTCCTTTAAGGAGCTCTGCTAGCGTAGTGGTTACAAATCAGGTTGCGAACCGCAAGTTCAGCAGTTCGAAACTACCAGCTGTTCCATGGGAATAAGATGAGGCTTTCTGCTCCCATAAAGATTTACAGCCTCAGAAACCCTATACAGGGTCACTATGAGTCAGAACCAACTCCATGGCTCATAACAATAACAACACGGAACAAAAGACCAACCACCATCCGCTGCAGCTGCTATCAGAGACCTGGTGAGATTCAACATACATTTAATTGTCAGATCTGGAAGGCAGCAAGGATCCTCCTCTAAGGAAATAATACTAAGATGCTTGACTGTCTTATGCATATTGGTTTCCCTTGCCTACTATTGTAAAATAGACACTTGAGCTGGATACAAAGGAATGCCAGGAAACATGATTACAGAAAGCTTGTAAGCCTGTCTTCAGCCTATAACCGATTGGAAGACCTAAAAGAGGCTCTAGAACTTGACCAGTGAAATAGGCCTCCTGCAGAGCCTTTGCAGTATATAGGATCTTAGGTGGAATCCTGAGTCCCATCCAGAACCTTCTGAGGTAGGACATTCCCACTGGAAAAGAGAAGCAGACCAGCCTGGAACAGCTAGAGTGACAGAAGATACATCTTGAAAGAAAGATTATCAAGGAAAAACCCAAAACAAAAATGGCAGTATGACTGGCTACTACAAGAATAAGCAAGTTGTTCGTTGGAAAGCCATCAAGGAAAGCAATCAAGTTCCTTCAGGACAAACCCCCCTCTAAGACAGAAACTCAAAGGGAACACATGAGCAGGCATGTAAGCTTGCTGATGACCACATTAAGTCTACTGATGAGTGGAAGAGGGGGAAAGACAGCAATGAAGAAATGGGGTGTGTTCAACCACATTCCATAGACTCCCGTTGACCTGGAGATGAGAAAGAGAAGAGGAAGGGCTGGTTGGTCCAAAGTGTGGTGAAATCTGGGGAAACCTGAGCCTATGGGCAAGAACATAGCCACAGAGGGCTAGAGCCAAGAGTGAAGCATCCAGCTGATAGGAAGTGAGAGGAGTCGCACAAGAACACCCAAAGTTGCAGATAGTACTCATTTGGCCTAGCCTCGATGGCTTGATGATTGGAGCTCAACTAGAGGACGATTTAAAAAAAAGAACAAAACAATTTTTAATAAAGGAGACTAAGGTAAATTGCTACAATTTGATGAGCTTGACCTATACTCATGGAGATTGTAATTGTAAATACCATCAGCAAAGGAAGGAGTCTAAACATCAAGTATCATTGCTGTCTCGTCTGTATACAAGGTAGATACAGATGGGAAACTTAGACGTCGGCTACCTAAAAAGAGAGGGTGATAAAGGCACAAAGTGAATGGTTTACAAGGTTTCAAGAGGGAGTTTAGTTTAAATGTGTGTGGGGGTGGGGGTGGGGGAGCAAGAGTCCCCACTGAATAGTTTTCATCTTGTCTAGATGGGTCTGGTTAAAAGAGATGGGGATAAGATTCTTATGATTCAATAGTGAGTAATTGTTATTATGACTAATTGCAACTGTCACAATTGTAAAGGTAGAGGTT
>NW_006408519.1:58260834-58261358 GCF_000296735.1 Chrysochloris asiatica
AATCCATACCAAAGGCTGTGCTCTTTGATCTTCATCACTAAATAGTTTAAGTTCTCTTCACTTTCAGCAAGCAAGGTTTTATCAATTGCTCATATGAAAATTCAAACTGAAGCTGAAGAAAATGAAAACAAGTCTACGAGAGCCAAAATATGACCTTGAATATATCCTACCTGAATTTAGAGATCAGCTGAAGAACAGATTTGATACATTAAACAATAAAGACCGAAGACCAGAAGAGTTGTGGGATGACATCAAGAACATCATACAGGAAGAAAGCAAAAAGTCATTAAGAAGATAAGAAAAGAAGGAAAAGGTCAAATGGATGTCATTAGAGACACTGAAACTTGCTCTCCATCATAGAGATGCTAAAGTAAATGGAAGAAATGAGGAGGTACGAGAGCTGAACAGTAAATTTCAAAGGTCAGCTTGAGAAGATAAAGTTAAATATTATAACAAAATGTTCAAAGATCTGGAATCAGAACACCAAAAAGGAAGAACATGCTCAGCGTTTCTCAAGCTGGTGG
>NW_006408519.1:58261458-58266265 GCF_000296735.1 Chrysochloris asiatica
TAACAAAAATGGGGAGTAGTTAATCTTACAGTCCAGAAATAGAGGACCCTGGGACCATCAAGGGAGAAGAGCACAAGTGGAATGCGAGACCTTATCCAGAGAAGCAGCGATACCAGTGATGGAGGCAGTGATGGGGACATGGAAAGGGAGAGCAGCTG
The DNA here is from genome assembly GCF_000296735.1 of Chrysochloris asiatica. Lineage (NCBI taxonomy): Eukaryota > Metazoa > Chordata > Mammalia > Afrosoricida > Chrysochloridae > Chrysochloris > Chrysochloris asiatica. The sequence continues at coordinate 58,261,617 of NW_006408519.1, forward strand.
GGGACTCTAGATTCATGGGAAGAGAGGGACTAGGAGATGGAGGCCAGGAGGCAGACTTGCAGAATGTGCCCTTTGGTGGTGTAAATTATTATATATGCCTGAGTGTTTAAAAAAATAAAAGAGCTATGGGGCTGCGAACTGCAATGCAAGTTCAGCAGTTTGGAACTACCAGCTGTTCCGTGGGAGAAAGATGAGGCTGTCTGCTCTCATAAAGATTTACAGCCTTGGAAACCCTATACAGGGTTGCTATGAGTCAAAAGTGACTCCAAAGCACTTTACCACCACACCACCAAAGTGAATAGAGAGAAATACTGTTAACTGATCGTACATGAGGGGATTATAATCATTGTAATGAAACAAGGTGTGTGAGTTGTTGAATGTAAACCTGATGATCTGCCCTGTAAACTTTCACTCAATCCATAATTAAAAACCTTAAGGAAGGAAAAAAAAAGAATCATACTCTAAAACACTGCCTTGCCTCCTACAATACAGTTAAAACCCTCTTGCCCCTCTGGATATCACTCTGTCTGCATTGCTACATTCTTTTCGCAGAGTTTTATGACTCTCTTCCTGGGATACATCTAATGTCCCAAAGAGTCACAGTGCCTTACATACTAAGACATAGATACCCCAAACAATATTAATGGACCTTTCTTAAAGTTACATTCTTTTCTTTAAGTAATGAGATCATGCCCTCTGGTATTCCTCCTGGCTTGTCTTCTTAGTCTAGATTTGAAGTAACAACATGGAATGAAATCCTCAGCCTATCTATTCTTAAAGCACAGTGAAAAGGTTAGTCAGTGCAGTAATAATTGGGAACAATGATCAAAAGGGTCTGAACAGAGAGGGAAAAAAACTTATTAAAACTTCTTCATTCATTATCATTAAATACCTGAAGTAGTTAAGGATAAATCTAACAAAATATATCCAAAATCTGTATGCCAAAACTGTAAAGCCTTGGTTTAAAAAAAACAACAAACATGAAAAGATAAACTGTTTCTATGGACTAAGAGATTCATAATTTAGGTAAGTGTCAATTTTTACTAAACTGATCTATAGATTAAATCAATACCAGTCAGAATCTCAATTGGCTTCCTTTGTAGAAATTGACAATCTGATTATAAAATGTGTTAAAGCAAAAAGAATCGTTGCTGTTGTTATTAGAAGCTTTCTAGTCTGTTCCAACTCATAGTAATGCTATGTATGACAGAACAAAATACTGCCCAGACCTGCGCCATCCTCACTAGATAGAGCACATTGCTACAGCCACTGTGTCAATTCATCTAATTGGAGTCCTTTCTCTTTTTTACTGATACTTCACTTTACCAAATATGATGTGCTTCTCCATGAACGGGCTCCTTCTTATAACATATCTTAAGTATAAGTATCAAAGTCTTTCCATCCTGGCTTCTAAGGAGCATTCATCCAAAAAATATATGTTTGCTCTTCTGAAAGTCCACAGTTCTTTCAATATTCTTCTTTAACACCATAATTCAAATGTGTGGTTTCTTCTCCCGTCTCCCTTCTTCACTGTCGAACTTTCACATGCATGTGAGGTAACTGAAAACATATAAATGTTAAGGACTTTTATTTATAATGTTTTAAAAACACTTGGTACTAAATAACACATAAAAATGCAACTTTAAATATAGGCAACATATTTCAACAGATAGTTCACCAAAGAATGCTAAATAAACACCTAAAAGGGGGATTCGTGTGATTTAACTCATTTAAAAAATGTTGATTTAAACCTCTAGGAGATTCAACAAAACAGCTCCAAGAGTGGATCAACCATGGACTTCCAGCAAGATGATGGACTAGACAAGCTGATTACCTATGCTGGTGACCAATACACAGTGTGTCTGTCTTAAACTTTTGGAGTGGCTTTAGAAACAGACCTTGGCTGAGTGGCACACAGTGGTGAATCATGCAGTTGTGAGCCACAGCACACCTATCTGAACCAACCCCAAAAACTTAATTCAGAGTTAGTCCTGGCCAGCCCTGGCCTAGCCCTCATTAGGAGAAGAAGCTAAACGTGTGGAAAGTTTTTTTTATTAAAAAAAAAAAAAGAAACCACACAGGTGAACTGAGTGGGCAGGCCAGATGCAGTGCGGCCATCTTGAACTTTGCAAGCAATTTTGAAAACAGATGGTGTCTTGGCTTACAAGCGGCATATTGGTGAGTAGTAGAGAAAAAGTTTTGCTTATCTTCTTGTTCTCCACATTACCCTAGTGACCAAAGTAATGGCAAGCCTTCGCCCACATATATTTCCTGTGAAATTCGTGTTTATCAGTTAGTCCGAGCTACTCAGTGAGCTGCACAGTTGTGAGTTACATCAAATGAGTGGGTTTCTATCTGCCATGGTGCCTGAATTCAGGTGAGACCTGCTCTGAACAAGCAGAGCCAGTCCTGGACAGCATGGACCCTCATGACCAGCTACCCTACTGGCCCCCAGCTACCCTGTGGGCCAGAAAGACTCTGATCCCAGTTGCTCTGTGGTCTGCACAAACTACTTCCGGAATGGGTGCTCATAACAGAAAACACCTAGGCCTATAGGAAGTCTATCTAGGGCCAGTAGTGCCACCATCCCATCCCTTGCCCACCTACTATGTAAACTCCCTGACTGGCGGGAGCCCCCCAGAGTTTTCTCCTCTCTGAGTATGGCACCTGTTTTTGTTTTGTTTTTTCCTTTATGTTTTTGTTTATATATTCTTTCTTCATCCTTTCTTTCTCTCCCCTTGTGTTTTATCCTTTCTATATCTATTTTCATGTTTTCCTTCTTTGGTTCTGTTTTTTTCTCTTTCCCCCTGCTGCTGCTTCTTTATTTCTTTTTTTCCATCTCTTGATTTTTCTTTACTACTCTCTGGTTGCTTTCTCATTTCTATATCCCTTTCCCTGATTGTATTTAGTGCATTTCTTTCTTTTTAATTTCTTTCTTGTTTTTCTCTTCTCCAGGTTTTCTGATTCCTTCTTTTATCTTTTTGTTTATTATATTATTTTTCTAGCTGATGCCTGTTTTCTTCTCTTTTTTCTCCTTTATTAATTTTTTACTGTTGTTTGCTCATTTGTTTTTTGTTTTTGTTTTTGCTTTCTTCTGCATGTGTGTATTCAAAGTAAACAAGCCTGCAAAACTGAAAATAGGAAAACAGAGATAGCAATTTATCATGAAGACAACTACAAAGCACAACAAAGGGTATAGTTATAGAACTTCCAAATAGTGAGGAAGTCAAGTAGATTTCAAGATAAACCAGAGTTTTAAATTGGGGAAGAAATAAATCACATGGTAACCTCGAGGAAACTTAATACACCTACATATGAAAACAAAAAAGTGGAAAACCATAATAGTGTTAACGAAAACCAAATGCTAAAAGAAACATTTTTTGATGGTTAAGAGGGGTGGAAGAGATGGGTGAGTCTGGAAGGTAGACATCTGGAAATTCAGGTGATGGAAAGACCATATACAATGAGAGGAAAGCTGTTGGATGCATGATAAACACAGGTGAAGACACAGGTAGAACTGCATGTGTAAAGGGGAATAAACATAGATACTGTTATATATACAACATTGCAACAATGTTTTATTGGTAGATACTTAGACAGATAATAGACTGAACATATATGTAAGGGAGAGTGAGAGTTTACCACAAATATATAACAGAGTATTGTTGTCCTCTGGGGAAGGACACAACTGGGGAAGAGTTGCCCTTAATGATGTGGTGAAGTTATATTTTATGGACCTTCATTTGTTGATAGGGAAAAACTCAACATGTGAAGAAACAGCTGGAACATCCTGTAATTTTCAAAACATGAATTGTATGAGATATGATATAGGAAAACTGGAGGTTGTCAAACATGAAATGGAACACATTAAGATCAGTATGAAGGCATTGTGAGCTGAAATGAAATGTTTTTGGCTATTTTGACTCCAACAGTCATATATGGTTTACTATATTGGGAATGACAAATTGAAGAAGAATGGTGATGCTTCCATTACAAAAAGAACATTTCAAGATCTATCTTTTTTTTTTTTAATGTTTTATTGTGAATTATGATAGTTTACATGGGAGAACATTAGCTTTACATTCATCCTATCGTATATTGTTTCATTGCAATGGTTACAATCCCCTCCATGCATCATCAACCAACCAAAGGGTAGACCCTACAAGCCTGCCCCTCGATCATCAGCACACAGCCCTTCTCCCTCTCTGGGTCTAAAGTCCCCAGCTGCTCCATCTCTATGTCATCGTCTCTGCCTCCATGTCTGGCTTCACTGTTTCTCTGGGTAAGCATCCTGCTCTCCACTCTTCTCTCTTAATGGTCCCAGGGACCTCCACTCCTAGACTGCAAAGTCAGTTACTCTCCTCCTTTGCTACAAAATGTCTACCTTTACATTTCCAACCCTCACAATCAGTCTTGATAACAATTATGCAATATTGATTCATAAGAGACCTATCCGCATCTCCTTTTATCAGCACCGCCCAGACAGATTGGATACTACTCAGTGGAGATTCTACCTTCCTCCATGCCCTCTGGATCTAGGCTCCCTTTTGAAAGCTTGTAAGCAAATCACTTCTTGCCTTTGTAGCCCTGCTACTTTGGGTAGCCAATGTCCAAGTTGCCCATCCCTGTCTACTCTGTGTATGGAGGGG
>NW_006408519.1:58273385-58277494 GCF_000296735.1 Chrysochloris asiatica
GTCCACTTTTGCTCCAAGGTTCCCACAGCATTTTTCCATGGTATGTCTGCTCCCCCACTTGGTCTTGCCATTTGGTCTCGCCCAAGTTGTCAGCTCCGGGCCACCGAGCCCAGTAGATTCAAAAGGACATGACTTCTTACTTCTGCTTCAAGTTCCACTAGCTATAAGCCTTCAGACTTTTAAAATATTTCTACCTATGTGGTTCAGAGCCTTGGAGCTCTGCCCTGAATCTGCTTTGCCTGGTATTCTGTGGTACTGCTGATGGAGGACCTCACTGCACCTCTACAATAGCTACCAGTAAGCCCTGCTTCCTCAAGATCTATCTTAAAGCACAGTGCTGTCTAGGATAAGATAATATCCTTACAAGTGAGACCTGATTCCTGGTGTGGCGCTATAGGATCAGCACTGGACTGTGATCCAAAAAGTCAGTGGTTCAACCCCACCAGCTGTTCCTTGAAAACCCGATACAGGGTCACTATGAGTTGGAACCAACTCGAAGTCACTTACCAACAACAATGAATCAGAATGGACTTGACTGCACTTACACAACAACAAGGAAGTTAATATCACTACTATTCAAATTTTGCACCAATCATTAAGGAGAGTGAATATGAAATTGAAGAATTCAACCAATTTCTTCATTCTGAAATTGAGCAAACTTGTAACCAAGCTGCATTGATACTTACTGGAGACTGGAGAGCAAAAGTTGGAAACTAAGAAGAAGGTTACATAGTTGGAAAATATAGCCTTTGTGATAGAAATGATGGTGAAGACAGCATGATAGAATATTGTATGATTGAAGACTTATTCATGACAAATGTGTTTTTCAACAAGCATAACAGGTGACTATAAATATGGACCTCACTAGATAGAATACACAGGAATTAAATTGACTACATCACTGGGAAGAGAACCTCAATATCAGCCAAAACAAGGCCAGGACAGATTGTGGAACAGACTGTCAATTGCTTTTATGCAAGTTCAGGCTGAAGCTGAAGAAAATTATAACAAGTACACAAAAGCCAAAATGTGACTTTGAATATGTTGTTATTGTTTTGTTAAGTGCTGTCAAGTCAGTTGCAACTCATAGCGACCCTGTATATGGTTCCCAAGGAGCCACTGGTGAGCTTGAACTGCTGACCTTGTGGTTCAAACTGACCTTTTAGTCTAGTGCATTAAACCACAGTACCACATCAGGACTCCGAACTTGAGTATATGCCACCTGAATTTAGAGAACATCTCAACAGATTTTATGCATTAGATGCTAACATCCAAAGGTATTAGTGGGATGAAATGAAGAACAACATACATGAAGAAAGCAAAAGGTCATTATAAAGACAGGAAAAGAAGAAAATACCAAAGTGAATGCCAGAAGAGATTCTGATACTTGCTCTTGAACATAGAGAAACTAAAGCAAATGGAAGAAATGAAGAAATAAATGGGAGTTGAGCAAACATTTTCAAAGAGCTGCTTGAGAAGACAAAGTCAAATATTATAATGAAATGTGTAGTGATCTGGAGTTACAAAACCAAAAGGGGAGAACAGACTCAGTATTTCTCAAGCTGAAAGAACTGAAGAAAGAATTCAAACCTCCGTTTGCAATATTGAAGGACTTTGTGGGCAAAACGTTGAATGACATTGGAAACATCAAAAGAAGACAGAGGATGAACAGAGTCACTGTACCAAAAAGATTTAGTTGATGCTCAGTCAGTTCAAGAGGTATCATATGATCAAGAACCTATGGTATTGAAGAAATAAGTCAAAGCTTTGTTGAAGGTATTGGTGATAAACAATGTTCTAGGAATTGACAGACTACAAATTGAAATGTTTCAGCAAATTGATGCAACACTGAAAGAGTTCACTCATCTATGCTAAGGAATTTTTAAGATAGCTACCTTGCTAGTTGATTAGAAGAGATCCATATTTGTGCACATTCCAAAAAAAGATGGCCCAGCAGAATGTAAAAGATCAATGAATAATATATTATTAATATCACATTCAAGTAAAATATTGCTGAAGATACTTATAAAATGATTGCAGCAGTACATTAACAGGGAGCTGTCAGAAATTCAAGTTGGATTCAAAAGAGGACCTGGAACTAGAGATATCATTTTTGGTATCAGATTGAACTGGAGTATCTCAGAAAGATGTTTACTTGTGCTTTACTGACTATGCAAAGGTTTTCAATCAGGTAAAGCATGACAAACCATGGATAGCATTGTGAAGAAAGAGTATTCCAGAACACTTAATCGTGCTTATGATGAATCTATACATAGAACAAGAGGCATTTGTTAGAACAAAAAAAGAGGATACAGAAACATTTAAAATCAAGAAAGGTGTGTGTTAGGGTTGCATCCTTCAACCATACTTACTCAATCTGTGTGCTGAATCAATAATTCAAGAAGATGGATTATACAAAGAAGAACATGGCATCAGCATTGGAAGGAAGACTCATTAACAACTTGTGGCATGCATATGACATAACGTTGTTTGCTGGCAGGGAGGGAATAGGATTTAAAATTCTTACTGATTAAGATCAAAGACTTCAATATAGATGAAACCGCAATATAAAGAAACAAAAATCCTCACCACTGACCAATAAAGAACATCATAATGAATGGAAAAGAGACTGAAGTTGTCAAATATTTCAGTTTGCTTGAATCCACAATCAATGCTCATGGAATGATCAGTAATCAAATGGCATATTGCATTTGGCAACTATGCTGCAAGGGACCTCTGTAACGTGTTCAAGAGCAAAAATATGAGTTTGAAGATTAAGATAGAACCAATTCAGGTCATGGTATTTTCAGTTGCCTTATCTACATGTGAAAGTTGGACAAATAATAAGGAAGAATGTGGAAGAACTGACATATTGAAAGTACCATGGACTGCCAGAAGAACAAACAAATTTGTCTTGGAAGAAGTACAACCAGAATTCTCCTTAAAAGCAAGGTCAGTGAGACTTTATCTCTCTTACTTTGAATGTAATTTCAGTCCCTAGAAAAGGGCATCAGGCTTGGAAAATTGGAGGGTCAACAGAAAAGTGAAAGACCCGCTTGCAACAAGATGAATTGACACAGTGGCAGTAAGAATGGGTTCAAACATAACAATGGTTGTTAGGATGGCTCAGGACAAGGTAGTTTCATTCTGTTGTGCATAAGTCCACTATGAGTTGGATCCAACTTGACGGCACCTGAAAACATCAACATGAATAACTTCAATAATATTATAACTGTGAGAAGTAAGATACAAAAAGCTACATTCTGTGTACATTTATATGCAATTCTAGAAAAAGCACAGCCATAGGGAGAGAATCCAGATAAGTGATATTCAGAAGTTGAGGATGGAGGGCTGGGTCAATTTTGCTAGTTTTTGAATTTTATATAGTGAAATCATGTAACACATGTCTTTTTTTCTTTTTTTAAGTTTTTATTATGAAATGAGTGGTAGTTTACATGGGGAAAAAAAATTGTTTTACACTCATTGTTGCATTACAATGATTACAATGTCCTCCATGCATCATCATTCAACAGTATTTGCTTCTGTTCCCTGTTTCTGTTTTGTTGGGTTTTTTTGGGGTAGGGTGGGGATGTACACAAAAACACTCAGGAGTACATAATAATTTAAATAACCAAGGAGCACATTCTGGTTCCTCTGTTTCTGGACTGTAAACTTAACTACTTCCCCGTTTTTGTTACAAAACCTCTGTCTTTATAGTTGTGACAGTTGCAATTAGTCATGGTAACAATTACTCACATGAATCATAAGAATCTTATCCCCATCTCTTTTCACCAGACCCATCTAGACAAGATGAAAACTATTCAGTGAGGCCTCTATCTTCCCCTACACACTCTTTTTTTTTTTTTTAAGTTTTTATTGTGCATTGAGTGAAAGTTTACAGGGCATATCATCAGTTTTACATTGAACAAATCATATACCTTTTGTCATTACATTGATTATAATCCCCTCCATGTACCATCAGTTAACAGTATTTCTCTCTATCCATTTTACTTTTTTTAAAAAACAAACAAACCACTCAGGCATATATAATAATTTACATCTCCAAAGGACACATTCTGCAAGTCTGCTCCTGTCCACCAGCTCTTAGT
>NW_006408519.1:58279138-58279652 GCF_000296735.1 Chrysochloris asiatica
TTATCTTTGATTTTGGAGAGCTTGATTATTATATGTCTTGGTGATTGTCTTTTAGGGTCTATCTGTCTTGGGATTTGTTGAGCTTCTTGAATGCTTATCTTTTCACTTTTCATGATGTTAGGAAATTTTTCTTCCAGAAGCTCTTCAACTACTTCCTCTGTGGACTCGTGTTATTGTTCCTATTCTGGAATGTCAATAATTCTTATGTTATTCCTCTTCATTTTATCCTACATGAATATTAGGACTTCTTCAGATTTTTGTATCCTTTTTTGTGTTTGCTCTTCTGTCTTCGTAGTGTTGAGAGATTATCTTCTATCTCACTAGTTTTGGCTTCCATCTCTTCAGTTCTACTTCTTTGCCTTTTCAGTGTATTGTCCATTTCTGATATTCTATTATTAATCATTTGGACCTCTTTCTGTAGGTTTTTAATTATTTCCAGTGCTGTATTTATCTTATTTGATTGTTCCTGTAGTGCTTTACTGACATCTTCCTTATTTTTCTCAACTCCATTGTA
>NW_006408519.1:58279873-58299865 GCF_000296735.1 Chrysochloris asiatica
GAAAATTTCAAGATGCCACACTTTTATCCCCAAGGTTCTGCCAGGTGTCTGTGGCTGCTCCGATCGTTCCCCCGCTTGGTCTCACCGAAGATGGCGGCTCCTGGAGCAGCTGAGCTTTCCGAACTAGAAAGCAATGGATTTCTTGCTTCTGCCACAAATTCCCCCAGCTGTAAGCCTTCCAACCTTATAAACATTCCTTTATATGTGGTTCAGAGTTCTGGGACCATCCCCTGAGCCTGCTTGGTTAGGTATTCTGTGTTGTTGCTGGCGGAGCACCTTACTACACTTCCACCTGATTCACCATCTTGTTTGTTCTCCCCCCTACACACTCTTAAACTAAACTCCCTCTTGAAAACTTGTAAACTCCATGCCTCTATACCCCCCACCCCCCATTTTAGGTAGACTCTAAGTTGCCTGTCCCTATCAACCTTATATACAGATGGGATAGGGTTGATCTTTGATGTGAAGACTCCTTCCCTCTTGATTGTTATTTTGAGCTACTACATCCATAAGTGTAGATCAAGTTTATCAAACTGTAGCAATTTACACTTGTTTCCTTTATTTAAAAAACAATTTTTTTTTTTTAATCTTCCTCGAGTTGAGTTCCATCAAGCATTTGAAGCTAGGTTGAGTGAATACTATCTGCAAGTGTGGGCTTTCTTGTGCATCTGCCCTCACTTCATATCAGCTGAACACTTCAATCTCAGTTCTAGCCCTCCGTGGCTATGTCCTTGTCCATGGGCTCAGGAGTCCCCAGGTCTTACCACACTTCAGACCCACCAACCCATCCTCTTCCCTCTCTCATCTCCATGTCAGCAGGAGTCTATAGAATTTGGTCATACTCAGCCCATATCTTCATTGCTGCCTTTGCCTCTCTTCCATTCTCCAGGAGACCGATGTGGTCATCAGCAAGCTTATATGCCTGCTCATGTGTTCGCTTGAGTTTCAGTCTTGAAGGGGGAGATTGTCCTGGAGGGCCTTGAATGTGTGCCTTGATGACTACCAGACAAACAATTTGCTTGTTGTTTTAGTAGCCAATCATATGGCTGGTTTTGTTTTCCAATTTTTCCTGTTGGTCTTTCAAAAAGTATTTCTGTTCCTCAATCTGTTCCAGGCTGATCTGCTTGTCCTATCAGGTAGGAATGTCCCACCTCAGAATGTTCTGAATGGGGCTCAGTATTCCACCTAAGGTCCTATACATTACAAAGGCTCTGCAGGAAGCCTATTTCACTGTGCAAGTTCTAGAACCCCATTTAGGTATTCCAATCAGTTATAGGCTGAAGATGGGCTTGCAAACTTTCTGTAATCATATTTTCTGATATTTTTTTCTATTCCATTCAGTAGTCTATTTTACAATAGTCAGCAAAGGAAGCCAATTTTCATAAGACAGTCAAGCATCTTAACATTATTTCCTCTCTTTTATCCATTCAGACTCTGCCTCAATCCCTGTATCACAGAGCCCTGTTGTTCCAAGGTTGAGCATACATCACTATTTACCAGTCTCAGTTAGCCCATGTATACCTGCCTCAGTGTTCCCCTATCTACATTGTTCTTCCATTCCCCTCCCCCCTCTTGTGTATTGCCCTCCCTAACACCTGAAATAAAATGTGTCTTTACTCTACCCTGTGCTCTATCATCCTTTACCCCCACCCCCTGGTAACCAAGAAAGTTGTGGGGTTTTTTGTTTTTTTTCCTTTTTGTATGGGTATCTTTTCTTAAGCTTTTACAATAATGGTCTTATGCAATATTTGTCCTTTTGTGACTGATTCATTTCTCTCAGCATAATATCCTCAAGGTTCATCCATGTTATGCACTGGCTACCAGCTTCTGTCAGTTTGTCGCACTCATCTGTCAGTTTGCCGTACTGTGGTGGTTTGTGAGTTGCTGTGATTCTGAAAGCTATGCCACTGGTATTTTAAACAGCAGGGTCACCCATGGACAGGTTTCAGATGAGCTTCCAGATGAAGACAGACTATGAAGAAAGAGTGGTGAACTTTTCCAAATATTTAGTCACTAAAAACCTTATGAGTAGCAGACAAACACTGTAAGATATAGTGCCAGAAAATGAGTCCCTCAGGTTGGAAGGCACTCAAAATGTGACTGGGGAAGAGCTGTCTCCTCAAAGTAGAGTTGATGGGATGACGCGAATGGAGTAAAGCCCGTGGGAGAAAAGCCCACGGGACCTTCATTTGTTGATGCAGCACAACTCAAAATGAAGAGAAATAGCTGTAAAACATCAACTGAAAATCAGAACATGGAATGTACAAAGTATGAATCTGGGAAAATTGGAAGTTGTCAAAAATGAAATGTAATGCAAAAACATCGATATCTTAGGTATTAGTGAGGGGAAAAGGACTAGTATTGGCCATTTTGATTCCGACGACCACATGGTTTACTATGCTGGAAATGACAAGTTGAAGAGGAATGGTCTTACATTCATTGTCAAAAAGAACATATCCAGATCAGTCATGAGATGCAATGTTGATTAATAGGATAATATCCATGCATCTACAGGGAAGCCCAGCTAATACCATTATTATTCAAATTTATGCACCAACCACTAAAGCCAGTGAGGATAAAATAGAAGACTTCTACCAACTTCTAAAACCTGAAATTGATCAAACATGCAATCAAGATGTATTGCTCATTACTGGTGATCAGAATGCAAGGGTTGGGAACAAAGAGGAAGGGTCAGTAGTTGGAAAATATGGCCTTGGTGATAGAAATGATGCTGGAGATCACATGATAGAATTCTGCAAAATCATTGATTTGTTCATTTCAAATGACAGCAAAACAGACGACTATACACATAGATCTCACCAGATAGAATACTTGGAAATCAAATTGACTACATCTGCAGAAAGAGACTATAGAAAAGCTCCATATCATCAGTCAAAAAGGCTAGGGGCAGACTGTGGAACAGACCATCAATTACTCTTATGCAAATTCAAACTGAAGCTGAAGAAAATGAAAACAAGTCCATGAGAGCCAAAATATGACCTTGAATATTATCCCACCTAAATTTAGAGATCATCTGAAGAACAGATTTGATATGTTAAACACTAAAGACGGAAGACCAGAAGAGTTGTGGGATAACATCAAGAACATCATACATGGAGAAAGCAAAAAGTCATTAAGAAGACAAGAAAGAAAGAAAATGTAAAAATGGATGTAAGGAGAGACACTGAAACTTGCTTTTCTGTGTAGAGATGCTAAAGCAAATGGAAGAAATGAGAAGTTCCCAGAGCTGAACAGAAAAATTTCAAAGATCAGCTCGAGAAGATAAAGCCAAATATTACAACAAAATGTGCAAAGATCTGGAATCAGAAAACCAAAAAGGAAGAACACACTCAGCATTTCTCAAGCTGGAGGAACTGAAGACAAAATTCAAGCCTTTACTTTTGTTATTGAAAGATTCTCTTGGCAAATTATTGAATGATGCAGAGAGCGTCAAGAGAAGATGGAAGGAATACAGAGAGTCACTGTACTCAAAGGAAATGGTTAATGTTCAACCATTTCAAGAGGTAGCATATGATCAAGAGCCAATGATACTGAAGGAGGAAGTCCAACGTGCATTGAAGGAATTGGCAAAGAACAAGGCACCAGGAATTGATGGAATAAAAATTGAAATCTTTCAAGAAAGTGAGGAGGCACAGGAGACACTCACTCATCTCTGCCAAGAAATTTGGAAGACAACTATCTGGCCAACTGATTGGAAGAGATCCATATTTGTGCCCATTCCAAAGAAAGGTGACCCAATGGAATGCGGAAATCATCGGATAATCTCTTTGATATTCCATGCCAGCAAAGTTTTACTAAAGGTAATACAGGAATGGCTGCAATCATACATTGACAGAGAACGTCCAGAAGTTCAAGCTGGATTCAAAAGTGGCCATGAAATGAGGGTTATCATTGCTGATGTCTGATGGATCTTCGCTGAAAGCAGAGAATATCAGAAAGATGTTTACCTGTGCTTTATTGACTATGCAAAGGCTTTTGATTGTGTGGATCATGACAAGCTATGGACAACATTGCGAAGTATGAGTATTCTGGAACACTTAATTGTGCTCATGAGGAATCTGTACCTGGACTAAGAGGCAGTTGTTCAAACAGAACATGGGAACACTGAATGGTTTAAAATTAAGAAAGGTGTGTGACAGGGTTATATTCTTTCACCATACTTTTTCAACCTGTATGCTGAACAAATAATCCAAGAAGCTGGGTTATATGAAGAAAAACATGATGTCAGGATTGGAGGAAGACTCATTAACAACCTGTGATATGTAGATGATACAACCTTGCTTGCTGAGAGTGAAGAAGACTTAAAATATTTACTGATGAAGATCAAAGAGTACACTCTTCAATATGGATTCCATTTCAATGTAAAGAAAACAAAAACCCTCACCACTGGACCAACGAACAACATTCTTATCAATGGAGAAAAGATTGAAGTTGTCTTGGACGTCATTCTTCTTGGTTCAACTATCAACACTCACAGAAGCAGCAGTCAAGAAATTAAACTATGTATTGTATTAGGCAAATCTGTTGCAGAATGTCTTTTTAAAGTGTTGAAGAGCAAAGATGCCAGCTTGAGGACTAAGGTGCACCTGACCCAAGCCATGATCTTTTCAATAACCTCATATGCATATGAAAGCTGGACGTGAAAAAGGAAGATTGTAGAAGAATTGATGTTTTTGAGTTATGGTGTTAGAGGAGAATATTGAAAGTGCCATGGACTGCAAAAGAACCAACAGATCTGTGTTGGAAGAAGTGCAGCCAGAGTGCTACTTGGAGGCCAAGATGGCCAAACTTCAAGTCTCATATTTTGGACATGTTGTCAGGAGGGACCAGTAGCTGGAGCAGGATCTCATGTTTGGTAAGGTGGAGGGTCAGAGAAAAAGAGGAAGACCTCCAATGAGATGGATTTGCCAAGTGGCAGCCTCAGTGGACTCAAGCATGGCAACAGTAGTGAGGTTGGCCCAGGATCAGGCAGTGTTTCGTTCTGCTGTGCATAAGGTAGCTATGAGTTGGTACCGACTCGATGGCACCTAACAACAATAACAAGATGTAAATAACAGAAGAAGCTATGTAGGGGGTTGTTGCTGTGATGTGCCATGGAGTTGATTCTGACTCATAGTGACCCTGCTCAGGGTTTCCGAGTCTGTAAATCTTTACGGATGCAGAAAGCCTCATCTTTCTCCCATGGAACAGCTGGTAGTTCAAACTGCTGACCCTGATGTTAGCGGCCCGATTTGTAACCACTGCGCTACCAGAAGGAGTATACAAAAACTATACTTTTTGTACCATCACTTAAAACCTAGAAACTGCTCTAAAATGTAGTTTTTTAAAAAAAGATTTCCTATTCTTTGATCAATCTAGAGTCCACTCCCATTGTGGAGTAATAAGAGTCCACAATTTGCTGTGGATGTGATAGTGTCCACTATCATATTTGTTGTGCCATGACCTAGCCACTCTCAAGTTAGTTTTTCTATGGAATTTCCATTTTCTCAACTGTATCTCTAATGTGAGCCACAGGTATGTGAGTTTATTTCATATAGAGAGGTTCTGGCAAGAGCGCACTGAGAGATTCTTTATGACTCTTATATAGTGAAAGTTTCTGACTCTCAGAAACCTGCAGACATCAAGGTAACAAGGTTAGGCTTAAACTTGATTGAGTATTGGGTTTTTGCATTTTATTGTTGCAGTGAAAATCATGTCATGAATACTCTAGTTCTTCTTCCATATAAGGATATTCCTAATTAATCTGTTATTCAAAAGCCACCACTATTATATTAGCAACTGCATTATTTCATGACATTGACTAAAGCCCAGAAGCAGGTTCCTGTGGCCTAATTAATTTTTTTAAAGCCTTTCACTCAGCAGGATGCTGCCTACCTGTATCTTGAATGAAAGGATATTAATGAAGCTGCAATGCAGATGATTACACTGAAAGTAATGAAGAATTTATTAGGAAGACAGCCATCATGCACTATGCAGTATATGAGGCATAAAACTGCTATGAGTAATGACAGAGTGTAGTTTAGGCAAGTAATGGGCAGCCGAGCTACAAAAGGAGAGCTTGGAGATATATTATTTAGTAATAAAGTTCTCATAAAAATTGAAATATGAGGTGGAAAGATTAACATGGTCATACAAGTCATCTTTAATGTCCGTACCCAAGTTCTGCCTTTTAGAAAGAGTAAACTGAATTTATGCCTGCAACAACATGTAAGTCAAAACCCTATTTTTTCATTTCATGCAAATGACTATAGACCTTTGGTTTACAGTTAGCAAAGTAATGTTTAGTAGCATTTAAATTTATTACATTAGCATTGGATCTGAAGCTGTATTTCTACCTGTCAAGTGGTTAATGTGTGTAGGTCATAGACTGTGTGTGGTTTACACACTCTATACTGCTTGTCCCAAATCTATGAACAAAAGATGTTGCATTTTGCTTATCCTCTTTAAACTGAATGCAGATGTGTCCTTTAAAATTTCATAATAATATTCTAGTATTGCTAATTAATACATACCGTTTGTTTCTATACCGTGGCCAAGTTTACAAGGGAGGCAACCAAGGTGCTGGTGGTGTGCCATTGAGTCAGTTCTGACTCACAGCAATCCTGTATAAGGGTTTCTGGGGCTACAAATCTTTACGGAAGCAGAAAGTCTCATCTTTCTGCCTTGGAACAGCTGATAGTTCCAAACTGCTGACCTTGAGCAAACTGCTTACCTTGAGGGTAGCAGCCCAATTCATAACCACAACACTACCAGAGCTCCTTGGAGGCAACAATCGTGCTGCAATTAAGAGCATGAGTTTTTGACACAGGTAAACCTAATCTAGAATCCTAACAGCTATTTACCAGTTGAATTACCTTGGTCACATTACTAAATAACTTTGTCCTTATTTTTTGCATCTGTAAGAGGATCATAATAATATCCATCTCATTGGGTTACTATGACATTGAAATGAATTCTGAGTATATAAGATGTATCTGGTGATGGTGGCTGTATGCCATGGAGTTGGTTCTGACTCACAGCGACCCTGTATAGGGTTTCCAAGGTTGTGAATCTTTACAGGAGCAGAAAGCCTCATCTTTCTCCAGCGGAACAGCTGGTAATTTTGAACTACTGACCTTTAGGTTAGCAGCCTGACTCGTAACCACTGTGCTACCACAGTGTATCTAGCCCATGGTAAATAACCAATGTTAGTTTATTACTTTTGTCAATACATTTGAGCTCTTTTATAATTAATATTGGTATCAAAAATCTTTCAGGAAAGGCAAAGCACAGTTTGTTGTTGCTATTATTGTTAGGTGCTGTCAGGTCAGTTCTAGCTAAAAGCAACCCTATGTGCAACAAAACAGAACACTGCCCAATCTCGCACCATCCTTACAATTATTGCTACTCTTGAGCCCATCCTGACAATTCATCTCATTGAGAATCTTCCTCTTTTTTGTTGACCCTCCACTTTACCTTCTCCAGGGATTAGTCCCTCCTGATAATGTGTCCATGTACATTAGAAGTCTCACCATTCTCTCTTCTAAGAAGCATTCTGCTTGTATTTCTTCCATGAAAGATTTGTTTGTGCTGTCAGTCTAATTCAAATGCAGTTAATCTTCTCTAGTTTTCTTTATTCATTGTCCAGCTTTCACATGAATATGAGGAGACTGAAAATGCCATGGTTTGGATTGTCATTGTTGTTAAGTGCTGTCAAGTCGATTCCAACCGATAACGACCCTGTATAGGGTTTCCGAGGAGCAGCTCGTGAGCTTGAGCCACAAACCTTGCAGTTCAAAAAGCTTTGCAGTCTGGCACATTAACCCACAGTGCCACACCAGGATTGTTGTTTTTGAGTGCTGTCGAGTCAATTCCGACCCATAGTGACCCTGTATAGGGTTTCCAAGGAGCAGCTGATGAGCTTGAACCACGGAGATAAGGCTCACCTAAATCCTCAAAGTCACATCTTTTGCTTTAGAACAGTTTTAAGAGGTCTTTTACAATAGATTTGCCCAATGAAATACATTTGTTTGATTTCTTGATTGTTGCTTCTATGTTGTTGTTATTAAATGCCGTTGACTCAGTTCCAACTCATAGCAACTCTTTTATAGGTTTTCCAAGGCTGTAAGTCTTTATGGGAACAGAAAGCCTTATCTTTCTTCCACAGAGCAGCTGGTAGATTCAAACTGTTGACGTTGTGCTTATCAGCCCAGCTCGTAATTCATTATGCTACCAGAGCTCCTTATGTCCACAGGCATGAATTCAAGTAAAATGAAATCCTTAACAGCTTCAGTCTTTTCTTTGTTTTCAAGATGTTTTGTTTTCTCTATGTTGAGGTGAAATCCATACTGAAAGCAAAGCACAGTTCATCCCTCAATTTGACTTCTAAATGTTAAAAATCTAAAGATTAAGTTGTACCTAGTGAGATACATAATTAAATGAATAGTCATGATTTAACTAGAATGCTTCATGAAAAATTTTCCTGTATTTCTTGGATGTAGGTATAAAATTGAACATTAGTCTAAAACGGATAGCTTAACTGATTCTTAAGAGAGAAAACAAATGGATGGACATTTATAAAACATTTATTCTGAACTTGAAACCCTTCATATTTAAAACCAATCACACATGGAATGAACACAAAAGTTGCAATTTAAATAGGGTGATCCAGAAAGTCTGAATAAGAAAATGTATTTGAACAAAGGTGTGAAGGAAGTCAGGATGCAAGCCTCCATGCTATAATCAGAGGAAAGTACACTTTAAGTAAAGGATATAAGCAGGGCAAACACATAAAATTGAAACAGAGGTGTATCAGTGGAGGGAGTGGTCACTGGAAATAGTGACCATCATGGGTGTAGCCAATAAAAAAAGCAGTGTCTATAGAAAAGTTGTTGTTGTTGTTAAGTGCCGTTGACTCATTTCCAACCCTTAGCAACCCTGTATAGAGTTTCCAAGGAGTGGCTGGTGAGATTGAACCACTGACCTTGTGATTCAAACTGACCTTGCAGTCCATCATATTAACCCACAGTGCCACATCGGGACTTTAATAGAAAAATTAAAAGCTGATTAAAAAACTATCGCTTTCAGTAACAATTGAAAACAATTGTTATTATTCTCGTTAAGTGCAGACCAGTCCATTCTGACTCATAATGACCCTATATAATGTTTCCAAGGCTATAAATCTTTGTGGGAGAAGAAAGCCTCAACTTTCTCCCTCAGAGTGGCATGTGGACTTGAACAACCAGCCGTGACGTTCGCAGTCCAGCATTTATCTTACAGAGCTAGCGCACTTACTCCCATTGTAAATAATATCCGCAATAAAATACGCTAAAAAAATGTTTGTTGGTCTCAATTTTAAACGATTGCTGTAGTTTCTAGTAAGCGATGACAGACTGCTGTCACCTTTCCAACCTTGGTATGTTACATTGTGGAGGCATTCGGAAAAGGAGCAGCAAAGAGACAAATGTGTCTGGGTCAGACTAAATAAGAACAATAGTTGGAAGAACACAAGTCAGATGTAGCTAGAGAAAAAAAAATGTAGTTAGAATGTGGAGGGCTTTGTAAGCTCTGTAAAGACTTTGGCTCTTCCTCTTGATGAGATTGGAATCCCCTGGATGGGTCTTAGCAGAGAATTTTTAATATTTTACTCACTTTCTACCAAGGGTAGTAGAGAAAACAATAATGGATGGTTATATCTTATGATAGGTATTTAGTGGAAACTTTCATGAGAAATGAAGATTACTGAGTGCACTGTGAAGGTGGGGCTAATAAGACCTGTGTAAGAGTTGGATGTGTATGTGAAATAGAGGAATCAATATAAAAGTAAGCTTTTTGACCACAGCGAATGGAAAGATGAATAGGTATGGTATATTTCTACAATGGAATAGTATGTGGGTGTAACAAATATTGAGCAAACTCAAATGTTCCTGAAGTTTCCAGAAGACTTGGAAATCTTCATTTAGACTTCCCACTCACATGTAACAATTTTATTTGATCTGTTTGACCAGAAGAGACTCATTTTCCTAGCCACATATTATCACAGTACCTTACTGCATTTGTCTTTCTTTTAATGACAGTTTTGTTGTATATAATTAATATGCAGAAAAATTCAAACTTTAAGTATACATTTCAGTAAATGTTAGTATATTTGTAATTTGTCAATCTATTTCCAGAACATTTCATCATTCCCAAAAAAACCCCATAGCCATTGGTGACCACTTCCTATTTCTCCCTCACCTTCACCCCTGACAACTACTAATATGCTTTCTGTTTCTATAAATATGCCTACTATGAATACTTTATATCAATATCAATAACAATATTGATATAAATATCAGTAGCAAAGTTATTCATATATAGCTTTTTGTGTTTTGCTTATTTCACTTAGTATATAGTTTACAAGGTTCATCTGAGATGTACCATGTTATCAGTAGTTTTTCATTCTCTTTTATATCTGCTTTCTGTAGATTTTTGCAAACCTTCAGTTAATTTCCAAATTTCTGAGAAGGTTAACTTTAAGAGGTTTTCCAATGTTCTCTCTGATTATGTGCAAGAGAGGATTTGAATGAAGTCAAATTCCCCCTAGTTGATTTCTTCATAGCACTTATAAGAACACATTTTTTAAAACTCTCATCTGAAATAATATTGGTTTATTGTTTACTTCTCACTTGAATTTAAGGTATATTGTTGTTGTCGTGTGCCGCTGAGTCAGCTCTGACTCATAGCAACCCTATGTACAACAGAATAAAACAATACCAGTCCTGTCCAATCCTCACAGTTGTTATATTTGAGCCCGTTACTGTTGCCACTGTACCGGTCCATCTTGTTGAGGGTCTTTCTCTTTTTCCCTGACCTTCCATTTTACCAAGCATAATGTCCTCCTTCTCCAGAAACTGACCATTCCTGATAACATGTCCAAAGTATGAGAGATGAAGACTTGCCATCCTGGCTTATAAAAAGCTTTCTAGCTGTTTTTCTTCCAACACAGATTTGCTTGTCCTTCCAGCAGTCCATGGTACTTTAAATATTCTTCTCTAACACCAAAACTCAAATACATCAATTCACCTAGAGTCTTCCTTATTCACTGTCCTACTTCCACATGCATATGAGATGATTGAAAGTACCATGGCTTGGAGTAGGCATACCTTAATTCTCAAACTGATATCTTTGTTCTTGAAAACTTTAAAAAGGTCTTGTGCAGAGGATTTGCCTAATGCAATATTTCGTTTGATTTCTTGACTGCTTCGGCAGCATAGTGGTTACAAGTTGGACTGCTAACCTCAAGGCCAGCAGTTTGAAACTACTAGCCATTCCACATGAGAAAGATGAAGTTTTCTGCTCCTGTAAAGATTTACAGCCTCAAAACCGATTCCACAGCACACCCCCACCACCACTTCCACAGTGGCTGTGGATCCAAGCAAAATAAAGTCTTTGACAATTTCATTCTTATCTCCATTTATCATGATGTGATTGACTGGTCCAGTCATAGGATTTTTGTTTCCTTGAGTTGTCATCCATATTGAAGACTGTGGTCTTTGACCCTCATCAATAAGTATTTTAACATCTCTTTGCTTTCATCAAGTAAAGTTGTACATCTACATGTTGCAGGTTATTAATGAATCTTCCTCCAACACTAATGGCATGATCTTCTTCATATAATCCAGCTTCTTGAATTATTTGCTCAGCATACAGATTTAATTGTCATTATATGTCATTGAGAGTCGGTTCTAATTCATAGAGACCCTGGGTTTCTGAGAAGCAGCTAGTGAATTTAAACCACCAACCTTGTGGTTTAACTGACCCTTCCATCCAACACTTATTCTACAACACCACACCAAAGAATACAACCTTGGTGCACGTTATTGCTGATTTTAAACCATTCACTATCCCCTTGTTCTGTTCAAACAACTTCCTCTTGGTCTATATAAAGGTTCCTTATTAGCACAATCAAATGTTGTGGAATCCCCATTCTCCGCAATGTCATCCACAGTGAAAATCCTTTGCATAGTCAGTAATGCACAAGTAAACATATTTTCAGTAATCTCTGCTTTCAGCCAAGATTCCATGTGATGTCAACAATGGTATCCCTCATTCCATGTCCTCTTCGGGATCCAGTTTGAATTTCTGCCAGTTCTTCGTGAATGTACTGTTGCAGCCACTTTTGAATTGTCTTCAGCAAAATCTTATTTGCATATGATAATGTTTGATGATTTTGAGTCACCTCTCTTTGGCATGGACACAAATATAGATTTCTTTGAATAGATTGTTCAGGTAGCTGCTTCAAAATTTATTGGCATACATGATTGCACATTTCTAGTACTTCATTAGTTTTTTGAAATTTTCAATTTGCATTCCATCAATTCCTGGAGGCTTGTCTTTCGCCATGCTTTCAATTGTACATGTTACCTCTTAAAGTGATTGAACACTGACCATTTCTTCCGGTACAGTGACTGTGTATATTTTCCATCTTCTTTTGATACTTTCTGCATCATTCAATAGTTTACCCATAGAATCTTTCAATCATGCAAATTAAGGCTTACATTTTTATTTCTGTTCTTTCTGTTTGAGAAATGCTGACTGTGTTCTTCCCTTCTGATTTTCTAACTCCACGTCTTTTGCACATTTTGTTACAATATTTGACTTTGTCTTCTTGAGCTGTCCTTGGAAATTTTTTCTTTTCAGGTCTTTCACCTTCTTATTTCTTCTATTCATCTCTATGCTGAAAAGCAAGTTTCATTGTCTATTTTGACATCAATTTCGGTCTTTATTTTTTCCCTATCTTTTTAATGATCTTTAATTAATTCATGTCTAATGTTCTTGATATTATCCCACAGGTCATCTGGTCATTAGTGATTAATGCATTAAGTATGTTATTGAGATGGTCTCTAAATTTAGGAGAGCTATGTTAAAGATCAAAGTTTGGGTCTTGAAGACTCATTTTAATTTTTCTTCAGCTTCACCTTGAACTTGCATATGAGCAATTGATGATCTTTTCCACCATCATCCCCTGACCTTGTTTTGATTGATCATATGGAGCTTTCCTATCTCTTCCCACAGATGTAGTCCATTTGATTCCTGTGTATCCCATCAGATACATTTGTATTATGTTGTTTAAAAGGGTGTTTTCAGAGAATAAGTCATTGATCTCGAAAAATTCTCCCATGTGATGCAAAGCATCATTACCATCACCAAGACTATAGTTTCCAACTACTGATCCTTCCTCTTTGTATCCAATCTTCACATTTCACTCACCAGTATTTACCAATATATCTTGATTTCACATTTGATCAATTTCAGACTGAAGCAGTTGATGGTGGTGGTTATTTGCTGTCAAATTGGTGCCAACTCCTAGTGACCCTGCATTGGATTTCTGAGACTGTAAATCTTTACCAGAGCAGAAATCCTCATCTTTCTCCCATAGAGTGGCTGGCAGACTCAAACTGCTAATCTTGTGGTTAACAGGCCAACTTGTAACCCTTATGCTATGAGTGCTCCTTGAAGATGTTGGTAGAAATTAAATTTCATCATCGCTGGATTTAATGGTTAGTGTGTAAATTTGAATAATAGTGATATTAACTGGTATTCCTTGTAGGCATATGGATATTATCCTATCACAGACAGCATTGTACTTCAAGATTCATCTTGAAATGGTCTTTTTGATGATGAAAGCAGCATCATTCCTCTTCAATTTGTCATTCTCAGCATTGTAAATCCTATGATTGCCAGATTCCAAATAGCCAATACAAGTCCCTTTCTGCTCAGTAATGCTTAGGGTATTTATCTTCATGGGTACCATTTCATTTTTGACAATTTCCAGTTTTCCTAGATTCATACTTCATACATTTCATGTTCTGATTATTAGTAAATGCTTGCAGCTGTTCTTCCTCATTTTGGGTTGTACCCCCAAAGTAAATGAAAGTCCCAAGAGCGTTACTCCATTTACGTCATCACAGTCAACTCTACTTTGGGTAGGCAGCTCTTCCCCAGTCTTATTTTGAGTGCCTTCCAACCTGAGGAGCTCATCTGCCACCACTAGATCTGACAATCTTCTGAGACTATTTGTAAGATTTTCAGTGGCTGAACATTCAGAAATATGTTTTCTCCTTTTTCCTACTCTATCTTAATCTGGATGTTCAGCTGAAACCTTTCCACCATGGTGACCCTGTTGATATTTAAAATACTTTTGACATAGCTTCCAGCATCACAGCAACACACAGATTATGGCAGTATGACAGACTTACAGATGAATGGTGGATTTAAAGTATGGTGGTGGTGGTGGTGTGCCGTGGAGTCGGTTCTAACTCATGGTAACGCTGTACAGAGTTTCAGAATCTGTAAATTTTTATGGGAGCAGAAAGCCTCCTTTCTCCCACAGAATACCTGGTAGTTTCAAACTGCTGATTTTGAGGTTAGCAGCCCAATTCATAACCACTATACTATCAGAGCTCCTTGGATTTAAGGTACAGAAATAGGTATATTCATATTTATATTCATATTATCTGTTCTGTTTACTCTTCCCTCTGTAAGTAATTGTGAAAGGTCTGAGATATTACCCCACATACTAGCTAACTAGTTAACTTGCCAGTTTCATGAATGTTGGCAACAACACAAGATTCCAGGTTCAGAGCCAAAGGATTCCATTACTCAGTGAACAGCAAGTTGCATGACTTTCATGTTTACATATAGTTTCCCATCTACAGGGATGATGCAATGCTGTCCAGGTGTATGCTATGCTTGTAATAGGTTTTCATCACGATGAGGAATTCCAAGATTAAGGAATTCAAATATTTTAGAACAGATGTAAACAAACGAACCCTGTATCCTGGAGAGAAACATTTTCTTTGTTATACTGGACAACCAACAAATCTGCCTTTATTCTGAAGAGAAGCACTATTATAAGACTCTTCACTATACAAAAATCATTGAAAAGTAAGTTGTATGAAATGAAAACTTATGCCTACAAAATATGCAGAACTACAGAGACCCTCTCTCTCATAATTCTGAATGTATTCTCTTCTTCCATTTGATTAAATAAAAGCTTACAGGAGACATTTTCCCTGGACCAATGTTGTTGTTGTTACGTGCCACGGAGTTGGTTCCGACTCATAGCAACCCTGTACAGGGTTTCCGAGGCTGTAAATCATTATGTGAGCAGAGAGCCTCATCTTTCTCCCATGGAACAGCTGGTAGTTTTGAACTGCTAACCTTGAGGTTCACAGCCCGATTAGTAACCACTACGCTACCAGAGCTCAGTTTATGAAAATTCCACTGTGTGGATTTATACAAACTCTCTATTCTCACATTCCATTTTTCTCACATATAGAAACACTCTCATTACTTCTCAACTTAAAACAAAAATAATATTCAGAATTAAATTTTGGTCTTTCGAGTGAGTCTTTTGGCTAACTTTTAGCTATATTCTCAAATCAACTTGTCTAGGCAAGAAGAAGTCCATATCTGGGTGGGGAGCTGTTGGATAATCAGTAGATTGCTAACCACAAGGTCATTGATTCAACCCACCAACCACTCTTGAGAAACACTTTGCAGGGTCACTATGAGTTGGAACCAACTTGATGGCACTTAACAACAACAATATGAACCCAGAAATTTTCATAGTAGTCCGTCTGTGTTCATCAGCATTATTTCTCTTGACTTCCAGCTAATATATGACCAAATACAAAATCTCCCTGTCTTGCTTTGTCCTTTGAAAGGCATAGCTAGTGAAGAATATCATCTGATGTTCAGGACCTTGTATCTATAAACATCTATTGGCACCTCAATTCCATGCAAAACCCAGCACATAATAGAATTTTAAAACAGATTTTCAGTCTGCTGTCACATTTTATATTCTGCCTTATGTTTTTTTTAAAACAAATAGAAAATGCTATAAAAGAGTAATTTGAATAATTTAGCCATACAACAAACATAACCGAGCTCTTTTTCTATGTCTACATAGTTTTATCTTTGAGAATATCATGACATTTTCAGTTACAAATTATTTTATATATATTATTCTGCCTTTTCTTGGTTTGTTTAAAATTCAGTAATTTCAGTTGTTGTTTATTTTGTTTTGTCATTGAAATTGATTCAGTTTGTGTTATTCTGAGAATTAGGCTTATATTGTGGAACATTTATATGTCTTTAGTAGAGTTAGCTACTGTTATGTTTAAATAGTTTGCCTCATTTTAGTAGCTTTTTAAATCATAAATGTTTAAATGACTTTATTTAACTGTTACTGGAATTTCTTGTTTTCCCTTGTGAAAGGATTTCCTGGTTCAGTAACATGCTTTGGACCAATTCTAACTTCATAAGCTGAGAATATTATGTCTTTCCATTGTATATATTTCCATACTCCATACAAACCATTTATTAATCAAATTTTCCACATTGGCAGTTACTTTTGTATTAGCTGTTTTCTTAAAAGGTATAATATTTACTTTCAGTGCTTAAAATGTCTAAATAAATCTTTATTTTGGTATGTCAAAATGTTTTCATATCTTATAGATTAGTTTTTACTGCCTTTGACCTTTTGTTTAATCATAAGTATATGTTAGTACTTTTTTTTTCATTTACCGTATCTTGAACTATAGAAGACTTTTAATGATGAAATAAGTAATTAAAATGCAAAGCAGAAAAGGGAAATTCCTCCCTATTTTCTTTTGTGGTCAGTTTTCCTCTGTACTGTCCAAGAAATTTTTTTTTTTTTTAATTCTGAATAGTCCATGCTTGCCTTGACTTAGAAATGTAATTTTATGTGTAATAGAGGAATATTGTTCCATAATTCTAATTTTTTTATTTTAATAATACAACTCAACCACAGCTCCAAGATCATAACAGGATCTCATAAAACAATTACATTATTAGACAGATCAGGCACTGTTCTTATTATTTATTATTTTTCCTATAAATTCCACATGAATTGTATAGTATAATTATCCACATTTTTTGGATGAAGAAATTGAAACTCAGACTATATCACTTGTGGTACCTAATCAAAAAAATCAAATACATGTCTTTCAATTTTCAATGTTTATATTCTTTCAATATTTGTTGCTATTGTCAAGTGCCATGGAACTGGATCCAACTCATAGCAAGACCTGTATAAGGTTCCCAAGGAGGACCTGATGGGTTTGAACTGCAACCTTGTGGTTAATAGGACTACTCTTTCAAAATACTATGCCACAAATCTCCACTTCAATTTGCACCAAAGTTAAAAAGACACTTAAACAATTGTTTTTTGAATGATCAAGGTTTTTTTGTTGTTGTTGTTTCTTGTTTGAAATCATGTAGGGATTTTTCCTACTCTGTTCAACTTGAATTGCCTTTTCTACTTTTATAATTTGCTAAAGCTAGAAGAAGGAGAAAACTCTGAAATAGAGATTTTTACTTTTAAAATCTCTTCATATAAAATTATTATATGTAGCTTATAAAGAATTTGACTTGAAACAGATAACTTGTCTTCTTATTATGCATGGGGAACTGCTTTTCTTTGCCTACCCTTTTTTTGTTGTTTTGCATTTCAGTCAGGATTAAAATCATCACAGTAATGTGGTAGGGTCCACTCTCATTACTCCTTCCACCTTAATCCAACCCAGTGAGCACTACAATTTCTTTCAAAATCTGTTCTTAAGTAAAAGGTACAGTTTGAATTTTCAGATGAAAAGACATACTAAAAAGAGGCAATCTGGGGTGCTTCACTGAACGCCAAAATCCTTAGAGTTTTTCTGCCACTTGCTTTGTGTCTTTCTTCATATTAACGTGTATTTCAAATATCTTTCTAGATCTTTTATAGTTTGCAGTCTGTCCCAGGAGTAGGTTTAAATGACAGGTCTCATGGAATTTTTTTTTTTTTTAAGATCTAAAGAGGGAAAGAAGGAATAGTTTCCAAAGGAGAGAAATATTTACTTGGAAAGAGATATCCTCTAAAGGATATTTCCATCATGAATAAGCCTATGTTTTATAGTCCTCACACCACTGAGTATGATCAGCAGGCCACACCAAGTGGTGCTGGGAGACTTAGGGGAAAAGCACAGGAGCAGAGCAGGATGATCTTAGCATGGAGAAGAAAAAGAAGCAACTACATGAAAGTAGAATGGCATTCCTATTAAGTATGAAAAGAGACCCCAAAACAAGTAGATAGAATACAGTTGTTAACAATGGGAAACTTACCTGCGTCTGCCCTTGAGCACCAAACCCGCCAATAGAAATAATATTTAAAAGAGAAAAGAACCCTTTCTTTCAAGAAAAGAATGTTACTTTAAATATGTACCCTCCCCAGAATATAATTGAAAATACGAAGATCCCATTGAGCCTCTAGGTCTGGCCTAAAGTTTCCTAAAATGTTAAGTTGACTCTATCTAAGTTGAATTGAGCCATTGGGAAAGTGGTATGGTTTATTAAATTACTTTGTTAATGGTACTAAGAATGTAAAAATCCAAAGTTCTTATGTAAGCATGAGACTATTTTGAGGTCAAATATGTTGAAGCAAAATAGAAACATTGTGTTCAGAGAGCAATGGGCAAGAACAACCTTAAATATCAATTTTTTATTATAGCTTAAAATATCATTTTAGATTGAGTAAAATGGGTCAGAAAATAGGGTCTCAAAATTTATGACTTCTATTAATTATGAGTTACTTATCTTCATAATGTCATTCTGAAACTCCTTTCTCAGACTACCTAAGCTAAAATGGAAATCTGGAATATCCATTTAAAAGAAAAAATCAAAACAAAAACAGATTGCTAGTAAAGTACTCAATAATATAAATAACACACAGTATTCATAAATTGTTATATGCTTAATACAGAGAGGAGGTGGCAAGATGGTGGATTAAGCAGTAAAACTATATAGACCCTTTGTAATAAAGGTAAAGAAAAATCAAATGAAACAGATACAGATAATATTCCTGGAACCCAGAGCTTCAGATGAAGCGATAGAGAAATGGATTGAAAGTTTACTAGGAGAGAAGGATAAACAGACTTGGCATAAAAAGAAGACTGTTTATCTATGTGGCGGACCAGATGCAACATGGCCATCTTAAACATTTGTGAGCCGCTTCAGATGCAAGATAGCATATTGGTATTAAAGAAACATACTAGTGGTTCGGGGAGATAAAGGTGTGATTCTTTTTGTTGTTGTTTTTTTCTGTACCTCACACTTGCATAGTGATGAGAGGTGTGGCCGGCTGATACTCAAGTATACCTGCAACAAAGCTCCCACTTTCCCAGCTGGTGGGACTATAGGAACATCACAGTCATGGTCTCCATAAAAGTGATTGGGGAGCTTTCTGCACCAATCCGAGTGTCTGGATTCAAGTGAGTCCTGCTATACTTACTAGGAGAGGCAACTAAAGAGACAGTGTTGTACTGTGGTGTCGGGTCCGACTCATAGTGACCCTACACTGGGTTTCCGAGGCTGCAAATCTTTACAGGAGCAGAAAGCCTCATCTTTCTCCTGTGGAACAGCTGGTAGTTTTGAGCTGCTGACCTTGAGGTTAGCAGCCTGATTCATAACCACTACGCTACCAGAGGTCCCTAAACAGGCAGTAAAGAGTGAAAAAAACAAGGAGACAGGTATATGTTGGTCAGCTAGGTGTGATGTGATCATCTTGAGCTTTCACAGGTGGCTTTTATGGGAAGATGGTGGTAGGCACATAGACAAATTGCTTACTGGAGGAAAGAAAGGTGCACATTTTTGTTTTATAACACACTTTAACCTGGTCACCAGATACATGGACAGCCCCTATTGGCGTACACTCTGAGAAAAGCTCTTGCTTTCTGAGTGGTCAGTGACACATCTAAGTGAGTCTGGAGCAAGCAGCACAAACACAGGCACCTGCAATCAGGTGTGGCCTGCTCTAGACCTGTGGAGCTGGTTTGGGCCAACCCTGGACTAGCAGGACCTCTTGCCTTTCTTTGGCAACCCTCTTGGACAGAAATATACTGATCTCCTAGCTACTTTGGGATCTGCACAGACTACTTCTGGATTGAGTGT
>NW_006408519.1:58300508-58312242 GCF_000296735.1 Chrysochloris asiatica
TCAACATCAGCCAAACGCATCCTAAACTGAGCTGCATGAATGGTGAATAAAGAATCATGCACAACTTTCCATATCCTATTAACACCCACTAGGAGGTAGTTTGTGAGTGTCTATGAATACACAAACATGCAATCATTAGTTTAATACAAATATAGTACTGCCACAATGTCTTTTAGAAGCAAGAGACAATTTCTGCTCATACAAAGAAACAAAACAGAGTGGTTCAAACAAGTAACCAAGAGCAATAAGGCATTATTGAGGGAATAAAGACATTGGAACTACTCCAAAAGGAATTCAATGGAATAATATTTGGGGACCTCCAAATGAATGACAGAAAGATAGAGGAAAACAGGGAAGAATTCAGGAAAACACTCCATGAACAACCAAAATAAATAAAGGATTGGAGATAATAAAAAACATGCAAATATAAATCCAGAAGATGAATAATAAAGACTTCAGAAATTAACAATACATTGAAAGCTCAAAGGAATAGATTTGAATCAATGGAAACCCAAATTAGTGAGCTTGAAGATAAATTTCTTAATATTAGTAAACTAGAAAAAGAACCAGATAAAGAATGAAAAAATCTGAAGAAAGCCTAAGATTTATGTGGGACAACATGAAGAGGAATAACATGAGCCCTTGGAATTCCAGAACAAGAGAGAAGGAAAAGCACAGAAAAGATAGTTAAAGAGCTGTTGGAAGAAAATTTCCCTAACATCATGAAAGATGAAGAGATAAGTGTTCAAACACCAAACATGATACAGCCCAAAAGAAAATCACCGAGATATATCATAATTAAAATTTTCAAAATCAAACACAATCCTGAAAACAACTCTGTAAAATTGAAGAATTACCTTCAAAGGAAGAACCAATAAGATAATGTTTTAATTTCTCACCAGAAACCATACCGACAAGAATGCAATGATAAGAAATATAAAAAAACTCTGAAAGGCAAAATACTTAACCAACCAAGATTCATATACCCTGAAAAGTTGTCCCTCAAATACAATGATGAAATTATAACATTTCCAGGTAAACAGAAATTAAAGAAATTTGTAATAGCCAGACCATCTTTACAAAAAATACTGAAGGAAATCTTTAGAATGAGAGCCAATATTAGCAGACAACTAGAGATTGACATACACAGCAACACCACCCAGAATTCAATCGAGATACAGGAATATTTAGAATAAACAAATCTACAAGACTGAAAATAAGGAATTGGAGATATAAGTTTATAAAGACAACTACAGAACAAAAACAGGGAAAAGTGTAGTTACAGAACTTCCAAATGGGGAGGAACTCAAGCAGATTTCAAGATAAAACAGACTGTTTTAAAATGAAATTAATAAATCAGAGTGTAACCTCAAAGAAATTAATACACTTTACTTCAAATCAAGGAAAAATAAAACCATGAAGATTTAGTAAACTTAAAATAAGAGCAGTGAATAAACTGACAAGAACACATTAAAAAAAAATGAAGTCAGTACAGAAAAGTATGTGGAACAAAGAAACAAAGCTCCATAAAGAAAACACACAGAAAAATGATTACAATCAATTCATACCTATCGATAATTACACTGAATGTCAGTTGCTTAAACGCACTAGTCAAGAGACAGAGAATATCAGATGGATAAGAAAACAGGATCCTTCAATAATGCTGTCTACAAGAGAAATACTTTGCATACAAAGAAAAAAATATATTTTAACAAATCAAAGGATGGAAAAATGTATTAAGCTAATGACAAGCAAACATGAACAAAGGTGGCACTATTGGTTTCTGATAAAATAAACTTTAAGGCAAAAACCAGCATGAGGTAAATAAGGACATTGTTGTTGTTGTTAAGTGCAGTGGAATCACTTCCAACTCATAGCAACCCTGTATAGGGTTTCTGAGGTTTGGCCGGTGACCTTAAACTGCCGACCTTGCATTTCAAACCAACCTTGCAGTCCAACACATTAATCCACAGTGTCACATTAGGACGTTGTATCATGATTAAAGTGTCAATTTAACAAGAGGACATAACTACAATAACTACCTATACTCCCAATGAAAGAGCCTCACCTCAAAATATGTAAATCAAACTCTAACAGAATTGAAGTAAGAAATCGACAACTCTACAATACTAGGATATTTTAATACACTGCTTTCAATGAAGGACAGAGTAACTGAAAAGAAACTCAGAAAAGGCACAAAACAACACAATCAACCAAGTTGACCTCATACATTTATACAAACCAGTCAACCCAACATCAGTACCATATACATTCTTCTCCAGTGCACCTGCAATATTCTTCAGAATAAACCATATGTTAGACCACAAAGCAAGCCTCAATAAATTAAAAACATTGGCCTATTACAAAGCATCTTTTCATATCACAATGCTATAAAATTAAAAATCAACAAAAGAAAGATCAAGAGGAAGAAATTAAATACATGTAAATGGAAAAACACCCTGCTGAAAAGCTACTGAGTAATAGAATAAATTAAAAAATGAAATTTAAATATTCATAGAATCAAATTAGAATAAAAACTCAACATACCAAAACCTTAGAGGGCAATGTACAGCAAAAAACACACACATCCTAAAAGAAGAAAAAAACCAAAATCAACACATTAACACAACATGTCCAACAATTAGAAAAAAGCATCAAAGTAAGCTTACAGTGACCAGAAGAAAAAAATAAAGATTAGAGCAGAAACAAATGAATTAGAAAACAGAAAAACATTCGAAAGGATCAACAAAACAAGAAGTTGGTTCTTTGAATAAATAAAATCTTCAAACCACTGGCAAATCTAACAAGAAAAGAAGAAGATGCAAATAAAGCACTTAAGAAATTATATGGGGGATGATACACCAGTACCAATGGAAAGAAAAAAAATAGTAACCGAATATTATCATGATTGTACTCCAACAAATTTGAAAATCTAGAAAAATGAATAAATTTTTAGAAAAAAAAATCATCTACCTAAACTAACACAGAATTAAGCAAAAACTTAAACAGATCTATAATAAAGGAAAATTATTGGAACTTGTTGAAATATTCAGCAAAGTGGCAGTCTCGTGTTCTACTTTGCATTTGGTCCAGTTCTTCAGTCTTCATTTGACGCTTGTTGTTAAGTGCCATCGAGTCTGTTGCGATCCATAGTGACCCTAAATAGGGTTTCCAAGGAATGGTTGGTGAATTTGAACCACCAACATTGTAATTCAAACTGACTTTACTCTCCAGCGCATTAGCCCGTATCACCACAGTTTAGGGTTCCATAATTGTCATCTATATCCAATTCTCAAGTCTTTGTTGTAAGGAAGATGTAATGAGGTTTCAGATTAAGCCACCATCTTGGAACTTCCTCTTTGTTTCCAGTTTCTAGAAGCTGCCATAGTACTTGGTTCTTTGATCCCTTCCAACTTGAAAGCCAGCAATTTAGTCTTTCTACTATCTTATCTCTCTGACCTTTTAAAATACATGTTTATTGATTACCTACAATACTGTTTGTAAGTGTACACTGGCAAATAAGGTAAAAAGGACATTGTTCACTCTCTGGTAGGTAAAAGAAACTGCAAAATATAACTGTAAGTCTCATAGGTAACCTGACATACCAAGTTTATAGAAACATTTAGCAAGGGAATTTAACCTTGAATAGAAATCATGAAAAGCCAGAGAAGATACAATATTTATATTTAAATTTCAATGGTAGTGACTTAAGCAAGCATGAATGGTTAAAGAACATTCCAGTTTTGTGGTGTAGCATGTGGAAAGTTAAGGAGTAAGAGAATTTAAAGAATTGAAAGCTGTTAAATACTTAAGAAAATTATAGAAAGAGGAGATAAAGGTACCAGATGAGTCTCGAGTCTGAAGTAGTACACAAGAGTTCAGTGTTCCAGGCTTGTTGTAGTTTTATTTGCTTTTTTTACCCCCTCAAAATCAAAGAGACATCAACAATGGAATCTAAACAATTGAGTAAAATTCAGCTTGCAGTTGGGAGAATAAATTAGAGAGTAGGTCAATAAATTAGAGAGAAAGATATGCAGGCTGTTGCACTGAATTAATGCAGTGTGTCAATGAACATGGAGAACAGTGGATAGATGATAGAAAAAGAGAGATGATAGATGGTAGATGGATGGATGATAGATAGAGATATTAGAGAGATATTAGATATTTTTTGTGTATGCTGGATGCAGAATTTAAGAAAGGGTGAGGAAATAAATAATGATTCTCAAGTTCTTATTTGGTCATGCCATTTAATGAAATAGGAAACACATGATAAATTATTAGTTTGAGAAGAAACAAGTTTTCTTTAAGGTACTTGGGAGAATCTAAAAGAAAATATTCAATAGACAGTTTTGAGTCTAGAGTGAAGAAGAAAATAAGTTGAAGGAAAACAAGTATGTGGTCATTAGCCACATATGTTGTTGTTGT
The DNA here is from genome assembly GCF_000296735.1 of Chrysochloris asiatica. Lineage (NCBI taxonomy): Eukaryota > Metazoa > Chordata > Mammalia > Afrosoricida > Chrysochloridae > Chrysochloris > Chrysochloris asiatica. The sequence continues at coordinate 58,304,934 of NW_006408519.1, forward strand.
TACATGCTATCAATTCGGTTTGAACTCTTTGCAACCCTCTATAGAGTTTCCAAGGAGTAGCTGGTGGGTTTGAACTGCTTATTTTGTGGTTCGCAGTCCAATCCTGATCCTACAACACTGCTAGGAGTCCCAGCCACATATAAAATGTAGATAATAATTCAAGTTTTGAAATAAATGCGATCATAAAAAATAATTTTAAATGATCTTGACCATATTCTGTGAGCATAACACTTACCATATTAAATCATTAGCCTCTTTTTCTCATCACTTATATATGATGTCAGTTCTAATTGTAGGGATGATGCCTGGAACATACTAGACTTTAAAAACGATTTTGGTGGTAGGTGAATGAATGGATAAATGTAAGGAAGTTCAACTGGAATCCTGAACTCTCTTATGAACTCCAAATATTGATCCAACTATAGAATTTAAATTGCCAGAAACACTATCCTGACCATGATTTATGGTATCCAGGTCCCCTCTGTGTTTCAGAAAAGCAAAAGACTATGATTTAATTCTAACTACATACTATAGTCATCTGAAGTTCTGGTGTGGCTCTGTGGTTAATGAGTTGTACTGCAAAGTTGGTTTGAATGCAAGGTCAGTGATTCAAGCTTACCAGTTGCTCCATGGAAACCCTACACAGGGTCCCTATGGGTCAGAACTGATTTGACAGCACTTAACAACAACAACTATAGACATCTAGACTTTCTATACAAGTTCTGGGAATAGCCTCATGCCTGCTGAATCAAAATCTATGGGGATTAATTTTGATTAGTCCTGATATGGACTGTTACCCCAAGATTGGCAGTTCAAACCCATTACCCACTCCTTGAAACCCCTATACAGGGTCTCTGTGAATCCAAACTGACTCAACAGAAATTAAAAAAAACAACATGCTCTTATTAGCCTGAAACAACTCAACAGCACTTAACAACAACAACAATCCCATAGGTAATTTCCATGCATTGAGCCCAAAGTTGGTTGTGATCCCATACAAGGATACATCAAAAAGAATTGCTACTAGGGTTCCTATTCATATATGCATGGGTTTATTCCAAACAAAACATTTTTCTGTCATCAGTGGATGGCTGGAGACAAATTTTCTCAGTGATTCACTTGTTGTCTTAGACTTTTATGACTTTGCCTTCAAAAAAAATTTCAAGCAAAACGGTGACTTTCCAAGAGGATCTCCTGGTTCAGTTAAATTCAAGGCAGAGAGATCAGCTCAGAAAGAGTATGGCTACTATTCATTGGGACTTCAAAGGGATAATCTTAATAGATTTTCTCAAAGTATAGGAAATCTCAGGGCTTATTAGAAAGAGTTTGAATAAAATTGAAAACTTCGTTAGTGAGAAAAAGTACAGGAATGTTGTACCATGGAATTTTTTCTATCACAAAAATGCACCTGGGTTCCTTCATCCAGAGTTGCAAGGCCTGCCCTATGAGAATTTCATTGAGAAAGTTTCATATAGGAAGGTTTCCTATTAGACCCATTATGACAAAGAAAGAATATGAGCAGGTACTCTAGGCATCCATAATAATTTTAAATTTCCATTTTAAATAGAAGAAAGGTGAAAGTCAAACTTCCCAGGATAAGAAAGATGGTATGTGTTCATCAGATGATCTTAATTGGCAAAATCATTGTTGAAAAACTCTATGGGTATGTAACCTGGAAAACAAGATACAGAAATTTTGACCGATAAATCATGTACTCTGTACAATTCTGCTTCAGTGTACTTTTGGTATGTTGTGTTTTCATTCTCATTTGTTTCTAGGAATTTTGTAAATTCACCTTTTATTTGTTCTACTGCCCAGTAGCTTTTAAGCAGGGTGTTATTCAGTTTCCATGTATTTGATTTTATGTCCTTGGTCTTCCTATTGTTGATTTCTAATTTTATAGCATTTTGGTCTGAGAAGATGCTTTGTTGTATTTTGATATTTGTAAATTTATGCATATTTGTTTTGTGGCCTAAGACATGGTCTATTCTGGAGAATGTTCCATGTGCACTGGAAAAGAATGTATATTGTGCTGTTGGGTTGAATGCACTGTACACATCTATAAGGTAAAGTTGGCTAATTGTGTTGTTTGGTTCCTCCGTATCTTTGTCGAGTTTCTTTCTGGTTGTCCTATCCTTTTTTGAAAGTGGTGTATTAAAATCTGCCACTATTGTTTTAGATTTGTCTATTTCTTTCTTCCATTTATTAGGGTTTGCTTTACATATTTGGAGTTCTTTTATTGGAAGTATAGAAATTTATTATGGTTATGTCATCTTGTTCAATTGACACTTTAATCATGAGACAATGGCCTTCTTTATGTCTTACGCTGGTTTTTTTCATTAAAGTTTATTTTATCAGAGATTAGTATTGCCACTCCTGCTCATTTTTTATTGTAGTTAGCTTGGCATATTTTTTCCATCCTTTAACTTTTAATCTGTTTGTATCTTCTGTGTAAAGTGTGTCTCTTATAGACAGTATATTGAAGGACCTTGTTTTCTTACCCTTTCTGCCATTCACTGTCTCTTGACTGGTACATTCAATCTGTTGATGTTCAGTGTGATTATTGATAGGTATGAATAATTGCTGTCATTATATTTTTTTGTCTTTGTTTATTTTGTGTGTGTGGTGGTGCTGGTGTGTTTGTTCTAAACCACATATAAAGGAATTTAGGATTTTCATCTTTGTCTGTTTCATTTGGTTTCTCATATCTTTGTTGTTAAGGGTCCCGGTAGTACATCTGCCTAGTCTGTCATCTTGGCAGAAGTCTCCCAACATATATTTTTAAAGTCACACAATGTAATCTATAACACTACCCTCTTAAATTTATCTTGTATACAGATTTTTATAAAAATCATTCCACCTCTCACATATTTAAAAGCCTCTATCTTTCCCTTCCTCATTTCACTGGGTTCAAACTTTTCTACCTGATTTTTGATACCCTCTGTCTTACCTCAAAGCATCATCTAATGATTTCAGCACTGCATTTCCCACTGTTGATCTACACCTTCAGTTGTATTTACTTGACTAAATGCATTTATTCATAGAACCTAGACATATTCAAAAGTCCAATAGTTTCCTAACTGGACATTTAATGGGGCTAGGATTATCATGGTAATATATCAAATGAATAGAAAGATGTGCTTTGTTCCACAGGCTGAGAAAAGTAACACTTGTTGTTGTTAGGTACGACTAAGTTGATTCTGACTGCATAGGATTTCTGAGGCTGTAAATCTTTACAGGAGCATAAAGCCTCATCTTTCTCCCATGGAATAGCTGGTAGTTTCAAACTGATGACCTTAAGGTTAGCAACCCAATGCATAACCACTAAGTTACTGGAGCTCCTTAAATTAATACGTAGGGCAAAATAGTTAGGGAAACTGAAGTCAAATTCAAAGTTGTATTTACTATAGACTCACATGAATGCCTTCCCTTTACCTGAGCTCAGGCTGCATTTAGAAAAAGTACCATAAAGCTTTTATTGAAAAGACTGCATGCAGTGCCACTATCTGTGATGTTTCTGTGCCCTTTCTTAAACAGCTGGGGTAGTGGTAGGCTGTGGTCAATATTTGTGGGTTGATGACTTAATAGATCTTATTAAACATCACCATCAAAAGTCCAGATTTCTCAGCAAGCCACTCAAGTTATCATGCCACAGAAGAAACTAAAGAAAAGCAGATGATAAAAATTTCAAATTATAAAATGTTTTGGTTGTCAAATTTAAATAGGAATAGCCTGTACAAGAGAAACTGGCTGGTGCCAATTTCAAATTTTGTTCTTTGGTATCTGGACAGTTTGCTTTGCCAGTGAGCTAACAGATCAAGAATACTGCATGTTCAACAGCACATCCGAATCGTCTCCCTTTTACAAGTGTTTCTGCATTATATAAGCTAGTGACTATATTCACAATGAAAAAAAAATACAATTCATCATCAGTAGAGAGATTCTTCCAATTTATGGGTGGCCACACTAGAGTCAGGTATAGTCAGCAGTCCCTTTAAAATAGACTATGTATTCAAATGAGAAAACTGTCATATAATATGGACAAAGAGATGAAGGGAGTTGGCCCAGCTGACCACAGGAGACAACTTTAATTCAAAATCTAAACCGTGAATATAGTGATTGTGATCAAAGAGCTTTACAGCACATAAGGGATTTAAAAGCATATTAATCTACCTCCTGCAACACTGCCTATTTAAAAGAATGATTAACCTTCTCTCCCACTTGATTCAACCTGGCATATGTATTAGACCATCCTAAATGCTAGCAGACTCCTTGCTTATGCCTTCCATTAGGCAGCATTTAGTATCCATGAAAACTTTCTTCAAGAAGTAATTACTTCTGAGACCACAAACATTTCAGATGGAAAAAAAAGAGAAAAAGAAAGGAGACACAAGTAAAGGGAGCTGGGGGAAAATAAGAAATTACCAATACTTATCCCAGATAAACAGAAATTAAGGGAATCTATAAAAACCAGGTCATCCTTATAAAAAATATACAAGCATGTTGATTCAAAAGAGTGAAGAAAAGTTGATTTATAAGATACTACTTAAGTATTTGTTCTGCACACTTTACAAAGAACTTCATTCTATATGTTGTTCCATATGTGTTTATTATCATTGTTGTTGTTGTAAATGCCATTGAGTCAAATCTGACTCAAATCGACCCTGTATGGGATTTCCTAGGAGCAGCTGGTAGATTTGAACTGTCAGCCTTGAGGCTCATAGTTCAGTGCTTATCCTACAGTGCATGTTAAAAGAAGGACTTAGTAATAATTATGGTATCCCAAGTACCTAACTAGAAGAATAGCATAAGCAAGGCAGGTTTGGGGATATAATGAACCCAGCAAAGTCTCTGGCATCATCTCATAGAGTCCCTGAGAGGCCTAGTCCCCTCATCTATGTAGTATGTGTAATCCTTAATGTAGGTAAAACACTGGAGGCACATAAGGTACTAGAAACTGTAGAGAATTTAAACTTATCCAATAACACTTTTCAAAGAAGACCTTCCTGCTTTAGAAAAGCAAATACATTTTAATTGCAATGAGGCTTCCTGGCAATTCTAAAATAGAATATGTTTAGCAACTAATGTATTTCTTTCCCTCCCTGTCTTACCTTTCTGGCAATACTCAGACAGGGCTAGTTTACTGTAAGCAGTTACCACCATGTGATTTGATTTGCATTTCAGAACTTTCTAGAACACGTTGTCTTATTCTTCTTTTTCTATCCCACCCCATTCTAGTTGAATACTTATTAAAGTATAAATAACAGTGGAAAATGTAAGCAGCAAAATGTTGGTCATGACCAGCTGTATTATGAATATTATCAGTGGGTAAATAATGATAATGTCAGTTAGGCACCTGTGTGTGTCTGCCCTATAGAAATCAAAATTCTAACCATTATAGGTTCTGCTAAAAGAGGAGCAGGTGCTCCTGAAAAAAAGAGCAAAGTCAGCCACGGACAGTTTTAAATTACTTTATCGATAGTAAAAGGCAAAAGTGTTTTTGCAGAACATAATATATGATAGAGTTAAAATTAAATTCCCAATGTGACACAGTAACATGATGGAATCCCCTTGAACCACGTTCTTTCTAAAACCAAACCATATTCTCTGCTCTGGTTTGCTTAAAATTAAAAGGAATACTGATCTTAGTCACACTGACATTAAAAACAGCCCTTGTTATTATGAAGGGAGTGCTGAACTGTGAACTACTGTGAGCCCACCAGCCACTCTATGGAAGAAAGATGAAGTTTTCTGTTTTCCAAGATTTATAGCCTCCAAAACCCTATACAGGATCACTATGAGTTGGAACAGACTCAACAACACTTAACAACAGCAATTAAGATTAAGTTTTATTTTAGGGACTGAATCGCCCCCCCTCCCCCCAAAAAAATGAATTATCTCTTTCCCAACATCTCTATGAAATACGTATGGAGCTATGATTGGGTGTATTAACTGCTCTGAATGAAGAATTATTTTCTGTAAAAAAAAACACCAATCAAGAATAGAAGTAGCCAGTTACCACTTAATAAAATTGCTTCAAAAGTGCATTTTTTAATTGAAAAGTAAATATTGCTAAGCTTATTTAAAAGAAACCTATACAAATGCTTGAAACCAAAAGGTGTTTATCCCAAGTGACAAGATCTCCAGACACCTCACCTAAGCAAATGTTGTTGTTATGTGCCATCGAGTCGGTTCCGACCCATAGCGACCCTGTATAGGGTTTCCAAGGGTGTAAATCTTTACGGGAGCAGAAAGCCTCATCTTTCTCCAGCGGAGCAGCTGGTAGTTTCGAACCACTGACCTTAAGGTTCGCACCTAAGCAAATAGCCACCATAAAGTAGATGTTCACACTAGTGGGTCTTAATGTCTTTTAGAAGCTAGGATAATATAAAATCTTAACATCTTATGATTAAAACTTTTGCAGCTGATCTTTTGGATATCACAGACATGAACAAATATAATAGTATTTAAACTGACTCCTACTTGTAGACAATGTGCTGTCAAACACTGCATTAAAAATGTTCATCTTTGTTGGTTGGTGACAGTTGCACAGCATGACTGATGTCATTGGTGTCATGGCCAGTTGTGGTAAGAAGGTGCTGATTGTAAACATAAAAAATGTTGAATTGGCAATGTTGTGTTATCTGTATTTTTATAATCATTTAAAAAGTATCTGAGAAGATTTTCACATTTGTATCAGAAACTGTATTCTCATCTTTAACTTTACTAACTTACAAAAAATACATTGATGTCCCAGATATTTAAAAAGTGATTTTGTTGCTGTTGTTGAGAATATACAAAGCAAAGCAACACCAGTTGAACTATTTCTGTGTGCAATTCAGTGGCATTGATTACATTGTTCAAGTTGTACAACCATTCTTACCCTCTTCTCCTGATACAGCTCCCCCATTAACATAAATTCACTGCCCCTGGAGTTTCCTATCTAATCTTTCAAATTGCTATTGTCATTTTGTTACAGAAAATTCTTAAAACAGCATACTACTCAAAGCAGACTTTTTGTTTTGTTTTTGTTTTTTTTTAGCTAGTTAAGCTAAGCTATTGTTTGGTTTTAAGAAGACTTCAGGGAATATTTTTGGTTTAACTTTTAAAGATTACCTCAGGGAGATTCCAATTAAAACCAAATGGCCACAGCCGGTCCTGAACTGTTTCCAACTAGAAAAAAGGCCTGAACGGGGATTGTGGAGCGGGACAAGCAGACAAAAGAGGAAATAGACCAAAAATTAAATCCTAAATTATGTCAAAACGACCAACAGTGGTATCTTGAAACTTCTCAGGAAGAAGAGTGAAA
>NW_006408519.1:58314207-58341146 GCF_000296735.1 Chrysochloris asiatica
CACTGAATAGTTATCATCTTGTCTAGATGGGTCTGGTGAAAGGAGGTGGGGATAAGATTCGTAAGATTCAATAGTGAATAACTGTTATCATGACTAATTGTGACTGTCACAATTGTAAAGGTAGAAGTTTTGTAACAAAAAAAGGGGAATGGTTAATCTTATAGTCCAGAAACAGAGGACCCTAGGACCATCAAGAGAGGAACGCACAAATAGAATGCGGGACCTTATCTAGAGAAGCAGCAGCACCAGAGATGCAGGCAGAGATGGGGGCATGGAGATGGGGAGCGACTGAGGACTCTAGATTCATCAACTAAAAAGAGAAGGACTAAGAGCTGGTGGGCAGGAGCAGACTTGCAGAATGTGCCCTTTGGAGATGTAATTTATTATATATGCCTGAGTGGGTTTTTCTGTTTGTGTGTGTTTTTAAAAAAGCTAAAGTGGATAGAGAGAAATACTTTTAACTGATGCTATATGGAGGGGATTATAGTCAATGTAATGAAACAAGTTATATGAATTGTTGAATGTGAAACTGATGATGTGCCCTGTAACCTTTCACTCAATCCACAATAAAAACCTTAAATTAAAAAAATAAATAAATAAAGATTACCACAGGGCAAAAATTTTAGGAATTCATGTAGTTCCCATGGTTCCAAGAAAGGCTAGAGTCCATAATTTGAAATTCTTTTCTTCATTTACCACCCTTTGATCAGCATTCTTCTATAGAATTTTGATCAAAATGTTCAGCAATGATAGACTGGCACCAGATTTTAAAGGGGACTCTGGGGCAAAAATAGAACCATAATCCTTTTCAATCTGGAGTTTAAATTTTTAAATGACATTTACTTTCAAATCACCTTTCTTAAAGCACACTCTTTGGGTCTTGGCCACAGAAGAATGAAAGATATAAGGCTATTTTCTGTCATATTGCACTTCAGTGTCCTTGATAAAATGGAAAAATAAAAAATTACTGTATTTAGTCATTATTGCAAATAGTATATATGTTATTTAAAAACAAAAACAAAAAACAACTATTGCTATTGAGTGGGCTCTGAGTCATGGTGACCCGAAGTGTTACAGAAAAGCATTGCTCCGTAGGGTTTTCTTGGCTTACTCTTTATGGAACCAGATTGTCAGGTCATTTGTCCACGGTGCAGCTGGATGGGTCCTAACCACCAACCTTTATGTTAATTGTTGTTGTATGCCGCCAGTTGGTTTCAACTCACAATGACCCTGTATGGGGTTTTTGAGAGTGGCTTGTAGGTTTGAACAGCCAACCTGTGGTTAGCAGTCCAGTGCTTACCCTACAGCACCACAGCAGGATGCCACAAAGTCCATTCAAAATCAATAAAAATGATGGTGTTTAGCATTGAAAGTCTTTTTCTAGTCATAGAATTGGAGGTTAATACAACTTACATTTTATTAGACAAAAAGAGTCTTCTTTTCCACAGACACTTTCATTAATGTTAACACAGAAACATTTATAGTTGTTTTTCTACTTGGTGGTGAGACTTGCACATTTTCACCTGCTCTTGTTGTGGAAAATAGTACACTCTTTGGTCTGGGAATTCATAATGTGGTAGGAAAAAACTAAAAGTATCCTCATTAGCAATGTGTCTTACTTAACCAGCTCAGCTAATGGGCTTCAGACATTCTAAGGAGCTGCATTTACAAAATGACTAATCCTCATATATTTCTTCTAGAAGCTTGAAAAACTGAGATATTTCAACCCTGATTTTATGGATTGGGAGGATATAGATTTAGATTACTCCCTGTCAAAACAGTAATCAACTTCTTATAAGGAATAAATGCAATTAAAGAAGACACTGTAAACATATTATATTCTTTTGTTTTCTTCCTGGGCACTTTGTCTGCACAAGCTCTGACCACAGTTTCCGGAGTGACCATCCATGCTTCATAAGAATGTCGAAGCTATGCTCCCTCCAATTAGTGGAATGCAGAGGCCAGTCAGAATGCTGATGTGTTTCATAAAGGAGGTGGGGGTAGGGAAGCATGCAGAATCTGGGAAAATTATTTATCTGTGTGCTTTACAATACTGTCTCGTCTTATGTCTCTTCTTACCCTTCCTTGTCTCAGACTGCTGAGTATGTGTCCAAATTTCTCAAATCTCAAGGAAAAGACAGTGCTTTCTCAGTACATAAAAACCTCCACATCCAAGGTGAAGAGGGTCTAGTGTTTCTAGGAAATTGAATCATTTGTCGTTGATTCTAACTCATGGCAACCACATATAGAACTGCACTCCTTAGTGTTTTCATGGTTAGGATGCTCAAATAGCAGATCATTAGGCATCTCTTATGAGTTAACGTCTGAGTGGATCGGCCCCATCAACCACTTGGTTAACAGCTGAACACTTAACCATTTGTCCCACTCAGTTGTTGTTGTTATGCGCCATGGAGTCAGTTCCGACTCATAGTGACCCTGGACAGGGTTTCTGAGGCTGTAAATATTTATGGGAGCAAAAAGCCTCATCTTTCTCCCACCAAATAGCTGGTATTTTCAAACTGCTGGCATAAGATTTGCATCCCGACTCGTAACCACTACGCTACCAGAGCTCAGTTACTCCCAGGCAAACATGTTGTTGTTAAGTCAGTTCCAACTCATAACAACCCTGAATGGGGAGGGTTTTCAAGGAGTGGCTGTTGAGTTTGAACCGTAGAACTTGCAATTCAAACTGATCTTGCATTCCAGCACCAAATATACAATTCCTGAAATCAGCATATAGAACATAGATGCTTCCAAAATGGGCTCCATTGAATTGAACTGGTGATTAGAAGTTTTAATTATTATTCCTTTATTTACAGAAAACAAAAGGTCTCAATTATATCTAAACAGCCATAACATTGAAATATTTTCTGTTTTGTTTGTAGTCTTTCTTGTCCCAGGTTCCAGCTGACAGTTGCACTAACAGATATGTAGATGCTAAGAAGGTAGGATCACTTAATGATACATTTAAGCTCCTATATAGTCACAAAATGAATCCACTTCAAATGAACAGCCTTTCCCAAGATGCAGTTAGCAACAAATAATACTGCCTATTAATGAATTCAAGAAATGAAATTATCAGTAACCACTACTTCTGAAGTCACCAATAGTAATTAGTGCAATTGTTAACAAATTTTAAATAGCTCTGTTAGGATAGTGTTTGGAGACTGTCTTACAATAAAATACTTCCCTAATGTTAATATCAGTGTTGTTTTTCATTCTGTAAACTATAAAAATGCTTTGGAAAATCTGGTAAACTTGATGGGAAACCCTGTATCTTAGCCAGTTGCTGTGTAAGATTTAAAATGGCCAATACCATTAACCTTCATCAGGAGCAACATGAGTGGGGCAAGCCTCAAGGGCCTTCCCATTAGTCACACTCACCAGATAATGTACAGGAATCCCTGAGGTCAGTCAGGCATGGTCCGCAACGCAGAGTCCATTGGTAAGAAATGGCTAGAGCCAGCTCATGTAGTTGAAGAAAATAGCCTTTTAGGATTCATCAAGAAACCAGTTTAAACTGTTAGACGAATGAGGACATTCATTAAACTTTGATGGCTTGTGAATCTTAATACCTGTTAGTTGTACTGAGTACATAGAATTTTGCATATTAACAGATTTAACAGATTGTACAGAGGATCATTTTGTCTATGGCATTTTTGCCAGTCATCAGTTCGAAACTATCAGCTGTTGCGTGGGAGAAAGATGAGGTTTTCTGCTCCCATAAAGATTTACAGCCTCAGAAACCCTGTACAGGTTCGCTATGAGTCGGAACTGACTCCTCGGCACATAACAATGATGACGTTAACATTTCTTTGAAAAACTAAAGCAAAACATGTACAGAGAAAAAGTCATGATTTCCTCTAAAACTATGCTGAGTCATAGGAAAATGCCAATTGAAGACTGAATACAAATAATAGGCTTTCCTGATGTTCAACAACTGACCTTTCTCTAGCATCTGAAGACGGTTGTATAAGGACTTTAATCCCAGTGCAGTTTTCCAAAATTATCAGAATTTTCAAATTTTGGTAGCCCTTCATTATTGCTCTCCCCCACCACCACACCCCTCCACACATTTATCTTTTTATCAGCTACCCTCAAACATGTTTTCCTTTATGTAAATATTATAGTAGATTATCAGAGTATTTGCCCCGAGTGAATCAGAACTCACTGCATCCTCACCTTGATGTAGTTGCCTTCTTGTTGACTTGAACTTGGTCATATCTTGCTTTGTCTGATGATGCAATGATTTGGCCAATTGAATTAGCAGCTGAGGCTTGAGAAGCATTTGTGTATCAGGGTTTGCTCTTATGGAATACCTACATGTGAAGAAGCTTACACTATTCTAATGGAGAAACTTGGACCAGCCGAGAGCCAGCACCAATGAGAGTGAGGTCATCTTACTCATCTCCAGTTGATGGAGCTTCATGAGTGAAGCTCATGAAGTGAGCAGACAGCTCATGAAGTGAAAGCAGAAAAGTTATGTAGATCCCAGCCCTAATTTCTACGTCACAAATAGCGAGGTGATAAAATGTTTGTTGCTTTAAATCCCCAGGGTTTGGGGTGGATTGTTAGACAGCAATAGATTTTCAGTGTTAGATTCTCTTCACATTTTATATTTTCAATTGTGATTCCTGCATTTCAGATTCTGGAAAAGATGCAACAACTGATGTAGTCTAAACACTTTCTACACAACATGCACACATATACATATATATTTTTAAGTTGCTTTGTTAAAAAAATACTTGTAACAAAATCAATTTTTACCATCTCACAAAAATATCATTTTCTTCATTTGCCTTATAAAGTAAGTATAATTGTACTTATACTTTGTTTTCAAAACTAAGTGTACTTTGTATAGACACTTAATTTGTGATCTAACTTCAAGAAAATGGAGTTTTCCTGCTACTAAATAATCCTTCAAAAATATCTTAGTACATGTTAGCTAACAATAATAATACATGAATCTACTATTTGTATTGAGATGGATTGGCCAGGTGGCATCATTGATGGACTCAAGTGTGGCAGCGGTAATGAGGTTGGCCCAGGATCAGACATTGTTTCATTCTGCTGTGCATGGGGTCGCTATGAGTCGGTTCCGACTCAATGGCACCTGACAACAACAACAACTATTTGTTATTAATCCCTTAGTGTCTTTTATTTCCTGAATTTCCTAAGATGAAGAAGTTTTGTATAGGTTACAAGAGTGTCATGAGTAAAAGGAAGTTAATACACAAAGAGTTCTAATATTAGACAGTGCCAAGTTAGAAGCTGTGCAAAACTCCCAAGGCAGGAGAAAAGGAAGAAGTTAAAATGAAATGGTGACCTGAATAATGATTCCCATCATTTTATTTTTTTAAATAAATATAAAAGGGTTATGGGGAGATGGCTGTGGATGCTGAGAAGACTTCCTTTCAGAATATGTTACACCTACCCACAATACACGTAGAGCAGACACAACAGGGGAAAAGGTAGTAGATAGCAAAAAACAAAAATTCACAGACAACATCTACTAAGTGTACTCACAATCTAAAAATTACAACCAGGTTGGGGCAAACCTAAAGATGGCACTGTGGGTTAGGTGTTAGGTTAGGTGTGGGTTAGGCTACTGACCACAAGGTTGAGGATTCAAACCCTTTATAATTGGGTTGGAATCAACTTGATGGCAGTTAGGAGGGACAAACCAATAACAATGAAAATACTGTCTTGTGATGTAAGAAAGTGTGTGGGAGGAAGCCGAGTAAAAGAAAAGGTCATCTTATTCCAGAGAGCTACAGAATCCTACAGATGCCATTAAGATGTCATTGAGAACAGCAGCAGAAAGTGGGAGTGGACCTTGCAAGTTCCAGTTTTCTAGAACCGGAGACATTCTGACAGTTCTGAAGTGGACCCTTGAAACTTAACAAACCAAAGCACCTTCCCTGGCAAATTCCTATATGTAACTGGACAGGGAAAGAGAAGTCCGTGATACGTGGAGATGGGCTTGGGGAATGGGGACAGAAGAGAAAGACTTCAGAAATGATTAGGTCATTTATAATATCAGTTCATGAAAACAACTGAAGAGAGTAAGCTCTGGAGTTTTGAAACTGGAAAATAGTCTATTATGGTATAACCTAAAAAAAGAAAAAAGGTAGCCATTGAATTGACTCTGACTCATCACAACCCATGTGTGTCAAAGTACAGCTGTGCTCCGTAGGGTTTTCAATCAAGCTCTGATTTTTCAGAAGTAGATCTCCAGGTTTTTCTTTTGGGGCATCTATCAGTTAACTTGAACTTCCAAACTTTTAGTTTGCAACCAAATACATTATCATTTGCACCACTCAGGGATTTCTTCCTGTCTAAATGGGAAACATAGTTCATTTAAAAATGAGCAACAGAAAAATATTTCTGTCAAATCCCATAGAGAGCTGTTGTTGTTGTTGTTGTTATATGCCGTGGAGTCGGTTCTGGCTCATACCAACCCTGTACAGGGTTTCTGAGGCTGTAAATCTTTACAGGAGCAGAAAGCCTCATCTTTCTCCCACAGAACAGCTGGTAGTTTCGAACTGCTGACCTTGCGTTTCGCAGCCCGATTTGTAACCACTGCACTATCAGAGAGTTAGCAGGGAGGAAAAAAATTGGTGGATGAGAATAAAGTCCCCGAAGACATTGCTGGTATATCAGAAAGATTTACCCATGAAATAGATGAAATCCATTACCAAGTACTTCAAAACAAATGAAAAGGAGTTAAGAAAACTGATAGAAACTAATTTAAGATAAAACAAAACAAAAACATACCATAAACCAGAATTTTAAAAACTCAGAAAAAAAAATATTATTGGACAATAGGAATATTTGAGAAGAAATGTAAAATGAGTCAGTAAATAATTTGTAAAAAGAAATAAAATGTCTTGAATAAAGTCTAAACAAGATGAAACACAGCTTGAAAAAAATTCAATGGATAATGCCTCCTTGGAGAACTAGGTGATTTCAGATATAGGGTAGAAACTATCCAGGATGGTTCTGTTGCATCTTACCAAGCTGGGAAGACCATCAAAGACTACTGTGCATGGACCCAAAGGGACTCAGGAGCAAATTTGGATAGGATTCATAGGCCAAAGATAGAAAAATTAAAATGTCAGGGAAAAGCAAAACAAACTACCTAATGAATCGTATTTGGAAGATGTTCTGAAGTCAGCTTTTGAGTATTGCTTTTTTAAAAACTGGAAATAAAAAAAGTCTTTATCCTCCATTTCCTATTTGACCTTTTTAACAAGGCATTCAAATAACTGAGGAGGGAAATTTTACAGCTAACTAAGAATTATAATATACTTAGAATCTTAACATGTATACCTTTTTACAAATGTAGGAATCTATGTATTGATTACCAGTGACTGCAACATCACAACAGACAAATCAACAGTGCATAACTCTTGTTGGAACTTGAAGTATGTTTGTTGTTGTTACGTACCATCGAATCAGTTCCAACTCATAGCGAGCCTGTAGAGGGTTTCCAAGGTGGAACTGATGAGTTTGAAGCACCAGTCTTGTGGTTCGAACTGATCTTACAGTCTAGTGCTTTATTCCATAGTGTATATGGGATATACTACAAAGTATGGTTATGTGCCGTGGAGTCGGTTTTGACACATAGTGACCCTGCACAGGGTTTCTGAGGCTGTAAATCTTTACAGGAGCAGAAAGCCTCATCTTTCTCCATTGGAACAGCTGGTAGTTTCAAACTGCTGACCTTGTGGTTCACAGTCTGATTCATAACTACTATGTATACTTATCCAAAAAATAAATAAAATCTGATTCTGTCAAGCCTCTAGACCTATCTATTGATTGAAAGGAGAAGTAGGAGTCCACAGTGAATAACATTTAAACATTAAAGAGCTGCAGTCAGCATAGTCCAGACAGTGGGAAAACCCTACAGGATGAATACTTCGAATTTGACACAAAATAAATAGTTGCAATAATATGAAAACAAATGCAATGGACACCTGTAGATTAAAATCTATAATGTTTGGATAGCTATGCAAACAAATACTGGTTTCCTTAAAAGGAAATCAAGGAAATGTGAATATTTACTGGATATTTGTTGACATAAAGAAATTATTGTTGATGTGGTAATGATGTGATTGGATTAAAAAGGAGATTCCTTCTATTATATATATGTATATGCATACACAAGAGGGCTTCAAATGTTTGCAGAAAGTGGAATTAAAAGATAATTGGATTTTTTCAAGAAATTATTGAAGCTCCCTAATATAGGCACTAAAATTTTAGTGAGAATAAAAAGTCAGGAATTTTCTTCAAAATTGTTAAGAATTATAGTGATGGAAGTAGGTAAGGGTATAGAAAAAATAAATTGTTCAGCAACTGATATTTGATCAGGCTACTGCTACATGGAGATTTATTATTCTTTCCACTTAATAGACATATCAAATTTTTCATACTAATTTTTTTTGTATGTGAATGATTTGGAATGTGCTCTTCTGAGCTCTCAGAAAGCAGGAAGTCATTTTTAAGCTCAGAGACTTTTTCTCTGGCCAACAATTCAAACCATAATCTTGCCCCACCTCCCATGTCTGGAACACTGGCATCCAGATTGCTTTGAGGCCTGTGAGTTGTAATAGGCAAGAATGAAAGAACAAACCAAAGGATGGAAGGATGGAAAGAAGAAAGAGAGAGAAAGAAAAACAGAAAAAGAGAAAGAGAGGGATGGAAGGAAAGAAAGAAAGAGGAAAAAGATCTTCAATCATATCCAGATCAGAACAACAAAGAGAAGTAACGTTTTGTGCTCAGTCTGAGACAGAAGGTGTAGAATAGAAAGACAAAAAAAAAGTTTTCTCCTGAGAGTCATTACTCTTATGTAGATTTTTTACAGTGAAATTTGTTCTATTCTTGCTTCAGTCTTAAATTTAAATTATCATTTAGGTAGCATTTAAATTGTCATACACAAAACATAATCATCTAGCCTGAAATGAAATTAAATTTATTTGGGTCATTTGTTAGTAACTTGAAATTTGCCTTCAAATAGGGAGGGGCCATGAAAAAGACAAAAGGAGGCTGGCAACTCCACGATTATGACAAAGGTGTTTATTAAAGGGTGGTGGTGGTTGGTGGTTATGTGCCGTGGAATCGGTTCTGACTCATAGCGACCCTGTACAGGGTTTCCGAGGCTGTAAATCTTTACAGGAGCAGAAAGCCTCATCTTTCTACCGCGGTACAACTGGTAAGTTCCAACGTTGGGGTTCGCAGCCCGATTCTTAACCACTGTGCTACCAGAGCTCCTTTATTAAAGGACTGTTGTTGTTGTTAAGTGTCGTCGAATCAGTTCCACCCATAGCGACCCTGTATAGGGTTTTTGAGGAGCAGCTGCTGAGCTTGAACGCCGACCTTGCAGTCCAAACGGCTTTGCAGTCTAGCGCATTAACCCACAGCGCCACACCAGGACTCCGAAGAGCTATGAGACCAAGACAATTCTCCATGCCCCCCAGAGGAAGGTGGGAGGTTTATGGCTATGGAAAACAAAGGTAAACCTGTCAGGACTTTTGACTTCCAAGCCATTCTATCAAAAATTACACATGAGTAGTTGAGCAAGCAGATGTAAGCTACCAAGGGATCATATTAGCCCTCAGGAAGCCTAGTTCTCCTTCACCATCCTAGTGGAATCTGTAATCATGTTTTCTTTGTCTGCACTGTCCTGAAAAGGAGAAACCACTCATGCCAGCATTTTAAATGGTTTATTTGTAGCTTGATTTCTCCACACTTGACCCATGTTGGGTGGTTCAAGCTCACCCGCTGCTCCTCAGAAACCCTGTACAGGGTTGCTATGAGTCAACAGCACTTAGCAACAACAATTCCTACTTATTAATAATAACAAAATAGTAATCACAATGAACTAAAGTATAACATAAGAATGCAGGTTGCACTAGAAATCCCAGACTATAGGATGAATTGTCCCCAAAGCTATTGAACAATTCATCATTCTGCAAATATATATTTATAAACTGGGTTCCATTTAAATACATAACGATGGGAAAGGTTAGAACAATTTTTTTTTTAATAACATAATATTTTTAAACATATTTTTTTTTTGTTTCAAGTATCCTGTACTTTAGTAGGAATAAAACCCAGTGCCATGAAGTCAATGCCAAGTCATAGCAACTGTGCATTTTGCTCTTAGAAAAGCGCAGTCTCATCTTTCTCCCAAGGAATGAACAGCTGGTGGGTTTGAACTACCAACCTTTCCATTAGCAACCTAATGCTTAGTCCCACTGTGCCACCAGTATTCCTTTTTGTAGGAATACACAAGATAAAAAAATATATATTTATTCAGATCTCTAAGTAATCCATTTCTTTCTTTACTTGTCCAGGTTTGATATCATTGCAAAATCAAACTCTTCTGCAGAGTTTAGCAGTTTAAAACCTTTTCATCAATGTTATTTCATGCAAACTGAAGAAGATTAAAATTAGAAAACCATTGACCACATGATGGGAAATGACACTTCGGTAATTTTCATAAGTGGAATAGCATTCAGACTATAAACAAACTAGGATTTGTATTCTAAAATGGATGGATGAATTTCCTATCAGACCACTAAACCACAGCTCTTTTGCTGTCTTTAAAGTCATTGAAAATGAACCTATCCCTGACCTTTGCAGTTCTCAGACACCATATTTAGATCCCCTGTCTCCTTCAACTCTCCAAGCCTTCTTCTTTAGCTTCAAAGATGGTGACCCCAGACAAGTACAATGAATACAAACAGTGTGGTTAAAAGGGCAATTTGGCCTACTCTTGAGCCAAGTTACTCACAAAATAAACAAGTTGGTTTACACAGTTGTTAGTTTCTTCAAATGCTTTATTTAGAGGGGTCTCAGCTTAGGCAAGCAGCTTTGTCAGCAGTCTGGAAAAACTCTGTGGAAATCTAATTGCATAGATATGAAATGTGTATACAGAATCTTTTATTCAATCTTAGATGCAGAATTTTGCTACTTGTTTAGACCTGGAAAACGTATTCAAGTGTAAAAAAGAGGGAAGAGAAAAATTGTACAATACCTCATTTCCTTCTCACTCCTATCACCTCATATGTTTTCCAATTTCATCAGAAAATTAGATATTCTCCAAGATATTTTTTAATTATTAAAGTATTTCTTTAAATATCTTACATGTCTATCTTTTTATTAAAGTTTCTTAAATACATTTACCTTTCTAACACCTTCTAAAGGAACACAAAAAGCAGAGCTTTGTTTTTCCTAAGATTCAAGGTTTATGGATATTCATTATTATGCTATATTGAAGTGCAGACATGTTTTAAGGCGGCTTTTGTGCTATGCAGACCTATTTATTCTCATGCTAAATGGCACTGCTTTCTCCTCGGCTTTCTGCTGATATTTTTCCTGTTGCAATTATACCCTACTGAGGCTGTTACATATCATTGTTTGATTTGAGAGACTGAAAGTGAGATTGTTTATTCTCCCTTCTATGGAATAATAAGAATGGGTTTTATTATGACTGTATACTTGCAGATGTGTCTTTTTCTGCCTCTCTCTGTTCATATTTATGATGAGAAATCTACATCTATGATGTGGAGAAAATTTTGACTTAGAAATATATGAATCAATTCTTTGATGTGTTTGGCTCATCTTTAAAGGAGCTCCTGTAAAACTAGTGGCCATTCTACCAGGCCAGTGCTAATTTGACCAACTGCCAGGAATGACCATCACTAGTAGAGATTTTTCTTCGTTGTTTCAGTCAGATTTTGTGTCTGTTACCTTGACCACTTGTAGGACTGTACTGTGTTTCTGTAATTATAAAGAGCTAAATGAAACAGGGTAAAGGGAGAGAAGGGAAAGCATTTACCGGAACCATGCCAAGGCAGACAGGCAACTGTAGGTATGAACCTGGACCAATGGGCAGATTCCTATTTCCAGCTGCAGGAAGATGGTGCTGCCAGCATAGCTGTGATCTTTATAGTAGATTCTCGGCAGCCTCCAGCAGTTTTTCAAAGACAGAGGCTGAAAACTAAGAAGTAAGATTATAAGAAAAAATAACTGCTTTTATTCTACTTAGGGTTTTCAATGACTGGATTTTTGGAAGTAGATCACCAAATCTTTCTTTGAAGGTGCTTCTGGGTGCTAACTGAAATGTTGTTGTTGTTGAGTGCCATCGAGTCGGTTCCGACCCACACTGACCCTGAACAGGGTTTCCGAGGCTGTGAATCTTTACGGGAGCAGAAAGCCTCATCTTTCTCCCGCAGAGCAGCTGGTAGTTTCGAACTGCTGACCTTGCGGTTCGCAGCCCGATTCGTAACCACTATGCTACCAGGCTCCTTGCTAACTGAAATATTGGAGGTTAAAGTCTACCCAGAAGCACCTTGGAAGAAAGGTCTGGCAATATACTTAAAAAAAAAAAAAAAAAAATTCAGTCATTGAAAATCTTACAATGAGCACAGTTCAACTTTAACACACATGGGGTCCCTGAAAGTCAGAATCTATTTCATGGCAACTAGTTTTTAAGCTGATTAAGTAAATAAAATATCTTTAGTCTTAGAACATTTACTCAGAAAACATTTAACAAGTACCTACCAAATGTGAGGAGAAAATGTAAAGATAAGACACAGATTTTAAAGACTTTTAGTTCCAGTATTATATTTCCTTTTTACTTTAATATATGGGCTTTTTGGTGACTGTGTGAGTGAATAAGAGGTCAGTGACAGAATCTATGATCTTTGTTCCCACACTTCGTCACTACAAGGTCGGCCCTGGAGTTGTTCATTATCTCTGTACTCTGATTTAAGGGAATATTAAAACACCTCGGTGTTTCAGAGTCTCCATAATGCCAAGGCTAAATGTGCCCTGTATTAGCATAAGTGCATTGAGTTAAAAGGAGTCCTGGTGTGGCGCTGTGGGTTAATGTGCCAGACTGCAAAGCCATTTGAACTGCAAGGTCAGCAGTTCAAGTTCACCAGCTGCTCCTCAGAAACCCTATACAGGGTTGCTATGGGTCAGAATCGACTGGACAGCGCTTAACAACAACACCAAGTTAAGATAATGTTAACTTGATTAAACAGTTAACCAAGTAGTTTGTTAATTATCAAATAAGTACAGTCACCAGCTAATAGTTTAGAGAAAAGCTCTCTGGGAAAGGAAAACTCGTTGGGTAAAATTTCAGGTTGCACCCTCACACACGGGAAATTGGCAGGCAGGCTTGTATGACTTACATAGGCTTCTTTAGGGACACTGGAAATTACTCAAATAGATCGTGGCAAGGATGATAGAAATAAAATACCCTAAATAAGGAGGTAAATTAAAGTAGGTGAAGCTTGCCTTTTATGCTCCTTTACCGGATCTTAAGTGACTGTGCATTCCTAGCTAGGGTCTTTTTGGTATCCTCTGTAGGCTTGCACCCACATGTACACATATACACAGACTGTACATACAACTTTATTGAAACTCACTTTATACAAACTTAGGGAAATGTATAAAGCCTTCTATTTTACAGACTTTGGAAATATTTGCATTTTTATGTTGCTAAATGCCCTCAAATTGGTTCTGACTCGTAGCTATCCTATGAGAAGAAGCTGGTGGGTTTGAATTGATGACCTTGTGATTAGCTGTTCAATGTTTATTCTACAATACAATCGCTCTTTCCAGAAAGGAGTTATTTCTAAAACTGAAGGCTGGAAGTTGAAGAAGAAACGCTGGGGAGCGTAGAGACATAACAAGACCTCTCTACTCACTTACTGTCTTCCACACCCTAGGGAAAAATCCTCACTACATAGGCAGCAACTCTTCTGCTAAACTGTAATCAAGCTTTACCAAGGTCACAATTTCACAAAGAGTTCCCTGGCTCCTATTAGGTATTCCATAATTATCTGATGAGTGGAGGAGGATGATATGAAAAAGAAATTGTCTGAAACTGTAGTATACAATATTAATATGTATTGTTGTTATTGTTATTAAATGCCATTGAATTGGTTCTGACTCATAGCGACCCTGCGTAGGGTTTCTGAGGAGCGGCTGGAGAGCTTGAACTGCCAACCTTGTGGTTCAAACTGATCTTGCAATCCACAGCATTAACCCACCATGCCACACCAGGACTCCATTAATCTGTATATAGACACATAAAAGGGCTTCAGAAAGTTTGTGGAAAAATATATTATCTTTTAATTCATGTTTCCACAACCCTTTGAAAGTCCTTCATATAGCTGGAGTGCTGGTGTGGCACTGTAGGATAATCACTGGATCCAAGGTCAGTTTGAACCACAAGGTCAGTGGCTAAAATTCACCAGTTGCTCCTCTTAAACCCCATATGGTCACTGTAAGTCAGAACTGACTCAATGGTACTTAACAGCGCACACATATATATACATATATATAGCACCCTGTATAGGTTTCTGAGGAGTGGCTGGTGGGTTTGAACTACTGACCCTGTGATTCACAGTCCATTGCCGATCCTACAGTGCCACACCAGGAGTCTATATGTATACATTTTTTGTTGTTGTTCAGTGCTGTGAAGTCAGTTCCCACTCATAACGACCCTGTATAAGGCTTACAAGGAGTGGCTGATGGTTTTGAACTGCTGATCTTGTGTCTCCAGCTGACCTTGCAATCCAGAGCATTATCCTGCAATGCCATACCAGGACTCATTATATATGCATGCATACAGTAAAATGGAGTTATTATTTGTGTAATCTTTTGCTGTTTTTGAGAAAGAATCTTTTTTGAAAGGTCAACATTTTATTTAAGACTTTTTTCAAGGGAAGGAGATATTTGATGCAAGTGAACAAAGTCTTTTATTTATTATTATTTTATTCTAAAGCAAACAAGATTTGTATTTTCATATCATGAAATATGACTGTTTGACAAAAAGAGAATACATATATGATATTTTTTAAAACTTCCCCAGTCCAATTACTAATCGTCTGTCTCAATTTCAATAAATCTGAATTTTTCTGAGCATCTATTTTTTAGCCTATACTTGAAAAACTGAATAACCTACATTCTTAAATCACTTTAAACTAAAACAAATCCTTTGCCATGCATTCGGTTCCAACTCATACCAACCCTATATAGGCTGTAATCACAGGAACAGACAGCCTCATCTTTCTCCCATTGTTGTTGCTGTTAAGTGCTGTTTAGTTGGTTTAACTCATAGTATCTCCCAACACCAACATGAGGACTCTTTTCTCCTTTTGCTGCTTTTAGGTGCCCTCAAGTCAGTTCCAACTCATAGCAACCTTATGTGTCACAGAACAAAACACTGCCTGGTCCTGCCAACTTCACAATCATGTCTCTATGGTTAAGTGTCAGGAGTTGGTCCTGACTCACACTGACCATGTAGAGGGTTTCTGAGGAGCCGTTGGTGGGTTTGAACATCTTGTGGTTCAAATCAAACTTGCAGCTCAAAACAACGTTGTGATTCCAATCAACCTTGCAATTCAGTGCTTATCCTGCAGTATCTCTTATTGTTGTTCGATGCCGTTAAGTCAGTTCTGACTCATAGCAATCCTCTGGGCAACAGAATGAAACACCTCCCGATCCTGTATCATCCTCACAATCACTGCCAAGCTTGAGCACATAGTTGTTGCCACTGTGCCAAACCAAACCATCTCATTGGGGGGCTCACCTTTTTTTGCTGTCCCTCCACTTTACTAAGCATGATGTCCTTCACAGGGACTAGTTCCTCCTGATAATATGTCCAAAGTCTGGCCATCTTGGCTTCTAAGGAGCTTTCTGATTGTACTTCTTTCAACACAGATTTGTTTGTTCTTCTGGTAGTCCATGGCACATTTAATATTCTTCTTTAAAACCATAACTCAAATTCATGAATCCTTTTATGGTCTTCCTTATTCATTGCCAACCTTCGCACGCATATGAGGCTATTGAAAATACCCTGGCTTGAAATAGGTGCACCATCGTCCTCAAACTGACATCTTTGTTCTTGAACACTTTAAAGAGGTGTTCTTCAACAGATTTGCCTAATGCAATATGTTGTTTGATTTCTTGGCTGCCGCTTCCATGAGTGTTGATAGTCGATCCAAGCAAAATGAAGTCTTTGAAATTTTCAATTATTCTCCATCTATGGGTCGGAACCGACTCGAAGGCACTTAACAACAACAACAACATTGTGATGTAGTTTAATGTATTAAATCTGTTCTTCAGTTGATCTCTAAATTCAGGTGGGATATATGTAAGTACATATTTGGGCTCTTGTGGACTTGTTTTCATTTTCTTCATATGAACAATTGATGGTCTGTTCTACAATCTGCCCCTGGCCTTGTTTTAACTGATGATAAAATGCTTTTCCATCATCTTTCCACAGATGTAGTCAATTTGATTTCTGTGTGTTCCATCTGGTGAGGTCCATGTGTATAATTGTCTCTTATTCTGTCTAAAGAAGGTATTTGAAATGAACAAATCATTGGTTTTGCAGAATTCTATCATGCGTTCTCCAGCATCATTTCTATCACCAAGGTCATATTTTCCAACTACTGACCCTTCCTCTTTGCTCCCAACCTTTGCATTCCAATAATGATCAATACATTTTGAGTGCACGTTTGATCAATTTCAGATTGACAAATTTGGTAGAATTCTTCTATTTCATCCTCAATGGCTTTAGTAATTGGTGCATAAATTTGAATAATACTGGTCTTCCCTGTAGGCACATGGATATTATCCTATCACAGACAGCGCTGTACCTCATAACTGATCAGGATATATTCTTTTTGTCAATTAATGCAATACCATTCCTCTTCAATTTGTCATTCCTGGCATAGTAAACCATGTGGTTGTCAGATTCAAAATGGCCAATACCAGTCCATTTCAGCTCACTAATGCCTAAGATATCGATGTTTATGCATTCCATTTCATTTTTTACAATTTCCAATTTTCCTAGATTCATACTTTGTGTATTTCGTGTTCTGATTATTAATGGAAGTTTATAGCTGTTTCTCTTCATTTTGAGTTTAGCCCCATCAGCAAATGAAGGTCACACAGGCTTTATTCCCACAGGCTTTATTCCATTCACATCATTACAGTCAACTCTACTTTGAGGAGGCAGCTCTTCCCAAGTTGCATTTTGATTGCCTTCCAACCTCAGTATCTCATTTTCCAGCACTATATCTGACAGTGTTTCTCTGCTATTCATAAGGTTTTCAGTGACTAAATATTTGGGAGTAGTTCATCACTCCTTCTTCCTAGTCTGTTTTCATCAGGAAGCTCATCTGAAACCTGTCCACCATGGATGAACCTGCTGGTATTTAAAATGCCGGTGGTATAGCTTCCAGAATCATAGCAACTCACATATGACAAACTGACAGACAGATTTGATACATTAAAGTCCAAAGCCCAGAAGAGTTGTAGGTGACATTAAGAACATCATACAGGAAGAAAGCAAGAAGTTATTAATAAGACAAGAAAGAATGAAAAGGTCAAAATGGATGTCAGAAGAGACACTGAAACTTGCTCTCCAGTGTAGAGATGTTAAAGCAAATGGAAGAAATGAGAAGGTCCAAGAGCTGAACAGAAAAGTTCAAAGGTCAACTTGAGAAGACACAAAATCAAATATTACAACAAAATGTGCAAAGATCTGGAGTCAGAAAATCAAAAGGGAAGAACACGCTCAGCATTTCTCAAGCCAGGGAACTGAATAAAAAAATTCAAGCCTGAACTTTCATTATTGAAGGATTCTCTGGGCAAATTATTGAATGATGCAGAAAGCATCAAGGGAAGATGGAAGGAATACACAGAGTCACTGTACCAAATGGAAATGGTTGATGTTCATTTATTTCAAGAGGAAGCATATGATTAAGATCTAATGATACTGAAGAAAGAAGTCCAAGGTGCATTGAAGGAATTGGCAAAGAACAAGGCTCCAGAAATTGATGGAATAAAAATTGAAATCTTTCAAGAAAGTGAGGCAGCACAGGAGGCACTCACTCATCTATGCCAAGAAATTTGGAAGAAAACTATTTGTCCAACTGATTGGTAATACAGAAACAGCTGCAAGCATACGTTAATAGAGTACTTCCAGAGGTTCAATCCAGATTCAGAAGAGGATTATCAAATGAGGGATATCATTGTTGATGTCTGATGGATTGTGGCTGAAAAGCAGAATACTAGAAAGATGTTTACCTGTGCTTTATTAACTATGCAAAGGCTTTCAATCATGTGGATCATGACAAGCTATGGACAACATTGCAAAGTATGAGTATTCTGGAACATTTAATTGTGCTCATGAGGGATCTGTACATGGACCAGGAAGCAGTTGTTTGAACCGAACATGGGAACACTAAATGGTTTAAAATTAAGAAAGGTGTGAGACAGGGTTGTATTCTTTCACCATACTTATTCAACCTCTATGCTGAGCAAGTAATCCAAGAAGCGAGGTTATATAAAGAAAAATGTGGCATCAAGATTGGAGGAAGACTCATTAACAACCTGCAATATGCAGATGATACAACCTTGCCTGGTGAAAGTGAAGAGAACTTAAAATATTTACTGATGAAGATCAAAGAGCACAGCCTTTGGTATGGACTACTTTTCAATGTAAAGAAACTGTAAGTCCTTTCCACTGGACCAATAAACAACATTCTTATCAATGGAGAAAAGATTAAAGTTTTCAAGGACTTCATTCTTCTTGGATCAATTATCAACACTCATGGAAGCAGCAGTCAAGAAATCAGAGGATGTATTGCATTGGGCAAATATGCTGCACAAGAACTTTTTAAAGTGTTGAAGAGTAAAGACATCAGCTTGAGGACATCTTAAAGGTGCGCCTGACCCAAGCCATGGTATTTTCAGTAACCTCCTACGCATGTGAACGCTAGACAGTGAATAAGGAAGAATGTAGAAGAATTGATGGTTTTGAGTTATGGTGTTAGAGGAGAATATTGAAAGTGCCATGGGCTGCCAAAAGAACAACAGATCTGTGCTGGAAGACGTGTAGTCAGAGTGCTCCTTGGAGGCCAGGATGGCCAAACTTCATCTCTCTTACTTTGGGCATATTTTTAGAAGGGACCATTTGCTGGAGAAGGATATCATGTTTGGTAAGGTGGAGGGTCAGGGGAAATGAGGATAACCTCCAGTGAGATGAATTGGCAAAGTGGCAGCATTAATGGGCTCAAGCATGGCAATAATTATGAGGTTGGCCCAGGACCAGGTAGTATTTCGTTCTGTTGTGCATAGAGTTGCTCTGAGTCAGTACCAACTTGATAGCACCTAACAACAACATCATGATGTTATTCATTGGTCCAATGGTGGGTATTTTTGTTTTCTTTACATTGAGGTACAATCCATACTGAAGGCTGTGGTCTTTGATCTTCATCACCAAGTATTTTAATTCTTCCCTTTCAGCAAGCAAGGTTGCATCATACACATGTCACAGGTTGTTAATGAGTCTTCCTCCAATGCTGATCTGTTTTCTTCTTCATTTAATCCAGTTTATCAGATTCTTTGTTCAGCATATAGATTGAATATGTATGGTGAAAGAATACAACCTTGGCACATATCTTTCTTGATTTTAAACCAGTCAGTGCCCCCTTTTCTGTCCCGACAATTGGCTCTTGGTCTATGTGCAGGTTCCTCATGAGCACCATTAAGTGTTTCAGAATACTCATTCTCTACAGTGAAGTCCATAGTTAAAATCCATACAGTTGAAAGTCTTTACATAGTCATTAAAGCACAGGTACACATCGTTCTGTTATTCTCTGCTTTCAGACAAGATCTGTGTGATGTCAGCATTCCATGTCCTCTTCTGAATCTGATTTGAACCTCTGACAGTTCCTTCCTTGTCCATGTACTGTTGCAGCTATTTTTGAATTATCTTTAGCAAAATTTTACTTGTGTGTGATATTAACTATATTGTCTGATGCTTTCTACATTCTGTTGGTTTACTTCTCTTATAAATGGACACAAAACTGGATCTCTTCCAATAAGTTGACCAGGTAATTGTCTTCCAAATTTATTGTCATAAAGGATTGCCAAGGGCAGACTGTGGAACTGTGGAACTGACCTTCATTTGCTATATGCAAGTTCAGTCCTGAAATGAAGAAAACTAAAGAAGTCCATGAAAGCCAAAATATGACCTTGTACATGTCCCACTTGAATTTAAAGATCAATTCAACAACAAATTTGATGTATTAGACATGAACGACCAAAGGCCAGAAGAGTTGTGGGATGACATCAAGAACATCATGCAGGAAGAAAGCAAAAGAAGACAAGAAAGAAGAATAAGTCCAAAATGGATGTCAGAAGAGACACTGAAACTTGCTCTCCAGCATAAAGATGCTAAAGAAAATGGAAGAAATGAGGGAGGAAAAGAGCTTTAATAGAAAATGTCAAAGGTCAACTCAAGAAGCAAAGTCAAATATTATAATGAAATGTGCAAAGATCTGGAGATAGAACACACTCAGCATTTCTACTGATGAAAGAACAGAGGAAAATTTCAAGCCCCAACTTTAAATACTAAATGATTCTTTGGGCAAAATATTGAATGATGTCAAAAGCATCAAAGGAAGATTGAAGGAATACACAGAGTCACTGTACCAAAAAGAAGCAGTCAGTGTTCAACCATTTCAAGAAGTAGCATCAGATCAAGAGCCAATGGTATTGAAAGAAGAAGTCCAATGAGCACTAACTAAATACACAGGCAAAGAACAAGGCTCCAGGAATTGATGGAATACAGATTGAAATCTTTCAACAAACTGATGCAGCACTAGAGTCACTCACATTGCCTCTTGTTGTTGTTGTTGTTGTTAAGTGTCACAGCGACCCTAAATAGCTTCTTGAAAGCATGCCCAGACAACTAACTATGCAGTTCAGAGAGTACACCACCAGAAGGAGCTAATGAAGCTAAATCTTGAACAGGTGTATTTAAAATAGTATGAGTTTAAATAAAAGCAACATTTCACAGTATGGTTTCCTGACCAGTGTCATATATAATGACTTAATAGATTACATATACATGGATTCTGGAAAGTCAGCAGCACACTTCACTGGTCAATTTCTATGACATGGGGAAAGTAATTTGAGGGTAGAAAAACAGTACACTTCTTAAAATTCCACCCCCACAGAACCAACTCACTATTGAAAAATTGTAGGAATAATAGCTTTCTGTGACTCAGTGGTCAGGATACCATTATCAAGAGCAGAATTTATCTTTCTCTGATGCACAAATGCACAGGAAAAAATACATATCTAAGAGAATGACGAAATGCTGAATGAATGACACATGAAAGTAATTCTTCAAATGGAAGAACTGTGAGATCTGAAAGAAACAGTTTACTATGTACTCTAGTGGCTATATGTAGAAAGAGACTAAGGAATATAAAATCACTTCTAGGAAAGTAATTTTCAGTAAAGAGAAGTAACATGAATAAGGAAGAAAGGAAGGTTGATTAGCACATATATAATTTCTAGTTTTATATTTTGAATATGAGGAAACACTGCCTCTCACACTATTGACACGACTGAAAAAAGGAGCTGAGATTCTACTGAAGCCCAGTCTTCATTTAAAAGTTGTGGAACAATGCTGGTGAGGTCATTTCAACTATAAGCATCCCCACAAAATAATTTCAAGGTATTTGCTTTAATACAAGTGTTACAAAAGTAGCACAGAGTATATTTAAACATACTTTCCTTTTACAGAGAATACAGATTCTGGACCAAATAATTTCATTAAACTCATGGATATAGAACACTGCTGTTTTTCTTTTCAATTTGATGACTTAGAACATGCCTCTAGAAGAAGAGAACTGGCGGTGAATTTTACCAGATTTCATATTCCATCCATACATTTTGCATAGGAAGTATTTCTAGTTAAATAAAGTATTCCTGTTTGGATGGTGTATTTGTTTCCGAGGCCTGTCATAACAAAGTACCACAAGTTTGGTGGCTTAAAACCATGCAAATGTATTTTCTGTAAGATTTATTGTTGAGCACCGTTAAATTTGTTCTATTCATTAGGCTTTCCCAGACTGTAAATCTTTGTTGTTGTGTGCTGTTGGGTAGGTTCAGTGCTTTATCACACAGCACCACAAGTTTTAGAAGTTAGAACTTCAAAATAAAAATGTGGATCTGGCCATGTTGTTGTTGTTGAGTGCCATCAAGTCTGTTCCAATTAAGTGTAACCTTATATTAGGGTTTCCAAAGAGCAGCTGGTGGATTTGAACTGCTGACCTTTGGTTCGCACTCCAGTGCTGATCCTAAAGATCAAGAGACCAGGTCTGGCCACACTTCCTCCAAAGTATCAAGGGAAATATCCTTGCTCGTGTTTTCCATCTTCTGGCAGCCCCGGCCTTTCCTTAGTTTGTAACAACATAATACTAGCATTTGCTTTTGTCTTTACACGGCCACCTTCGCTTTGAGTTTGTCTCTGTGTCTTCAAACCTATTTTTTTCCTCTGTAAATCTCTTTTTCTATGATTCTTCTCCTTTTCTTATAAGGACACAAGTCATATCAGATCTAGACCCATCCTGCTCCAGTGTTGTACTCATTTTAACGAATTACATCTGCAAAGACACTATTTCCAAATAAGATCATATTCACAGATAGCAAGCATTAGGACTTTAACCCGTCTTTTTCATAGGGAGTTTGGGTGTGGGGTGTGGGGACCTGTAACAAGTAGAGGGAGTAAAACAAGATACCTTTTACTATGTTGTATTATATGATGTTGAGTCTGTTCTGGGTAGAACTATCCAACAGGGTTTCCTAGGCTTCCATTTTAATGAGTGCATATCTCCAAGTCATTTCTTCCAGGGTGGCTGATGTGTTTGAACCTCCAACCTATTGGTTAGCAGTCAAGTGTTTAGCAACTGTGCTAACAAGGCTTCTTTATCTTACTATAAAAACACATACAAATATTAAAAATACAAAACAGCAATATGCTACCTTATTTATTACATCTCCTAGTCTTCTAAACACAAAGCTCTTCCTCTTAGAATAAAAAGGGAAATACTTCTTCTGTAATTTTACTTAGCATACCAAAAGAGTTAAATTTTTATTTTCTTTTTCACTTTTAACCATTATCTGTTGGTTTCTAATATAATTATTATTTAGCTATTTTACAATAAACACATAAACAAATATTCACACATACTTTCCTTGTCTCCCAGATAAGGTTATAACAAAAATCTTTGTTAAGTCAAAATTCAGTGTTTACACTTTCTTTTTTTTCCTTATGTAAATATTTTTCATTGTTGTTGTTGTTGTTGTTGTTAGGTGCCATCGAGTTAGCACCAACTCATAGCAACCTTATGCACAGCATAACAAAATACTGCCTGATCCTGGGCCAACCTCACTACTGTTGTCACGCTTGAGTCCATTAATGCTGCCATTTGGCCAATCCACCTCGTTGGGGGTCTTCCTCTTTTTCTCTGATCCTCCACCTTACCAAACATGAGATCCTTCTCCAGCTACAGCTCCCTCCTGACAATATGTCCAAAGTATGAGAGACAAAGTTTGGCCATCTTGGCCTCTAATGAGCACTCTAGCTGCACTTCTTCCAAAACTGGTCTATTGGTTCTTTTGGCAGCCCATGGCACTTTCAATATTCTCCTCCAACACCACAACTCAAAAGCATCAATTCTTGTATTGTCTTCCTTAATCACTGTCCAGGTTCCGCATGCATATGAGGTTATTGAAAATACCATGGCTTAGTCAGGCACACCTTAGTCCTCAGGTGACATCTTTGCTCTTCGACACTTTAAAAAGGTCTTGTGCAGCAGATTTGCCTAATGCAATACATCATTTGATTTCTTGACTGCTGCTTCTGTGAGTGTTGATAGTTGATCCAAGAAGAATGAAGTCCTTGACAACTTCAATCTTTTCTCCATTGATAAGAATGTTGTTTATTGGTCCAGTGGTGAGGGTTTTTGTTTTCTTTACATTGAGATGTAATCCATACTGAAGGCTGTGCTCTTTGATCTTCATCAGTAAATGTCTTAAGTCTTCTTCACTTTTAGCAAACAAAGTTGTATCACCTGCATATCGTAGGTTGTTAATGAGTGTTCCTCCGATCCTGATGCCATGTTTTTCTTCATATAACCCAGCTTCTCGGATTATTTACTCAGCATACAGGTTGAATAAGTATGGTGAAAGAATACAACCTCGTCACACACCTTTCTTAAGTTTAAAACATTCAGTGTTTCCATGTTCTTTTTGAACACCTGTCTCTTGGTCCATGTACAGATTCCTCATGAACACAATTAAACATTCTGGAATACTCATATACTTTGCAATGTTGTCCATAGCTTGTCAAGATACACACAATCAAAAGCCTTTGTGTAGTCAATAAAGCACAGGTAAACATCTTTCTGATATTTTCTACTTTCAGCCAAGATCCATCAGACATCCCTCATTGGACAGCCTCTTCTGAATCCAGCTTGAACCTCTGGAAGTTCTCTGTCAATGTATGATTGCAGCCATTTCTGTATTACTTTTAGTAAAACTTTACTCACATGGGATATCAAAGAGATTGTCCGGTGATTTCCTCATTCCGTTGGGTCACCTCTCTTTGGAATGGGCACAAATATGGAGCTCTTCCATTCAGTCAGCCAGATAGTTGTCTTCCAAAAATCTTGGCAGAGATGAGTGACTACCTCCTATGCTGCCCCACTTTCTTGAAAGATTTCAATTTTTATTCCATCAATTCCTGGTGCCTTGTTCTTTGCCAATTCCTTCAATGCACCTTGGGCTTCCTCCTTCAGTATCATTGGCTCTTGATCATATGCTACCTCTTGAAATGGCTGAACATTAACCATTTCCTTTTGGTACCGTGACTCTGTTTATTCCTTCCATCTTCTCTTGATGCTTTCTGCATCATTCAATCATTTGCCCAAGAGAATCTTTCAATAACGAACGTCAAGGCTTGAATTTTGTCTTCAATTCCCCCCGCTTGAGAAAGCTGAGTGTGTTCTTCCTTTTTGGTTTTCTGATTCCAGATCTTTGCATATTTTGTTGTAATAACTGGCTTTATCTTCTCAAGCCGATCTTTGAAATTTTCTGTTCAGCTCTTATACCTCCTCATTTCTTCCATTTGCTTTAGCATCTCTATGCTGGAGAGCAAGTTTCAGTGTCTCTTCTGACATCCATTTTGGCCTTTTCCTTCTTTCTTGTTTTCTTAATGACTTTTTGCTTTCTTCATGTATTATGTTCTTGATATTATCCCACAACGCTTCTGCTCTTTGATCTTTAGTGTTTAATACATGGAAACATATAATTACATTTTTGCCCAACCTTTGTTTTGCCTAAATTTGATAATTGCCACATTTTTGCATGCTTAGCTTTCTATATACATATTATTAAGTTGTGATCCCAAATAAAAAGGAGCAAAATGTTTTTAAATATTGCATATTCAAGTCTTCCTTCATACTAAGTTAAAAACATATATAATTTTAGATATTTTCCTTCAGAATTTTTAAGGAAGTGCTCATTTCCTTTTTGTTTAGAATTGCTCTCAAGAAGTTCAATACCACTCTCATTGTTGGTCCTTCATATACAATCTTGTCCTTCCTCTCCACCATCAACAGTCTAGAATCTTTTAGGATAGTCTCTTTATAGTTAAAATTTTGACCTTTCATAATAATGTACAATAGTATACTTTTTAGAAGAACTTATTGTACTTAGTTCTCAGTGGATTCTTGTGTGTGTGTGTGTGTGTGTGTGTGTGTGTGTGAATTAAGTTAAGGTTTACAGATAGGCTTATCACTTTGACACTCAACAAATTATACACTTTGTTTCATCTCAATGATTGCAATCCTTTCCATGCAATCTCTTTCCTTCCAGTTGTCCTATGTTTACCCATGTACAAAGTATCTTCTTTCAAATTTGTATACATCTGTTGGATATAAAATATATATGTACATATGTTTATATGTTTCTTATATTTTTCATGTCATTTTTGTCATCATTTTACATTCATGAAAGTTTCTATCTTCTGGTCTTCATAAAAAAATTTTTAATTAGATTTATGGTGTCATGAGTTTATTTACTTTTTTGTTGCTTTGAAACACATACCATTAGACACATGGATTCAAAATTGTTTCTAAATTTTTTTTAAATGCTAATTATAATATTTGTAAATTATTTCTATTCTTCATTATACTTTACCTATTTCCTTCTGTATTTATTTTCACTGTTTTTTGTTTGCTTGTTGGTTGGTTGGTATAGTATATTAGACACTGTCTACAAGTATCTTAAAATCTAGATTATTCCTTTGAAGAATAAGGCACCAAAAGGCAGATTGAAAAGTTTGTGAGCAAGAATAGTCTTTTCTACTGCTTGTCAACAGCTGGACTGCAGAGTTATAACCAGATGAAGACATGGATTTTCATTGTGCTTATCTCATATTGGTAATTCTTCTTTTCCCCAACAGATGTGTTCTTTCATCTGGATAAAGAATATAACCTTGGAAATAGCATCTGGGAGCCAAACAGTGAGTTCATTACTCTGAGTTAACTCAAAACCTCTGTTTTAAGTAAACTATTCCATTTACAGTGCCTAGCATCCTAAATCCAGAGTTTCTCTGATTTAACTTCTACCATAAAAACATCCAGACTTCTGTTGACATTGAAAAGGGATGTCTTTGTTGTTGGGGTTGGGCTGGGAGATTTGATGGCTCAGTAGTAGAAATCTTGCCTTCCATATTGCAGAGCTAATTTAATTTGGGTCCAATACACTATGGGAGCAACAGCCAACCAACTTTCAGTTGTGATGCAGAGCAAGTTTCAGTGGAGCTTCCAGGCTGAAGTGAACTAGGAAGAAAGGCCTGGTGATACCCCTCTGGAAATAAGCTAATGGAAACCCAAATAAAGAAGAAGAAGTCAAGCTTCCTGCGGAGCCTCTGCATTACATAAGACTATAGGTGGAATCCTGAACAGCATCCAGAATCTTCAGAAGTAGGAAATTTCCACTTTAAAGGATGGGCAGACCAGCCTGGAGCAGCTAGAAGAACA
>NW_006408519.1:58342308-58353306 GCF_000296735.1 Chrysochloris asiatica
ATCACATAATTCACAGTAAAACATTAATTTTTAAAAAAAGAAGTCAAATGATCAATTAAAAATATAAATAAACCTAACTGTAACCTCAAACTAAACGAAGCACTACTCCTAGCCCTATCAAAACCCCTACCTATGACACACACCCCTGGAAAAATAAAAAGAAAACGCTATGGATTACAACAGTGCATTGCACAACCAGTCACACAGGATGGGAAGCCTTTAGTTGTCTTTGCATGGGGTCACCATGAATTAAAGCATACTCCACGGCAGCTGAGAATATCATCTTCCAGTTTCCAGACCCAGGATGCATGTTTGCTTTTCTTCTATTTTGTGGAAGAGTTTGTTAAGGGTTGGTATTAATTATTTAACTGCTTATTAGAATTTATCAGTGAAGTCATCTAAGGCTGAACACATAATTTCTTGTAAAATCCCCCATGCCTTATTCTACTTAATTATTTTGTTAGAGTTTTTCTTGTCTATTATTAAATTTGTGTATGCATAGGCCTCCTCTTCCAAACTCAATTCCAGTTTTAAAAAAAAAAAGAAGTAAGAGATAAGATGGCACTAGCTAAAACAGAGTGTATAGACTCAGACATGCTGGATGAGGCAGGACTTAGAATCGCTTAGGTCCAGAGGAATTTCAGGTATTTAAGCTGAAGATTTTGCTTCTTTTATGTATGATGCCCTTGATGTATTCCACAACTCTTCTGGTTTATAGTATTTAGTGCTTATTGTGTCAAATCTATTCTTGATATAATGTCTAAATTTAGATTGATGTATTCAAAGTCATATTTTGGCTCTTGTAGACTTGTTCTAATTTTCTTCAATCTCAACTTGAACCTCCTTATGAACAATTGATGGTCTGTTTCACAGTCAGCCCCTGGCCTTGTCTTGACTGATGAGCTCAAGCTTCTCCACTGTATCTTTCCACATATGTAATCAATTTGATTCTTGTGTATTTCACCTGGCAAGGTCCATGTGTACAGCCATTTGTGTTGTGGAAGCAAAGGTATTTCTAAAGAAAGAGTTATTTCTCTTGCATAATTCTATCATAGGAGCTCCGGTAGTGTAGTGGTTATGAATCAGGCTGCAAACCTCAGGGTCAGAAGTTCGAAACTACCAGCTATTCCACAGGAGAAAGATGATACATTCTGCTCCCGTAAAGATTTATAGCCTCGGAAACCTTGTACAGGGTCACTGTGAGTTGGAACTGACTCCACGGCACATTAAAACAAACAGACAAACAAAAAATTCTATCATGCATTCTCTAGTATTTATTTCTCTCACCAAGGTTATCTTTTCCTTCTACTTATTCTTCTTACATTTTTACTATAAATTTCATATTCCAGATATTATTAATTATTAATGCATTGTATTCATATGCTCGATCAATTTCAGACTGCAGATTCAGGAAAAACTTTTGATTTATTCATCTTTTACATTAGTCATTTAAAAGTCAGGCAAGAAAGAAATGACAAAAATGATTATCAAAAGAAATTCTGAATGTTGCTCTTCTTAAGCACTCGGTAGCTAAGTTAATGGAAGAAATGATTAAAGAAAAGAGTTGAACAGAAGATTCCAAAGGGAAGCTTGAGAAGACAAGGCAAAATGTAATGAAATGTGCATGCAACCTAGAATTATAAAACCAAAAGGGAAGAACAAATTTGGCATTTCTTAAGCTGGAGTCCTGATGTGGCACTGTGGGTTAATGCACCAGACTTCAAAGACATTTGAACTGCAAGGTCGGCGGTTCAAGCTCACCAGTCGCTCCTCGGAAATCCTGTATAGGGTTGCTATGGGTCGGATCCAACTCAACGGCACTTAACAACAACAAAGCTGAGAGAACTAAAGAAAAAAAAAATGAAGTCTGCAGTTTCTATACCCGAGAATTTTATAGACAAAAATGTATGTAAGAAGCATCAAAAGGAGAAAGGACTACTCAGAGTCACTATACCAACAAACATTAGTTTATGTTCAAACATTTCAAGAGGTAGCATCTGGTCAAGTAATACTGAAGAAACAAGTCCAAGCTAAACTGAAGACATTCATTAAAAACAAGGATCCAGGAATTGAAGGAATACCAATTGAGATTCTTCAACAAATGGATGCATTGCTTCAAGTGCTCACTGTCTATGCCAATAAATTTGGAGAACAACTACCTAGTAAGAGGTACATATTTTTACTCATTCCAAAGAAAGGCAATTCACTGAAATGCAGACAATTTGAGCCATATCATTAATATTAGATTCAAGCAAGAATGCAGCTGTACATCAACAGGGAACTGCCAGAATTTTAAACAAGATTCGAAGGAAGGCAATGAACAATGAACATCATAATATCTGCTGTATTTTAGCTGAAATCAAAGAAAACCAGAAAAATATTTACCTGGGCTTTATTGACTATGCAAATGTCTCTTACTGTGTAGATGATATCGAATAATGGATAATTTGTGAATAATTGTAATTCCAGAATATGTAGTTAAGTTCACGTGGAACCTGTAAATAGAGTAAGTGATAGACTTTCCAACAGAACAAGGGAATACAGTTTAAAATTGGAAAAGGTATTTACCAGCATTGTATCTCCTCACAATGTGTATTAAATCTGTATCTTAAGCAAATAATCTGAGATACTGGAAGATATGAAGAATGTGGTATCAGAATTAGAAGATTCATGAACAAACTTCGATGTGCAGATGACAAAGCTTTCTTGCCAAAAATGAATATGATTTGAAGCACTTGCTTGTGTAGACCAGAGACTTCAGGATTAATTACACCTAAACACAGAGAAAACAAAAAGGCTCACAACTGGAGCAATAAGCAGCATTGCGATAAATGGAGAAAATATTAACATTATCAAAGATTTCATTTTCTGTGGCTCAGTAATCAATGCGCATGAAAGCAGTAGTCAAGAAGTCAAAGGATATATTCCATGGGCAAATATGTTGCAAGTAACCTTTTAAAATATCTTAAAAAGCAAAAATATCTCTTTGGTGCCTGTAATGGTTAGAGTTCTGTGTCAACTTCACTAGGATAGTGTGAGAAACATTGTCCATACCAACATGTAATCCATTCTGTACCCATTTTAGCAAGAGAAAGTTTTCCTTTATTCAATTTTGCAAAATTGGGCGCCCAACCCAGTAGACATAGGCAGATGCAGTGCAGCTTTTGCAGTGAGAGAACAAACTGACAAAATAAATACAAAATTGGAAACCATGCAAAAAGCAATTAGAAAATCAAAGGATTAATACTAAGACTTCAGAAATAAGTAACACATTGAAAGAGCAAAGAAACAGAATTGAATCATTGGAAGGCTGGATTACTGAGCTTGAAGACAAATCTTTCAATATTCATCTGCTAAAGAAACAATCAGAAAAAAAAAAAAAAAAAAAATTAAAAACCCCAAAGGAAGTCTAAGATTTATATAGGAGATTATCAAGAAGAATAACTTATGTGTGATTGGAATTCAAGAACAGAAAGAAACAAGTACAAAAGAAAAAAAAATAGAAGAAATTGTCCAAGAGTTGTTGGAGGAAAACATTTCTGTCATGAAAGATAAGACAATACCCATTCATAAGTTGAATGAACCCTAAACAGAATAGACCATAAAAGAAAATTGCCAAGACATATTATAATCAAACTCTTCAAAACCAAAGACAAGGAAAGAATCCTGAGAGCAGCTCAGGAAAAGCAAAGTTACCTACAAAGGAGAACTAATAAGATTAAACTCTAATTTCTCAGCAGAAAGTATGCAGTCAAGAAAACAATGGGATGGCATATGTAAAACTCTGAAAGGAAAAAATACTTGCCAATCAAGAATAAAAAAATTGTCCATCAAATATGATGGTAATATAAGTATATTTTTAAATGATCAGATATTAGGAGAATTTGCAAAAACCAGAGCAACCTTATAAAAAATTCTAAAAGGAATTCTTTGGACAGAGAACAAACAACAGTAGACAATGACCTGAGACCAACATACATCACAATACCACCCAACACTCAACCCAGCTATAGAAGTATTCAAAGGAAAGCAAACTTACAAGACTGAAAATGAAATCAGAGATACCAGTTTGCAACAATAACAACAGCAACAAAAATAAATAAAAAAGAGGGAATAATGCAGTTACAGAACTGTCAAATGAAGAAGAAATCAAGTAGATTTCAATAAATAAATGAATGCATGAATGAACTAGTAAATAAATAAATCTAACAGTAACCCTAAGACTAGAGCAAGCCTTATTTCTAGCCCTAACTCAACCCCTAACTCTAACACTAACCCTAGTCTTAACCATAATCATAAAACATGCACACACAAAAAGAGCTTTTCTAAAGTCATTGTTGTTGTTATGTGCCGTGGAGTAGATTCTAACTCATAGCTACCCTGTACAAGGTTTCTGAGGCTGTAAATCTTTATGGGAGCAGAAAGCTTCATCTTTCTCCCATGGAACAGCTGGTAGTTTCAAATGGATGACCCTGAGGTTAGCAGCCCAATTCGTGACCACTATGCTACCAGAGCTCCTTGCATACATAAATTAAATAAACGGTGTTTTTAAATTTTTCTTTCAAAACTTAGTTAAGAACTTCAAGCCAGGGTGTACATAAAATAGTAAAATAAAAGCCTTCATCCAAGGACAAGAATTCATTTTACTTGAATTCACAATCAATGCCTAGAAACACTAGTGTATGGAGCAATGGGCTAGAAAGTGTAAGACATATACATCTTTTTTCCTTTGGATTTCATGAAAAGAATTTACATTTCAAATTATCATTAAGTAAATGGTTTTTGTATAAATAAATGAAACATAAAGCCTAACATGAGTTTGAACTTACATTTTCTTCCTATTTCATCACTGGCATGTCATGTCCACTCTTGGTCTCAGTTTCTTACTAGTGGTTTCAGGCTATATTTCATCTCTGCCACTAATAATAGTTCTAACATTATTTGACTCCAGCAATACACTGAATTCTGTAGTTTTTGTTTAATGTATGCTCTCAAATCTTTGTGATTATTCCCTTATCTAAAATAATACATATATATATTTGTATCTGTAATGTTGTAAATATATTACATTTTAATAAATGGTAAGATTTAAATGATCTCATATACAGACTTATGATATAGGTCAAAAGTTATTTAGGGTATGAAAATAAATTGAGCACTCTACTATTTGGCAGTCACAAAAACCCTTCCTAATTTATTAGCTTTTTTCTAAAGCATAACTATTTCTTTTTAGTAAATGAACCAGAAAAAGCAAGAATATTGCAATCTTTAGGGGAGAATTATATAGTGGTAATCCAAATTCTTCTTTGAATAAATTTCAAAACAAATTCCTATATTATGTATTAATCAGAGATCCGTATACTCACATAGGTTCATTAAGGTATAAAACAGTTTCATATAATTCTAATCATTGTAGAGGTCACATGAAGAATTATCTTATGACATGGAATGGTACAAAAGTTTAAATATCTTGATTCTGATTAAAGGGAAGCTATCAAGCCTTCTCATACAGTAATTGCATATTTAGAAATAGCTTAAAGGTATTCAAAATCCTAGACATTTATATCTTTAAACCAGTCAGGCAATAGCCAATTTATTTTTACTCCATTCTCCAATGTACTAGTTTAAAAAGGCATGCTTTTCATTCCTCTTTTTAAATGAAAACAGCTTTGTCTGCACTAATTTCATCATCCCCATTGAAAATGTTTATCTGCCAAGTGAAAAAGAAGAATACAAATTAGAAACACTGATATATCTTCTGACATTCTTCATTTTGAAGCTAGTTCTCAAGTTGTCATTACATTTTCCACATAAAAATTAAAAATGATTTGTTTGGAGACCCACAGCTATTTCTAGGCCCAAGATGTTTGGTCAACTGTAGATAAAGTTGCATTATCAGGCTGACTAACTATGTTGCAATTACATATAAATCAGGATAATTTTTGCTCCATGAACTTAAAGTTATTAATCTAATGCAGGCAACACATCCTAAACAGCATCATTCCCCAAAATCAAGGAAGAGTTTTCACCAGTGAAGAATGTGAAAAATTATCTCTGAAAATAAAAGTCAAGGATCTGTTAGACAACATATGTGTTTCTTTAATCTGATTGTTTCCTCCTTTCTTCTGTCTGTGAAACCCAATCAAGCCTTGTACTTTCACGACAATTTGTACCTCTGGTTTTTTTCATAATCTGTTTAATTATCTTAAACCTTATGACTACAGAATTTATAAATTTGTGCTGATATCTCCTCTACCTTATTCTTCCTAATGAATTGGTCAAAGCATCATTCTTGTTGTTGTTGTGAAGTGTCGTCGAGTCGATTCTGACCCATAGCAACCCTGTATAGGGTTTCCAAGAAGCAGCTGGTGAGCTTGAACAGCCGACCTTGCAGTTCAAATGGCTTTGCATTCTGATGCGTTAACCCACAGCGCCACACCAGGACTCCAGTCACAAATGTACAGCATTTCAACAGTTTTAAGTGCTTTTAAATAGGTGTTTAAAGACATTCTGAATAACAATGTAGTCTTAGATAGCAAAGAGCTTAAAAGCAAAATTCAACTTGCTACTCTATCTCATCATGCTGACTTGTAAAAGCATCATTCTTATGGATCATCTATAAAATGTGAGAAGTGTGAAATAGTCTTTATTTAATACCATACACAAACCACACTAAAGGCTTTTTTGTTAATTAAAAGGTAACATTTCAGATACAGGGAATTTTAATTAGATTAGCATTTAAAAGCAAAAAAGATAAAGTGGCCATTGCTACCTTATCTCTGACCCTTGCATTTGGACAGGGTGATGAATACATATTGAAACTGGGTGAGACTTCTTGTTCCATAAGGCAGTGAAAAGATTTCTCCAGTATTTAAATATGTTCATATAATCAGTTATACAAATCTAAATATAAAATCAACCTCCTATCGATCATGAGATGGCATTCACCATCTTTGTGAATAATGAAGATTACCAATTCAACCTAGCCTCAAGTCTAATCATATCATAGGAAAAAGCAGTGATAATACTTGCTATCAATTATTTTAAAGTCTGATCATTGTCATTGAACCACAGCCAAAATTTTATTTAATTTAGGAGTGTCCAAAACAAAACAAAAAATCTATCAGTCATTCATGATCTAAATTCTGGTGTATGAGATCAATTTTAATATGGCACATGTAAGAAAAAAAAAAAAAAGTCACAAGCCATTCCTATTTTGTAATAAATAAAGCAATGGTGAATTATTACTCATTAGTAGATTTCTTGAGATAAGATATCAAGTCTGCCCATTCTGCCTTCTTAATGCCAGTGAAGATCATTTTTGTTCTGGGGATGTACTTTGTGGGATTCTTCAAATACTCCATCAGTGTGTTCTCTCCCCAGCTGATGCCTTTGCTCTTATTGGCATCCATGTAAGAGAATCCAGGGGACAGACCAGTCTGCCGCCCAAACAAACCATGCAGATTTGGCCCAGTCTTGTGCTTGCCTCCCCTTTCCACAGTGAGACACTAGGCACACTTATGAACAAAAATTCTCTTACCCTTCTCAACATCACCCCTTTTGATTTCACTCTTGTTATGCAAGACACAAAAGTAACCGCTCAGAAGCCAGATGTCCCGCTCTCTCAACCTTGTACTTATTTAATTAGCACTCATCACACTTGTAATTATCAACTATCTAGCTTCCCTAATAAGCAATGGATTTGTTAAGCCAGGAAACTCATCTGACTTGCTCTTTTCTATCTGTCTAATACTCCATGGCACATAACCACCACTACCAATGCTACTGGAATGACATTGTAGGATAAGCCCTGGATGACTGCTAACCACAAGGTCAGTGTTTCAAGCCCACCAACCATTCCTCAGAAACCCTATACAGGGTCACTATGAGTCAGAAGTGACTCAAATGCAATTAACAACAACAACAATGCTACTATATCAGATTTCAATGAATATTTG
Organism: Chrysochloris asiatica; assembly: GCF_000296735.1. Classification (NCBI taxonomy): domain Eukaryota; kingdom Metazoa; phylum Chordata; class Mammalia; order Afrosoricida; family Chrysochloridae; genus Chrysochloris; species Chrysochloris asiatica. The sequence continues at coordinate 58,350,267 of NW_006408519.1, forward strand.
TTGAATGAGTGAATGAAGTACAAGAGTTGAAGAAGTGGCCCAAATATCCATGGTCTCCACTCATGTCACATTACCTTCCCTCTCCCAGTCCCCACCTACAGCTTCCTGTGGAGTTCCTTATTGACCGAGAAAGAGAAAATGTGTGGTCTATCACATACCTCTTACCCACACATCCTTGTTACCAATTTTTCAATCATGTTCCTTCCAAGTCCCTGACCATCCAGCCACATCATTGGTCAGAGCCTATGAATCAGTATACAGTCACACATCTAACCATTTTTCTCCTTCCAAGGAAAATGAACAGCCAAGCCCATTGCTCAAACTTCTGCCTGTTAGAAGCATTTCCCTTCACCACAGTCCTTCAGGAAAAGTCCCAGAAAGGGACTTTCAAGTAGGGCCTGCATTTTATCCTCATGTGAATGATCATCAGTGGGTTACCTCAACAGAAGAGTATTTTAACTATCAAATGAATATAACGACACATTCTATGGAAACTAATCATCTTCTTTCCCCAGTCACTCCTGTCATTTCTAATTAGACTCATGAACAAAGATTTTGTGTCCACTTGACTCGGTCAGAATTCTCAGTGGTTTTACTGCTTAGATGTAGATATCCCCCATGATTCGAGCCAATATAATATAATCAATTCTATGATGTGGACAACTATGAGCAGCCAGTCAATTGAAGGGACATTTCCTCAGGGGTGTGGCCTGTTTAAAATAGATTGGACACTCAGACAAGAGTTGCTTACTCTCTGCTGGGTCTGGATCTTTGATCTGGCTCATCCTCCAACCTCTGGTTCTTTGGGTTTGAGCCAGTGACCTGCTCTATTACCTGTGGAGCTGGGAATTTTTAACAGCCTTGTCTCCTTACTTGTCAGATCTGCCTGCCTGTCTGTCTACTGCCTGCCTGTGTTCTCACATGCTGATATTAGTTCATCAGTCCTGCAGCTATGTGAATCAGAAGCCTCAATCATGACATCTGACCAACGGACTTAGGACTACACAACTCTTCAACTGAGTGAGCCATTTCCTTGATATAAATTTCTCTTTATATGTATGTTATTGTTAAGTGCTGTTGAGTTGGTCCCAACACATAGCAACCCTGTATAGGGTTTTTGAGGAGGGCTGGTAGGTTTGAAACTGCCAGTCTTGTGGTTCAAACTGACCTTGTGATCCAGTGCATTATCCTGAAGCACCACACCAGGATTCCTTTTATATGTGTATATATGTATGTGTGTGTGTATATATATGTGTGTGCATATATATAGAGTCCTGGTGTGGAACTGTAGGATAAGCATGGAACTGCTAACTGAAAGGTCAGTGGTTCAAACGCACCTGATACTCATTGAAAACCATATACAGGGTCGCTGTGAGTCAGAACCGACTCAACAGCATGTAACAACAGCAACAACATGATGTGTGTGTGTGTATATATATATATATATATATATATATATATATATGTTGTTGTTGTTGTTGTTAAGTGCCATCGAGTCGGGTCCGACCCATAGCGACCCTGTACAGGGTTTCCGAGGGTGTAAATCTTTACGGGAGTAGAAAGCCTCATCTTTCTCCCGCGGAGCGGCTGGTAGTTTCGAACCGCTGACCTTAAGGTTCGCAGCCCGATTCGTAACCACTACGCTACCAGAGCTCCTTATATATATATATATGCTTCACTGGTATTACTTCTCAAGAGAACCTAGCCTAAAACAGTCCTCAAAGTGACATCTCAGTTGTTTAACACTTTAAAGATATCCTTTGTAGCAGATTTGCCCAATACAATATGTCATTTAATTTCTTGACTGCTATTTCCATGGTATTTCCAAAGGAGTCCTGGTGTGGCACTGTGGGCTAATGCGCCAGACTGCAAAGTCATTTGAACTGCAAGGTCAGTGGTTCAAGGTCACCAGCTACAACTCAGAAACCCTGTACAGGGTCACTATGGGTCGGAACCGACTTGACAGCACTTAACAACAACAACATTTCCATGATATTGATTGTTCATCCAAGCAAAATGAAGTCTTTGACAACTTCAATCTTCTCCATTTGTCATGAAGTTATTTATTGGTCCAGTTGTGAGGATTTCCATTGAGGTGCAATCCATATTGAATGCTGAAGTCTTTCATGTTCATCAGTAAGTATATCAACTCTTCTTTACTTTCAGCAAGCAAGGTTGTGTCATCTGCATATCATAGGTTTTCTTCCAATCCTGATGCCAAGTTCTTCTTTGTATAATCCAACTTCTCGTTTTATTTGTTCAACATATATATTGTTCAACATATATATTGAATGATTTTGATGAAAGGATACAACCATGGTGCACACCTTTCCAAATTTTAAACCATTCAGTATTCCCTTGTTCTTTTCAAACAAATGCCTAGTCTTCTAGGTACAGGTTCTTCGTGAGTACAATTAAGTGTTCTGCAATATTCATTCTTCTCATTGTTGTCAATAATTTGTTAAGAGCTACACAAACAAGTGTCTTTGCTTAGTCAATAAAGCATAAGTAAACATCTTTCTGATATTCTCCACTTTCCACCAAGTTCCATCTGATGTCAGCAATAATATCCCTCATTCCATGTTCTCTTCTGAATCTGGTTTGCATTTCTGGCAATTCCCTACTGATGTACTGCTGTAATTGTTTTGAAATGTCTCAACAAACATTTGCTTACAAATTATATTAATGATATAATTTGATGATTTCCACATACTATTGTGTTACCTTTCTTTGGAATGAACACAAATATGCATCTCTTCTAGTTAGATGGCCAGGTAAGCTGTCTTACAAATTTCTTGGCATAGATGAGTGAGCATCTTCAGTGCTGCATCATTGGTTTAAACATTTCTATTTGTAGTCCATCAAGTCCTGGAGCCTTGTTTTTTGCCAGTGTCTTCAGTGCAGCTTGGATCCTTCAAAATCATCTGTTCTTAAAATGGTTGAATATCGTATATCGTTCTCTTGAAATGGTTGAACCCTGAACATTTCCTTTTGATACAGTAATTGTTTCCCTTCTTCTCCTTTTTTTTTTTTTTTTGAT
>NW_006408519.1:58353406-58401645 GCF_000296735.1 Chrysochloris asiatica
TTTTGATGCATCCTTCTTCATTCAATATTTTGTCCATAGAATCCTTTAGTATTGCAACCTGTGGCTTGGAATTTTTTTTCTTCAGTGCTTTCAGCTTGAGAAATGCTGATCGTATTTTTCTCTTTTGGGTTTCTAATTCCAGGTCTTTGTACATTTTATTACTTTGTCTTCTCAAGCTGCGCTTTGAAATTTTCTGTTGAGTTCTTTTGCTTCATCATTTCTTCCTATTTGTATAGCTGCCTTGCATTCAAGAGCGAGTTTCAGAATCTCTTTTACCATCCATTTTGATTTTTTTTCTTTTCTTTTCATGACCTTTTTACTTCTTATTATTTAATGTTCTTGATATCATTCCACAACTATTCTGATTCAGTCATTACTGCCTGGTGCAGCAAATCTATTCTTGAGAAGGTCTTTAAATTCATGTGGCATATACTCAGATTATATTTTAGCTCTCATGGATTTTTAAAATGTTTCTCAGCTTCGGGCTGAAATTTCATATTAACAATTGATGGCATATTCCACAATTGGCTCCTGACCTTCCTTTAGCTGATGATATTGAGCTTCTCCATTATGTCTTCCCACTGATATAGCCAATTTGATTCCTGTGTATTTCATATAGTGAGTGGTCTATGTGTATAGCAACTATTTATGTTGTTAAAATAAAAAAAATACAAAAGTATTTGCAATGAACAAGTCATTGGTCCTGAATTCCATCATGCGATCTCTGGCAACATTTTTCTTCCCAAGGTCATATTTTCCAACTATGCATACTTCCTGTTTGTTTCCAACCTTTGCATTCCAAACACCAGTAATATTCAATTCATCTTTATTACATTTTTGATCAATTTCAACTTGAAGAAGTTTAATTTGTCAATTTTGTCACCATTGGCTTTAATGGGTGGCATATACATTTGAATAATAGTAGTATTAACTGATCTTCCTTGTAGGCATATGGATAATATCCTATCACAGTCAGCATTTTGCTCTAAAATAGATCTTGAGATGCTCTCTTTGACCACAGGTCTACCAATTTGTTCTACCATGGTGCCGTGTGTGTTGTGATGCTTGAAGCAATTCTATTTCTATTTTAAATCTTAGTAGGATTGCCCATAGTGGAAAGTTTGCAATGGAGCATCCAGTCTCAGAAATACTATGAAAATGGAAAGATGGGCCACTTCTGTATCATGAGCTGCTGAAAATGTTATGAATAGCAGTGGAACATTGTCTGGCATAGTGCTGGAAGATGCACCCCTTTGGTTGGAGGGCACTCAAAATGTGACTTAGAAAGAGCTACTTCTTCAAAGGATAATTGACCTTCATGATGTGGATGGAGCAAAACTTTCAGGACCTTCAAATGCTGGTGGGACACAACTCAAAATGAGAAGAAACTACCACAAGCATCCATCTTCTAACCATATTTTTATTGTTGTTAAGTGCCATTGAATCGATTCTGACTCTGACCCTGCATAAAATTTCTGAGGAGTGGCTGGTGGGTTTGAACCACTAACCTTGTGACTAGCAATCCAGTGCTTATCCTACACATCATACCAGGTCTTTGTAAATTCCCATGAAACAACTTTTCCTGGTGAGTCCAGGCAAGAGAAGGTGGGAAAAGATGTTGATAGGATCATATGATTCAGCTGAAAATAGTTAGCAGAGCTCATCGCTATTGTAAAACCTTGGAACTATAATGTGTATAAAATGAGTCATCTCAAAAGATCCCGTGGTGGAGGATTCCCGTTGGTCTCCAAGATCTCTGTGCATTGAATCTATTCAACCAAGGGACGGGGAGTAATAGTGGAGTTGCTGACGAGCAGCTGCAACAGAACCAAGTGACAGAGCATGAGACAGAACAGAGCTATTTCCAGTTCATGGAGCAAGTAAAGGAGAGTGCCTTTGGACAGGAGATCATTTATGGAGTAAGGGGCCTTCAGGTACTTAATTGGGAAGTTAGAACTTAGTGACTTTGGGTTAAGGCTTGTAGTGGAGTGCAGTGTCCTTTGGGTTTTTATCAGCAGCCCTAAAAGAGTTTTATAACACAACTGGAGCAGGGACCATGACTGAGAGGGTAAGGACCAGAGAAAGGCTTGCCTATAGGCACGTCTGAAGAGAGTCTGTGCTGACTGAAAGAAGTTTACACTGAGAATTTCTGACCCTGTATTATAACCTGTTAACCAACCAGTCCCAGAACTGTGTTTATGGTATCTGAGTTCCATGTGGCGATTACAATGAATTCTTGAACCCAGCTGAGTCGCGTGTTGTGGAAAGGATGGTTGTTGCCATTTTTTTTTTTTTTCAATAACCTAGCTAAATTGACACATAACATTATCACATATAGGTAATGTAGACTGCAAGTAACATGAGTTGAAGGAAAAGTGAAGAACTTAAATATATATATATATATATAATTATGTTATATATTTTTATTATAGTCTTTTAATTCTCTATAAATCAATAGATAGATTTATTCAATATATGTTGCTATTTTTGTCAAGTGCCATCCGAGTTTGTTCCAACCCATAGCGACCCAGTATAGGGTTTCCAAGGAACAACTGGTGAGCTTGAATCACCGACCTTGAAGTTCAAATGGCTTTGCAGTCTGATGCATTAACCCACAGAGGTACACCAGGACTTCATTATGTAATATATATATATATAATATTGAATATATATATATTATATTGAATATATATATTATATTGAATATATATATATATTATATTGAGAGAGAGAACTAAAGGTCTATACTAAAAATATTTTAAAGTAGAATAATACACACCAATGTACTAAATTTTTGTTTTCTAAATTTCAGTCATAATAATTCAAAATTTATCATAATTTACTTAAATGACAGATGAGTGGCAAACTTCTCAGAATAGTTACCAAATTAAACAAATTAAGAATTATAGTGAAATTTGAGTTTACTTTTCTATTACATCCAAATTTTTTACTTGGACAAAAGTGAAATTAACATTTCCAAGAAGTGGCTTTTCAGTATAGAAAATCTTTACTAATTTTGCATTTTATGTCCTTAAAGCATTTTCCTAATGCTTTTTTGTTTATTAAAAAATATGTACTACTTTCCTATAGGCCTATGAAACAGGACTAAAATTCTACGTAGCAATGCTTCAGATACAGTCTCAGAAAATGTCTTTGTGTGCAACAGCGGAGACCAGTGATTCATGAAATTGTTCCGTGTTGGACATTTCCTTCTTTCAGAACTAATGTGTTTGAGACCAGTTTAGACAAGACATTTTTCTTCAAACTTTGAAGTTTAAAATAAACAATACATTCACTGTAACAGCATTTATATTAAAATTCAACTTCTTATTAATGGAAAAAGTTTTGACTATACTAATTTGGAAGCTGGCAGCACATCATGTTGAATGATGTAATGTATCTACTCCTACCTAGGTTGGAATATGAAAGGAAACAGGGAAAAGAAGTCCATCTACTGTTCATCAATAAAACTATTGACTTACCCACATCTGTACCCACACTCTCCACTTCCCTGCTTTTTAATGGAAGAAATGCCCCATTTCTGACCAAAATCTGATCATACTTTGTTCTGAGAGTCTATGACCAAAAAATTTTAAAGATTTCACTTTAATATCTTCTATTTGTCCTATATCATCAATTTCTCCTTCTAAACTTGATTATTGTCAAAAAATTGTCCACATCTCTAGCATCTCTTATTTTTAGCATGCTCCATTATCTCAATCTACATATAAATGTTTCCCTTAACCTAAGATTTCTGTTCAAACACTGCCTAATTTCTCTGTTAGCATTATACCGTAAAAACCTGTTCATATGTCTTAAATGAACTTTTTGATTACTCTCATGATTCATTGTTGATTTCCTTTATTTTGCCTAGCGAAACCTATTAAAATGACTCCTTTTGTTAAGATCAAAACAGGTGCTGAAATTTAAGAGACTATTGTTACTATAAGTCAAACATGGCAAATACTTCAATATCTAATACCAAATACAACTCTAAATGTTACCCCAAGGCAGAAATAGAAACTCCTTTAAACATTCCTTATACTGAAAGAAAAGTAAACACAGCTGAATACATCTGTAAACTAGGAAATTAGTGTGCAGACTTTGCTGTTGTTAATCACAGAACACATGATTCCAAATAAACAGTCATCAATAGTGTATGAGTTTTACTCTGTTCTATAAGGGGTGCAATGAGTCGGAATCAACTCAACAGCAGTGGTTTTAGGTTATTAAAACTTCTAATGCCAGATATGGGTCCCTGGTATGGCTCTGTAGAATAAGCACTGGACAGCTAACCACAAGGTTGGCGGTTCAAACCCACAAGCCACTATGACTCAGACTCAACTCAATGACACACAAAAATAACATATTACAGGATCTACACTAATCCTCAGTTAACTTTAAAAATACATATATTTCTAGTAGCTATGAGTTATAAAGATCCTCCTGAACAATTTTTGTTAAGTGCCGTTGAGTCGGTTCTGACTCATAGCAACCCTGCATAGGATTTCTGAGGAGTGGCTGGTAAGTTTGAACCACCAACCTTGTAGTTCAAACCAACCTTGCAGTCCTCCGCTATCTTACAGCGCCACACCTATTTTTATACTATCCAAATGCCATATGCCTTGGTTGAAATACAAGCTCATCTACAAATAGCTAGTTCATTATATGGACATTCATTCTATAAATATTTTGTTCTGACAGTCGAAGTGAGGAAATAAGAAAAGTATAGGCCAGATCCCTAATACTGTCCCTGAATAAACTGTAGAAGGGATACATATAAACTGGACAGTTCTTTTATTGAATTTTGCTTTATTTACTGTTTGACTTTCTATATTGTGATGCTGTGGGTTAATGCACTGGACTGCAAAGTCAGTTTGAACAGCAAGGTCTAAGGTTCAAGCTCACAAGCTGCTCCTTGAAAACCCCATACAGGGTCGCTATGGGTTGGAAGTGACTCAACAGCACTTAACAAAAGCAAAATATCAATAATATGTATATATATTGAGAGAGAGAGTCCTGGTGTGGTGCTGTAGGATAAGCACTGGACCACAAGCTGGTCAGTTTGAATTGCAAGGTGGGTAGTTCAAACTCTCCAGGCGTTCCTCGGAAACCCTATATAGGATAGCTATGAGTTAGAACCAACTCAATGGCACTTAATGACAACAATGCATGTGTGTGTGTGTGTGTATATATATATATATATATATATATATATACACATACACACACACGTCTCTGTTGTTGTTGTTAAGTGCCGTGAAGTCGGTTCCAATCCATAGCGAACCTATATAGGGTTACCAAGGAGTGACTGGTGAGCTTGAACCACCGACCTTGCAGTTCAAACCGATTTTGTCATCCAGCGCTTTAACTCACAGTGCCACATCAGAAGTCCATATGTATATATGTAGAGAGTCCTGGTGTGGCGCTGTGGGTTAATGCATCAGACTACAAAGTCAATTGGACTGCAAGGTTGGCAGTTCAAGCTCACCAGCTGCTCCTTGGAAACCCTATACAGGGTCGCTATGTGTCAGAACCAACTCAACGGCACTTAACAAAAGTCTAATATATAGTATTCTGATCCCACGAAAATATAAGCTTCAGAAACCCTATACAGACAGGGTGGCTATGAGTTGGAACCGACAATACTTAGCAACAGCACCAACATATTAGTGAAGACAAAGGTATTGTCTCCAATCTACCAAAACACTAGACCTACTAAGACACTAGGGAATATATTCTTTAAACTTGTTAGTTTTTGTAATAAAAAAAGATAAACCAATTTCTATTTTACTATGCTGTTGTTAACTGCCATCAAGTCGTTGCTATTCATACTGGCCCTGTATAGGACTTCCAAGGCTTTAAAACTTTACAAGAGCAGAAAATTTCATCATTCTCCATCAGAGTAGCTAGAGAGCTTGAACTTCTGGCCTCATGGTTTGTAGACCAGTGCTTTACTAATTATAGAGTAACTCAATAGGGACAATTTGAATAATTCTTTCTGAAAAACAGATTTCTTATGGAAAATGTATTACTTGAAGTTTTAAGGGTGTCATAGGTGACAGTTTTAACAGTTACTAATCATTATGAAATGATCAAAGACAACGTCAAACTGTATCAAGCTGATACCTTCCCAACTTCCAATATTTCCATTATAAAGGTCCAAACATAGTCATGATAATTCCAGAGTCACAACAAACAACCAGCCAATCTATGTTAAATAGGATTTCTACTGAGAAAGCAATAAGAATGCAAGGAGGAAACAAAATCTCTATTAGGAGGAAAAGGCAAATGGAAAAAAATAATAGCTCTCATGTTAAAAAAAGAGAACAATTCTCTTCAAAGAGGATATAGACAACTAGTTATATACAGCACTGATGGGATATAATTCAAAGTAAAATACTTAAGAGATATCATAATTATTGTCAGTGTTGTCAGTATTAGTAAAGAAAGAAGCAGAACTCATCTTTCTTCCATGGAGCAGACTGGTGGGTTTGAACTACTGACCTTGTAGTTTGTAGTCCATTAGTTAATCTACAATGCCACTTGCAAATCAAAACCAGTAAACTTAATCATACCTCCAAAGTCCCTTTTGCCATGCAACATAACATCTCTAGGTTCCCTGCATTCAGACTTGGACATCTTTGTGGTGACCATTATTTGGTAGCGTAGTGGGTTAAGAGTTGGGTCGCTAACCACAAGATCAGCAATTCAAATTTACCAGCTGCTCCATGGGAAAAAGAGACTTTCTGCTCCTTTTAAGATTTGTAGCCTCAGAAACCCTATGCAGGATTGCTATGAGTCAGACCGATTGACAGCACACCACTACCACCACCACCACCATTTGACTATAACTTCCATGAGGAAGACCCTATCACTTTTATAAATTCTATATATCCAATGCCTGACACATTTGCCAGATAAATAGTTGTGTGCCATAAATAGTTCTTGACTGAATGAATGAATAAGTAGTCTAAGGTAAAGTCAGATGTTCTAGTCTTGTGTTAAATACATAGGAGTCATCAGTATGCCTATGAGATAATGGTTAAGAAAAGAACAGACTTTGACTTCAGAAAGAGATTTAAATTGGTGATTTCACTCACTTACTAGCTAACTGAACTTGACATTCTTAAGTAAAATCTGTGCCACAGTTTTCTCTTTTGTAAAATGGAAAAATCAAAACTTCTCCCTAAGAGTTGTATTGAGCATTAAATATCTATTTGTGTTGTTGTTAAGTGCTATCAAGTCAGTTCCATTTGTCGACTCATAACGACCCTGGATAGGGTTTCTGAGAAGCAGTTGGTAAGTTTGAACCACTGACCTTGCCATTCAAACTGATGTTGCCATCCAGTGCATTAACCCACAGTGCCATACCAGGACTCCTTGTGTGTGCAGATATAGATACATCTACCTGTAGGTATATGTTTGCTATATGCATGTGTTATCACAGGGCCTAGTTCAAAGTAAGCATTCATTTTACTACATGGTTGTTATCTGTCCCATATCATGCTTACAATCAAGAGTATGTCCAAGTCCATCATTGTGACCATAATATCAATTCATCTCACCAATGTTTTCCCAAGCTTTCCTTGGCCCTCTTCCTCATCAAACATGATATCGTTCTCTAGTTATTGAGCCCTCTATATGATGTGTTCAAAGAGAGTACAACAATGCTCTCTTCTGATCCATAAAGTTTTCATCGGCTAATTTTTTAAAGTAAATCACCAGGTCTTTCTCTCTAGTTTGTTATAGTCTCGAAACTGGTCACAGTTGGTGAGCCCACTGGTATTTGAAATACTAATGGCATAGCTTCCAGGATCATAGCAACAATAGACATACCACAGTACAACAATCTGACAGACAGCTGGGGACATTTTATTATTGTCATTTTTAAGGTTATAGGTAGTTTGTAATCTTAGAAGATAATGGAGTTTGGTATGAGAAGAAAATTGGAAAAAAGACAACAGTAGAGAAGAGGAAAGGAGCAGCTCCACAGCAGAACACTGACAGTCACCAATATTTAAGAAGTGAGTAATTTGAGAGCTATAAAATGCCATGAAGGAGCCCTGGTGGTTCAGTGGCTAAGCACTTAGCTGTTAACTGAAAGGTCCATGGCTCGAATCCACCACCTGTACCATGGACGAAAGATGTGGTAGTGTACTTCCAAAAAGATTTCCATCCTTGGAAACCTTGTGGTGCAATTCTATTCTATCTGACAGAGTTATCATGAATCTGAATCAACTGGATCATACAGAGGGTTTGGATCTTTGGGTTTTAAGAAGCAGTGGAAAAATAACCAATTTGGGAAACAAAAAGAGGTTAGTTCATAAGATGAAATGACTAAGTTTCCAATACAAAAATTTTGTAGTTTTTGTTGCTGTTAAGCGCCATCGAATTGTTTCTGACTCATAGTGATCCTGTATAGGGTTTCCGAAGAGCAGCTTGTGGGTTTGAGTCTCCAACCTTGCAGTTCAAACTGACCTTTTGGCCCAGAGTTTATCCTGCAGTGCTATATCAGCACTCCAATACAGCCATGATATCAAATAATGTAAAAACTGAAATTAATCCATTACATTATTAAACAAAGAGGTCAGTGGTGAATCTGTAGGCACGTTCATGAAAAGACACAAAGTTATAGTAGGTTGAAGGAGAAATGGGAAAGGAAGAAATGAGAAGGGAGACAATGGAAGGAAGAAATGTGGTCTATTTTGTCACTAAATGATTTTAAAGGAAAGAGGAAAGAGTCAATAAGGTTGGGAAAGGGTTTGTCATCTGAAGGCTTGACAGAAAAGGGGTTTTGGGTTACATGTATTTTTGTGTTTACCTTAATAGTCTTCACTCATTCCTCACCACAGCTATTTCAATCTCTTACTCTTCTTATACCCCTACCCCTCTCATCCTCCCTAAACATGATCAACAAAGAAGCTCACTTCACATTTCTTGCAGAATGTAGGATCCATCAGGTAGAAACTTTCTCAGCTTCTCAACAACCAAACTTTCTCACATCGCAACCCCCAAAAGATCATCCCTCTACCTTGTTGTTGAAGAAAAAGTGATGAATTTACTACAAGAGCCCAAATCCATAGAGTGGAGAAAGAGATTACCTACCTATACTCAAAAAAACAAACAAACTTACTGCCATCAAATCTATTCCAGCTTCTAGCAACCCTACATAGGTTTTTCCAAGGCTGTAAAAGCTCTGGTAGCATAGTGGTTATGAATCAGGCTGCTAACCGCAAGGTAAGCAGTTCGAAACTACCAGCTGCTCCATGGGAGAAAGATGAGACTTTTTGCTCCCATAAAGATTTACAGCCTCGGAAACCCTGTTCAGAGTCACTATGGGTCGGAACAGACTCGACGGCACTTAACAACAACAACAAATCTTTATAGGAACAAGACTCATCTTTCTCCCACTGGAGGGGCTGGTGGGACTGAACTGCTGACCTTGCAATTAGCAATCTAGTGTTTAGCCTACAGCGTTGTAAGGTGCTGTCAAGTCAGTTTTGACTCATGCTGACCTTATGCATAAGAGAACAAAACACCACCATCTTCACAATTTTTGTTATGTTTGAACCCACTGTTGCTGCCACTGTGTCAGTCCATCTCATTGCGGGTCTTCTTGTTTTTTTGCCGAGCCTCCACTTTACCAAACATCATGTACTTTTTCAGGGACAGACTAATTCCTCTTGAGAATATGTCCAAAGAACCAGAGGCAAAGTCTCCCTATCCTTTAAGGAGAATTCTAGCTGTACTTGCTCCAAAACAGATTTGTTTGTTCCTCTGGTAGTCCATGGTACTTAAAATATTCTTCAACAACACCATGATTATAAAGAATCAAATTTTCTGTGGTCTGCCTTATTCGTTATCCAATTTTTACATGCATTTGAGGCATTTGAAAATACTATGGCTTGGGTCAGGTGCACCTTAGTCCTCAAACTGGTGTCGTTGCTTTTTAACAATTTAAAGGGGCTTTGTAGCAGATTTTCCTAATGTTTTTGATTTGTTGTATCCCGTCATTTATTGACAGAGTCCTGGTCTGGTGCTGTGGGTTGATGCGTGGGACTGCAAGGAGGACTGAAACGTAAGGTCAACGGTTCAACCTCACTAGTTGCTCCTCAGAAACCCTATACAGGGTCACTATGAGTCAGAACTGACTCCATGGCACTTAACAACAACTTTCATGAATGTTGATTGTGAATCCAAACTGACATCTGGCAACTTCAATATTTTCCTTATTTACCACGAGATTATTTATTGGTCCAGTTGTAAGGAATTTTGTTTTCTTTACTTTGAAATGCAATCCATACTTAAGGCTGAAGTCACTAATCTTCATCAGTTAGTACTTTAAGTCCTCTTTGCTTCCAGAAAGCATCTGCATATCATAGGTTGTTAAAGAGTCTTCCTCCCATCCTGATGCCACATACTTTTCCATATAATCCAGCTTCTGGAATTATTTGCTCTGTATAAAGATTGAATAAATTCAATAAAAGGATAAAATTCCAGCACACGCCTTTTCTGATTTTAAACCATTCAGTACACACTTTTGCTCAAACAACTACCTCTTGGTCTATGTACATGTTCCTCATGAGTGCACGTCAACCAGTTTTTGGTTATCTTCAACAAAGTTTTATTTGCGTATGATATTAATGATATTCTTCGTTGATTTACACATACTATAGGGTCACCATTCTTTAGAATGAGCACAGATATGGATCTCTTCAAATCATTTGGCCAATAGTTATCTTCCAGATTTCTTGGCTTAGCAACTCCAGTGCTGCATCAGATTGTTAAAACATTTCCATTTGTATTCTGTCAATTCTGGAACCTTATTTCTTGCCAGTTACTTCAGTGTTGCTTGAACTTTTTCCTTCAATACCATCGGTTGTTGATCATACGCTGTCTGGTGAAAACCAATTCTTTTTAGTACAGTGACTGTGAATTCCTACCATATTCTTTTAATACTTCCTGCATCATTCCGTATTTTGCCCAAGAATCCTTCAGTGTCGCAAGTTGAGGCTTGAAATTTTTCTTCAATTTTTTTAAGCTTGAGAAATGCCAAGTGTGTTGTTCCTTTTTGTTTTCATATTTCATTATAATACATGACTTTGTCTATTAGAGCTGCCCTTCGAAATTTTCTGTTCAGCTCTTTTACTTTCTCATTTCTTCCCATTGCTTTACATTCTCTAAGGTCAAGAGCAAGTTTCAGAGTCTCTTCTTCAACAACATAATTCAAATGTATCAGTTCTTCTGTCATACATCCATTTTTAGTGTTTTTATTTCCTGTCTTTTAAATGATGTTTAGTTGTTCCATGGATAATATTCTTGATGTCATCACACAACTCCTCTTTCTGGTTTTTGGTCATTAGTATCCAATGCATCAGCTCTGTTCTTCAGATGGCTCTAAATTCAGGTGGGATATATTCCACGTCATATTTTGGATATTCCTATCAGGGACAAGTCAGGACCCCTGGGCCCTGGGTCTGTTTTACCCTGGCTTCACATCCACTCCTCTAACCTTAGTCTTTTCCTAGTAAACAGTGATCAAGAAATTGGGGAGGACATCTCTAATCCCCCAAAAGTAGTAACACTGAGCAGAACAGCCTGGACACAGATAAGAATATCAGAACCTGAAACCCTGATAGAAATAGCTGGTCACAAGCAGGCAACCCACGAAGATAGTGCCTAGAGCTGACAACTGCAGAAGGAGCTCTGTTTCCAAGAAGCCTGTGCCCCTTTACTGAAAATTTATTAATATTTAACATACCACTCTTCCTAATCAATATGTATTAGCCCATTCTTAGAGGAAGAGACCCCATACCTTTATAAGCCAGTGCACCTCAACCCTAAAGTGTCTTCTCCACTCACAGAGACAGACAGGCTTCTCTCTTTGAAGTGTATTTTTGCTTTGATTTAATCTATGCTCCCTAATTCTACCAGGCCTTTGCTTGCAGAGACAGATCCGCTTCTCTGTCTGAAGTGTATTTTCACTTTGCAATAAAGAGCTTTTAAGGGAATGCTTATTGTTTGTGTATGACTGAGAAGCAGCGACTTGGTGGGACTAATTCTTTAGGTCCCCCAAGAGTGAGAGGGGTCAGGGAAAAATGTAGTAAGTCCCTGGCCTTGTTTTGGCTGATGATATTGAGCTTCTATATTGTCTCTTCCCACAGATATATTCTATTTGATTCCTGTGTATTCCATGTTGTGAGGCCCACATGTATAGTCAACCTTTTAGGTTTTTTTAAAAAGGTATTTGCAATGAAGAAGTCATTGGTCTTGAAAAATGCCATAATGTGATTTCCAACATTATTTCTATCACCCGGGTATTTCCAAGTACCAATCTTGCATCTTTGTTTCCAGCGATCACATTCCAATCACCGGGAATTATCAATGCATCTTGAGTGCATGTTTGAGCAATTTCATACTGAAGAAGTTGGTATAATTCTTCAATTTCAGCATTGTTGGCTTTAGTGAATAATAAATATTGAATAATAGTGATATTGACTGGTTTTCCTTGTGGTAGTGGTGGTTGTGTGTCAGTGAGTTTTGTTCTGACTCATAGCAACCCTGTGTAGGGTTTCTAAGGCTGTAAAGCTTTATGGGAGCAAAAAGCCTCATTTTTCTCCCATGGTTGTTTAGTGGTAGTTATGTGTGGTAGAGTCAGTTCTAACTCATAGCAACCCTGTACAGGGTTTCCGAGGCTGTAAATATTTACATGAGCAGAGAGCCTCATCTTTCTCCTGTGGAACAGCTGGCAGTTTCGAACTGTTGTCCCTAAAATTCACAGCCCAATTTGTAACCACTGTGATAGCAGAGCTCCCATAGAGCAGCTGGTAAATTCAAAATGCTGACCCTAGTCCAACTAGTAAACCACTATACTAGCAGGGTTCCTTGGTCTTACTTCAAGGCATATGGATATTATCCTATCAAGATAGCATTATACTTCAAGATAGATCTTGAAACACTGATTTTGACAATTAATGTGGTATTATTCCTGTTCAATTTATCATTCCTACCATAGTAAATCAAAACAAGTCCATTTTCACTCACTAATGCTTAGGATATCAATCTTTGATGACTTCCTGTGTATTTTCCTAGATATATACTTAGTGCTTTCCAGGTTCTGATTTTTAATGGATATTTGCAGCTGTTTCTCCTCATTTTGAGTTATGTTCCATCAGCAAATGAAGGTCCTGAAAACTTTACTCCATTTACATCTTTTTGGCCAACCATAATTTAATGAGGCCGCTCTTCCCCAGTCTTATTTTGAGTGCCTTCCAACCTGAGTAATTCACCTTCCAGCAACCTATCTGACAATGTTCTGCTGCCATACATAAGATTTTCAGTGACTACCCATTCAGTAGTGGTTCACCTCTCCTCTTTTGTAGTCTCTTTTAGTCTGGCAGCTCCACTGAAACCTGTTTACCATGGATCATTTCTGAGGCCATTAAAACACTCACTATCACAATAGTCAAACATATATATATATATTTTTTTTTTTTTTTTTTTTAATGAGTTTAGTTTTTTTTCTTTTTCCCTTAAAATGTAAGATGTTCTTGAATGGAAATATAACTACACTAATAGACACTGAATTGAACATCAGAATATATTTACACTGCAACACTTCTCAAAATTTAGAGAAAAATTTTCTTATTAAGAATGGTAGCAATCATAATGAAGTTTGGAAAGAATATTTGGCAAGTAAAAAATGGCATTTAAAAAATATCTTAGGGAAGTGGTAGAGATAGAATCTATCCGATCTTTGAAAGAACTACTTCAAAAATAAGGAAATTTCAGGAAAATTCTAGAAGGATAAAACAACAAGTAAAACGAATTGAATTTTAGAGTATGAGAAAATCCCCAAGCCTTCCTTCATAGGTGATTTATTCTGTGTTGTTTTATACTCCAACAGTTTCATAATAATCCTAAAATCGTAGCACCATGAACCACTTCAATATTATTTGTCAATGTTGAAATGTTATAGTCTTTGTGTGAGTTTTACTGCAGAAAAAGACAAATACTGTATATGCATTTTCACACTTCTTTGAGTATAAAATTTTATATGTGACAAAGATATTTAATTATATGTGCTACATGAAAAATTAAATAATCCTATCATTCAGCTTTAGAAATAGAACATTACTAATATCACAGAGTCTCTGTTATGGCTGAAGGGTGAGCACCTGCCTGCTAACTGCAAGGTCCGTGGTTTAAAAGTACCAACAGATCATTAGAAACCCTATACAAGATCACTATGAGTTGGATCATCACTCATCTATCAGATTGTCATACATGCATGTTGCTGTAATGCTGGAAGCTATGCCACCAGTATTTTAAATACCAGCAGAGTCATCCATGATGGACAGATTTCAACAGGGCTTTCAAACTAATACAGACTAGGAAGAAGGAGAGGCGAACCATTTCTGAATGTTTAGCCACTGAAACTCTATGAATAGCAGTGCAATATTATCAGATATAGGACCAGAATATGAAAATATTTGTATAGCACAGAACATTGTCAAATATAGTGCCACAAAGAAAGATAAAGGTCATTAAAAAGACAGGAAAGAAAAACAAAAGATCAAAATGGGTCAAAAGAGAATCTAGAACTTGCTCTTGACCCTAGAAAAGCTGAAGGGAATGGAAGAAAATGATGAAGTAAAAAGAGCTGGACAGAAAATTTCAAAGGACAGATTGAGAAGGCAAAGTCAAATATTCTGAAATGTGCAAAGACCTGGAGTTAGAAAACCAAAATGGAAGAACAGAATCAGGATTCCTCAAGATGAAAGAACTGAATAAAACATCCAAGCCTTGATTTGCACTATTGTTAATGTACTGTTAAAACTCTTTTTTGAATGTGATATTAATAATATTGTTTGAAGTTTTCTTTGAAACAGACACATATATGGATCTCTTCCAATTGATTGACCAGGTAATTGTCTCCCAAATTTCTTGACATAGATAAGTGAACACCTCTAGTGCTGCATTAGTTTGTTGAAAGGTTATAATTTGTGTTCTGAACTGGACCTATAAATAACTGCATGATAAATGGAGAAAAAATTGAAGTTGTCAAAAACTTCAATTTGCTTGTATTGACAATCAACACTCATGAAAGCAGCAGTCAAGAAATCAAATGACATATTGCACTGTGCTTTTATGCTGCAAAAGACCTCTTTAAAGTGTTCAAGAGCCAAGATGTTATTTGAGGACTAAGATACACATGATACAAACCATGGTATTTTCAATCACCATATCTACATGTGAAAGTTGGAAAATGAATAAAGAAGTCAGTAGATGAATTGGTGCGTTTGAGTTATAGTGTTGGAGAAGAATATCAGAAGTACCATGGACTGCCAAGAGCAAACAAATCTGTGTTGGAAGAAGTATAGTCAGAATGCTTCTTGGAAGCCAGGAGCCAGGATGGTGAGACTTGAATCTCATACTTCAGACATTTTATCAGGAAGGATCAGTACCTGGAGAAGGACATCATGCTTGGTAGAGAGTCAGCAAAAAGGAGGAAGATCCCCAACGAGGTGGACTGTAGCACTGACAGTGGCAATGGGCTCAAATATGACAATTGTGAGGCTATGTTTCATTCTGTTGTGAATAGGATCACTATGAATCTGAGCTGACTCCAAGGCACCTAATAACAATGCTTAGTACTGAGATTCAATGATATAAATTAAATGATTTAAATCACTTAGTTTTTAAGTCAATACTGGAAATATGATTTTCAAAATGAGATTTTACTATGACTGTGTTATTGATGATCCAATCTTATTCCATAAACATTTGTTGAGCACCTTGGGAAAATCTTACAGTGAAAATAAAGGGTAAGAAAATGCTGTAATTATGAAGAACTTTCTTCATTACTTATTGACACTGTAAATCTAAAAGAATTGACTCATCAATGTATGTTATCCCCTGCTTTTCACCTCTATTTGGATTATTTATTAATTCTTGACAAAAAGATCAATATATTGTGAATTTATTTTTATACAGCCAATATCAGTGAGATAAAATATAATTATGAAAGTACTATTACATAAAGAAAACCAGAGAGAACTATTACCAATACTTAGAGATGAGCTATGCCTCTCTCATTTCCTGTACATTACTCTTCAAGTAGATAAAATACTGTTTCTTCCATTATCAATTGAAATATTCTTAAATTTGCTGAAGAATTTCAATAAAGTGAATGAAAAGAATTATTAATCCCTTTGTGTAACAGTGGGAAATGCAGTGTAATTGGTAGGTTTCATATCAGAGTTCTTGGAATTTCTCCAACTGCATTAGCAATTGGTCATCTAATTACATGGGCCATTAGTTGAAATCTGCATCACAAAACCACCATGTACAATTCTTGCCAACTCTGAGCCATTCCTTGGGAGGTCAGAGTTTACTTGCTCATTGTAAAGTGAAAGGAAATATATTAAGTTAAAGTATTCTGAGCTCATTAAATATATGTACAATCTCAAGTTAATCATCATATCACATGCAAAAAACACTTGCAATTTTAGAGACAATGCCTCTAAGACTTTCAGCCTTTTTCTGATGTAATTGAGATAGTTCTTCAAAATATCCAAAAATTTTGAGAGCATGCCTATCATTGAACTTCTACTTTTTGTGCCATATGCATAAAATGTACCGGTAATTTTGACATAGTCATCTCAGTCTTATTGATAATAACTGCTAGTATGTTTCTAAATAAAAATACAAGTAGTTTCAATGATGAAAACATCTGGGCCAAAGCATCCAGGGAATCTTACTAAAAGCCACCTCCAAAGTTTCTTCTAGCATAGCCTTCATTCCAAGGTAATTAGAAAAAAACGAATATTGACTACTATTCAGTATCTATTCCTTTATTCTGTAAGTTATTAACATATTTTGAAAATGTACTATGTCCTTCATTCTTGTGTTGTTGTTGTTATGTGCCATGGAGTTGGTTCTGACTCATAGTGACCCTGTACATGGTTTCCAAGGCTGTAAATCTTTACAGGAACAGAAAGCCTCATCTTTCTCCTGCGGAACATCTGGTTTCAAACGGCTGACCCTGAGGTTAGCAGCTGGATTTGTAACCACTACGCTACCAGAGCTCCTACCAAGGAAATAAGAGATACACCCTGTCCTTGAAATACTTGTCACTTAGCCCATCCTATATAGATTTTTCAGTAGGATATAAGTTTATCAATTATAGTTATCTATTACAGGAGTCCTGGTGTGGCACTGTAGGATAAACATTGGACTGAAAGGTCTGTTTAAACCACAACACCAATGGTTCAAACTCACCAGCCGCTCCTTGGAAATCCTATGCAGGGTCTCTATGAGTTGGAATCAACTCGACGGCACTTGACGGCACTTAACAACAATAACACCATCACAGAGTATTCATTTTTACACTTACTTTCAAAGGATACAGTGGAAAGTTTAACCAGATACCTTCCTTACGTCCAAAGATTTGTTGTTACCCTCATTTATTTTTTTTAGTTTAGGAAGGTATCTGTATACTCTGAGATGTCATTGTTGTTAAGTGTTGTCGAGTTGATTCCAACACACAATGGGTCTGTGTAGGGTTTCTAAGGAGTAACTGGTGGGTTTGAACTCCTTACCCTTGGTTCGCAGTCCAGCGCTGATCCTGTAGCACCATACCATGAATCCTACTGCTGCATATATATCCTTAATGTACAAAATTGTCAAATAGCATATTTTTTACTATGACTATGTGTACCAAATGAAATATAATGAGATCGTTGATAGGTGAGGAGTAGGTGTAATAACAAACAAAAAAAATAAAAACAAAAAAATTTTCTGTTGCCTATGCATTTTTCTCATTATGGACCTTAACATCCAGGATGCATCTTATCTTGGTCTTTACCTTGCTAATGCACATTATTAGCTAAAAATCATTCATCCTAAATTTTCTACCAGTCCTTTTAAAATTATGCTTTACTGGGCTCGTTTCTACGTAGGCTTTTCTATCTTTCTATATATCTTCCTAATTTTCTTTTTAATTAGGATCAGTTGCACTTGAGGAGTCAGATACTCATTTCAAGAAACTCCCAGATGTCTGAACTCATCCAGTCTTTTAGAGGGACAAGCAGTAGGAGCAAATCTTTTGTGGTGGAAGCTTTAGAGATGATATGACTTAAGTCGAATCATCTTATAAAACTCTGGCTGGCTGGAAACAAGTATAAAACAGTTTCCCGGAAGGAACTGTGTAGAAAGGATGATTTCTGCAGAGTTCAATCTACTTTCTAATCCTATCAGTCCCAGGGGAGTGAGATGAAAGGACCATTAAAATGGGACAATCATGCCCTGGCCTGATGATTGCACCCCAATCACTGACAGTGAAGGGGAAGCTAGTGTGAAGAGTTTCAGCAAAGGCAATTTTTGGTAATAGCAAATAGGAAGGAAATAGAACTGTGCTTCGTATATTTCATTAACTCTAGCCATAATGTTACACAGTATTGAAATAGGTTAGAAGGAACTGGCATAACCTTCCACCACTTTGGAAGCTAGGCGATAAGTGAAAACAAGGGAAAGGTAACCATTTTAAAGACATTGTCAAAGAAAAATAGAGTTATGATTATTACCCAGTACCATGACCATATCCCTAGGAGTACCTCCCTTTGGCTATTTAAGCCTTCCGTTTCATAATATTTAGGACACATGTCTGATTACAACCATCATTTCACATACTAGGAAATGAAATCAACAGCAATCTGACAACTGAAGGTTCTGGATTAGAAATATAATTTATTTGTTTGACTATTTGCTAGGAATCCATAGGTGGTCTAAATGATTAAGCACTGGACTGTTAACCTAAGAGATTGAAGAAAGGCCTACACTAGCTATCTGCTTCCAAGAGATCACAGCCATTGAAACCCATAGGAAGAACCCTATGGAAAATAGTTCCACTCTAAAGCACATGGGCTTGCAATGAGTTAGAATTTAGTTCACAGCAATTGTTTTTGTTTTGTTTTGTTTTATGTTCTAAGCACCTATGTTTTATATTTCTGTTTCAAGTTCTAAGCACCTATGTTTTATATTTCTGTTTCATGTTCTAAGCACCTATGTTTTATATTTCTATATATGTTATCATATTTAATATTCTGTTTCTAATCTTTCATATTCTTAGTGTATTAACTCTCATGGAGTGTCAAAGGTACAACCAGAGCCTTTTCCATGGCACTACATAACTTTATCCTGGTCTGCCTCTGTGACCATCATAGATTGGCACCTTGCATTACTTCTTCCTGTCTGGTCATACAGGTATAGCACCATAGTTGTTGTTAAGTGCCTTCAAATTGGTTCTGACTCATAATTAGCCTGTATAGAGTTTCTGAGGCTTTAAATCTTTGCTGTAGCAGAAAGTCTCATCTTTCTCTCTCAGAGCTCTTAGATCCACTGCTAGAACAGGTGGGCTAGAACCACTTATCTTGTGGTTCACAGTCCAGCACTTATTGTATGGAGTCACAATGCTCCCATAGTTAGAAAACTTCTATTTTCTTGCTTTTTAGTCTCATCTATAGGGAAGTCTTTTTTAAAAACAGAGTCTTTACAGATCAGTGACCATAACCTTTACAGATTATTTCTAAATCCATATCTACCTCTTACCTACCTCTTCCTAATGCTATTGCAGCTGTATTCTCTGGGAAGTTTTTCTTCTTGCCTCCACAACTAGATTCAACCCTTCTGCTCAAGTTTCCACCTCTCTAAACAAACTTCCTCCACTAAATCCTTCTGAGAACAGGGTATATTATTAAAGATTCCATATAGGAGTTATTAGCAGGACTTGCCATAACTCAAGCACAAAACTTCATTTCAAAGCCACGACATTTCTATTCCAAATCAGAATCACAGCATCCCATTCCTTTTCCAGTGACGCTCCCCATGTTAGTTAACAGCACCACCCTTCAACATGCTTCGCTTCTCCTGCGGCTCTTTCATTGCACTCTGTTTTTCAAATATGGATTAATTTACCTTTTCCAATACATTACCTTCCCACAGTCATCATTATACTGCCTTCAAGCTGACAAAATGACAGCATATGAAAAGATCCTCCCATTGGTTATCTGGATTCAAAGTCTTCGAAAAGTGGCTAAAAATGTATTTAATGACATTTGTTTTCTGTTATGTATTTCACACTTTTCAAACATGTTTTATGTGCAAGAGTCTATGTAATGTTAGGAATATAGATGAGTGATACCCATTCACTAAGAAATCACTCCATATGTGTGAAAGCAAGTATGTTGTTACAAGTAATTTTGAGATATTCCAATTCATAGTTACCCTATGTACAAAAGAACAAAACACCACCTGGTCATGTGGTATCCTCACAATAATTGCTACATTTAAGCCCATTGTTGCAGCCTATTGTTGCAGATACAATGTCAATCCAATGAGGGTCTTTTCTTTCCCTGACCCTCTACCTTAGCAAGGTTAGTGTCCTTCTTCAGACACTGGTTGTTTTTGTTAAGTGCCATCGAGTTGGTTTCTACTCACAGTGACCCTATATAGAGTTTCTAATCTTTATGGAAGCAGAAATTCTTCCATTGAGGGACTGGTGCCAACTGACAATGTGTCCAGATTAGGTGAGATGAAGTCTCACCATTCCTCCCTTCAAGGCAGTATTCTGGTTATATGTCTTCCGAAACAGATTCGTTCATTCTCCTGGCAGTCCATGATATGTTTAACATTCTTCCTCAACCATAATTCAAAGACATGTATTCTCTGGTATTCCTTATTCATATGCACATGTTGTTGTTAAAGGCCACTGAGTCCGACTCATAGTGACTCTGTATAGGGTTTCTGAGGAGTGGTTTGTGAGTTTAAACCACCATACTTGTGGTTCCAACTGACCTTTCAGTCCAGTGCTATGCACATTAGGCAACTAAAAATACCATGGCTTGGGTCAACTGTACCTTTCTCCTCAGAGTGGCATCTTTGCTCTTTAATACATCAAAGAAGCCTTTTGCAGCAGACTTGCCAAATGCAATTATTTCCTTTGATTTCTTGACTGATGCTTCCATGAACATTGATTATGGATCCAAGCAAAATGAATTCTTTGATGGCATCAACATGTTCTGTGTTTTATAAAATGATATTGCTTATTGGTCCCGCTGTGAAGATTTTTGTTTTCTTTATATGTAGGTGCAATCCATACTGAAAGTTGTAGTCTTGGATCTTCATAAGTACTTCAAGTCCTCTTCACTTTTAGCAAGCAAGATTCTGTCATCTGTGTATTGCAGGATATTAAAGAGTCGTCTTCCACTCCGGATGCCATGTTCTTCTTTATATGATCCAACTTCACTCAACATACATAATGAATTAAGTATAGTGAGAAGATGCAAGCCTAATTTCAAACTACATATTCTCTCCTTGTTCTATTAAAATTATTCTTAACCTATGCACAGGTTTCTCTAAGTGTTCTGGGATTCCTAGTTTTTATAACGTTATCCATAATTCGTTGTAACCAACATAGTCAAATGGTTTTGCATAGTCAAAAAGCCACAGGTAAATATATTTTTGGTATTCTCTGCTAACAGTCAAGACCCTACTGATACTACAATGATATATCTGATTTCACATCCTTTTTTGAATCTGGTTTTAATTTCTAACAGTTGCGTTTCAATATACTATTGCAACCATTTAAAAATTATATTTAGCCAAAATTACTTGTGTGTGATATTGATGATATTGTTGGATAATTTCCTCATATTGTTAAATAAGCTCCCTTAGTATGGGCATAAATGTAGATCTTTTACAGTCAGTTGGCCATGTAGCTGTCTTCCAAATTTCTTGGCATAAATGAATGCATGCTTCCAGCATTGCATCCATTTGTTGAAAGTTATCAATGGGTATTCCATCCATTCCAGAGCCTTGCTTTTTTTGTGAATACCTTCAGAGCACCTTAGACTTTTTACTTCAATACCATCAGTTCTTGATCATATGTTACCTCCTGAAATGGCTTTGCTACAGTCACTCTGGTTTCTTTCATCTTCTTTGATGCTTCCTGCATCATTGAATATTTTGCCCATATAAACCTTCGGTATTAAAACTAGATGCTTGATTTTATTTCTTCAGTTCTTTCTTTCATCTTGAGAAAAACTGACCACTAGCTTCTCTTCTGGTTAGCTATCTCCCAACAGACAGTACCATTCATCATGATAATTAGAATTCAAGTATTATCCTTTGAAGCCCTTCTCTGTGTCCTCTCTTCCCACAGTCATCCTTCATTGCATAATTGAGAACTAGGTCCCTGTTCTAAGTATCATAATGAATGATACTGTCTATTGGAAGGTAAGAATTTAGCTACTCTAGCAGGAGTCCTGGTATGGTGCTGTGAGTTAATGTTCTGGACTGCAAAGTCAGTTTGAACTGCAAGGTCAGTGGTTCAAGCTCACCAGCAGCTCCTCGGAAATCCTATATAGGGTTGTATGAGTCGGAACCGACTCCACAGCACTTAACAACAGCAACAATATGTACAGCAGTTCAAAACTACCAGGAGAAAAGATGAGGCTTTCAGCTCCTGTAAAGATTTACAGCCTCAGAAACCCTGTACAGGGTCGCTATGAGTCAGAACCGACTCCACCGCACATAACAAACACAACAATATGTTAATTAGGTCATATTGAGTATGTTGTGTCCTAAGCCTAATATCTTCCAAGTTGTATCTTTTAAAAAGTACAGAAAAGACATATACATACACAGAGGTTGAAGACATATGCCATGTGGCAAAAGCAGCAAATTCGTCTTCCGACCTTAGAGCACCAAGGATTGCCAGCACATCCTAGAAGCTGGACCTTCTTCTAGAGTCAGCACCCTGAATTCAAATGATTAACCTTCTGAACTGTGAAAAAATAAATTGCTCTTCTTTAATATTGTAATATTTTGTTATAGTTAGTTGTTGGTAAGTCCCATTGAGTTGGTTCCAACTCATAATAACCCTGCATACAATAGGACGAAACACTGCCACGTCCTGCGCCACCCTCACAATTGTTATGCTTGAGCTCACTGATACAGCCACTGTGTTTGGAGTCTCCCTCTTCTTCGCTGACATTCTACTTTACCAACCATGATGTTCTTCTCCAGGACTAATCGCTCCTGATAACATGTCCAAAGTAAGATGAAGTCTTAGCATCCTAGCTTTGAAGGAGGATTCTGGCTATACTACCTCCAAGACACAATATTTTGTTCTCCTGGAAGTTCTTGGTACTATCAATATTCTTCGACGCCACCATAATTCAGATACATTGATTCTTTTTCAGTCTTTACACATGCATGTGAAGTGATTGAAAATACCATGGCTTGAGTCAGGTGTGCCTTAGTCATCAAACTGACACTTTTAAGAGGTCTTTTGCAGATTTGCCTAATGTAATATGTTTTTTGATTTCTTGACTGCTGCTTCCATGAGTGCTGATTGTGATTCCAGCTAAAATGAAATCTGTGACAACTTCAACCATTTCTCCATTTATTATGTTTTTATTGGTCCAGTTGTGGGGATGTTTTTCTTTACATTGACGTGTAATCCATACTGAAAGCTGTAGTCTTTGACCTTCATCAATGCATACTTCAAGTCCTCTTCTTTTGTGGCAAACAAGGTTGCATTATCTGCATATCACAGATTGTTAGTAAGTTTCCTGATAACATGCTCTTCATGTATAGCTCAGCTTTGAGGGTTATTTCTCGTATATAGACTGAAAAAGTATGGTGGAAGGATATATCCCTTGTGCCCACCTGTCCTAATTTTAATTTCCTTGTACCCCTTAATCAGACTGCCTTTTGGTCTACGTACAAATTCCTCTTGAGCACAATTAAGTGACCTGAAATTCCCATTCTTTGCAATGTTAGCCATAGTTTATTATGATTCACAGAATCAAATGTCTTTAGATCATCAACAAAACACAAGCAAACATCTTTCTGGTATTCTCTGCTTTCAGCAAAGATCCATTTGACATTAGCAAACTAAAGACAACCATATTATAGCTGGAAGACCTTGGAAACTATTTCAATAAGCCTTGGATTCTCATTTTGTAAATGGAGAAATGGGAATTTTTCTTTATATGATTAGGGTCTATATAGACTAAATGACATTCTTTTCCAATGTCCTTAGAGCATTGTCTGGCACATAGTAAGTTAGAGAAATATTACATATAATAATCTCTTTGACTTCACCTTCTTTATGAGTTCCCTGGTTCTATGCTTCTGTATAAGGAACTCTGGTAGCATAGTGGTTATGAGTTGAGCTACTAATCACACGGTCAGCTGTTTGAAACTACCCGCAGCTTCATGGGAAAAAGATGAGGCTTTCTTTACTCGGAAACCCTATGCAGGGTCGCTATGAGTCGGAACCGATTCCACGGCACACCACCACCATGTTGTTGTTGTTATGTGCCTTGGAATCGGTTCTGACTCATAGCGACCCTGTACAGGTTTTCTGAGGCTGTAAATCTTTACAGGAGCAGAAAGCCTCATTTTTCTCCCGCGGGAACAGCTGGTAGTTTCGAACTGCTGAGTTTGCTGTTCACAGCCCGATTCGTAACCACTACACTACCAGAGCTCGCCTTACTTGTGTATAAATAAGGTCCGTGCTGTTCCTTTAAGGCCTCATGTTTTACCTTTTCGCTGTACTTTTCTTATGTTTTGTTCTCTACCTGCACCTCCCTTCCACGTCCTCTCCAAACCTGACTAATTTCAGCTCATCTTCCAGGTATAAATGTGTATGTGATTTCCTATCTTGAGTTTCTCTGTGCTGAGGTAAATGCTTTTCCTTTTGGTCCCCTGAGTTCCTTGGACACTTCTGCCTACCGTTAATCATTCTGTCGGATCCCTGTATAGTACAAATAACTTGTGATTAATGACTATTAACCTAAGAGTTGGCGTTTTGAACCAACCCTGGCAATCCACTTTCATAAAGATTACAGCCAGGAAAACCCTATGGAGTTGTGATGAGTCAGAAACAATTCGACAATAACTGGTTTGAATACTTTTGTTGTTCTTTTAAGAACTCTATATCATAGTCTCCTTCTCTGGATTGTAACTTCATTAAAATCTTAATCCCCATTGTATTATTCCTCAGTACATAACACTGGCACTGCTTTATATAGGCACTACATCAGTTTCTACGGAACAATCCAATTTTCCATTGCATGTACAAAACACAGGAAATTTTATTTGACCTAAAACCACATCATTATAATAAGTTATGGAATGCCCAAGCATTATAAACTGTTCTTTTTTTTTTTTTTAATGTACTTTTCTTTACATCATTTCATTCTCTTTTACCTCTACACTTCACCAGTAACAACTAGCAGTGTATCTTCTGTAGACTATATATTTTGAAAACAATTGTTAATTTAGTATATAATTATTGTAGAATAAATGCAACAAAATAACTTTAAATCCAACATTTCTAAAATTTTCTGTCTGGATGTAATATGGAAAAATATTTTTCTACAAATGAATGCCACTGGATTTTTTTTTCTTTAAGTCTGATGGTTTACATTAACTTATCTTAAAGTGAACATTCAAGTAAAAAAGCATAATGGACACAGCGTTATTCAAAGAGAAATTTTGAAAGAAAGAAAATCTGAGGATTAATGTCCTTAATATTCATTTCTGACAGCCTATGTTCAAGTTTAGGTTGTCTGGTCAACATTTGGGTCTGACTCGTAGTTTCCAAATCATGGTTTGCCGTGTTCTAAATCAATTCCTTAGGAGAGATTTAGGGATAACTATTCTACAGGTTTTCTCAATTAAAGATGCATCTAACTCTTTGCCCACATCATCCACATCTGCTCATAAAGAATGAATAATGGAACACACATGTACTGACTTGTGATTCATTTCAGCTTTTTGCAGGTGCAAATGCAAGTTTTAAGGTGCAAAGTGGAGCCACAAATGTTGTGGGCTTGCCCAGTTGAAATTCTAGGCTTTAATCATATCTAAATAACTTCTCAGGTGATGCAATCACAGGCTTTTGCTCACAAAAATAGTATAATAAACTTTGTAGATTGAACTGGTACATACTACATTATTTAGGGGAAATGAAACCCAGATAATTTTCACTATATCTGATATTTGCTAAAACATTCTTTTCATTTATCAACACAAAATTCACCTTAAGTATGCTTCAAAGCAACTTTGACTAAATAAAATAGAAAATAAAATACTTCTATCTGTATACATAACTGATACAGCAATTTATGTTGACAGATAACACAAATCTATTGTAATTTCTGCATAGCCTTGCAGCTGGGATAACCTTCTAGCTGACAAACTAAGTCAACACTCAGTTATAAGAAGTAATAGAGGGGCTTACTGGTGCAGATAATCCTAAACAGTGAAAACAATCCCCAAATCGTTTCAGCTTGGTTATTTGTTTAGGAGATTAAAAAAAAAAATTATCAGCAAACATCCCTTCCTAATTTCATTTTTATTAAGATCAGATTCTGTGATTTTAAACCTCACCAATGGACTCTTGCTATGGAGCTACAGGATAAGCACTGGACTGCTAACCTCAAGGTTGAGGGTTCAAACCCACCAGCAGCTTCTTGGAAACCATGTATAGGTTCACTATGCATCAGAACTGACTCAACATCAGTCACAATGATTAAATGTCACATCCTTCTCATCTGCCAATATATGCAAGACTACATCCCTTGCCAGCAAAGATGACACAGGTAACAGTGTTGTTTGTTCTAAAATGGAAAGGAGAGCCTTGTTTCTGAGGAGAGAGGTGTATCATCCCCATGACCACCTCTTGTGACCAAGTTTCCATGAAGTCTATTAAACATGGTATGCGCTGTATCTTCGGATGCTCAGATGTATTTCAATTATTATTTTCCTTTCATAGAGAAAATGTCCTTCTCTTTACTCTGATGGAATAAAGAAGCACAGCTGACTCATTTCGTGATGAACTAGAAAATCCCATATTATACAGAGCAACATACACTCATGCTTGCTTTCATTTCAACACTAAATGTAAAAGCCTATCTTAATCACAAGAATATGTTATTTCCAAATAACAAATAAGAAGGTATCATTATCAAAAGGAGCATAACAGAAAGGAGGATTGGCCAGGGAGTCTTGTTTTGAAAAATAGAGTGACAATGGGAGGAAGTTTAAAGTCAATGATAGAAGGAGGAGAATATTACCCTCTTGGCATTATGCTTAAATATATTAATCACCTCTCATCAACCCTGAGGTAGAGAACAATGAAAATAAGCTCTGCTTTACACTTTGCTCCTGTTATAATACCTCCTAACCCGACCCTCCCTGCTCTGCTGATCCAAATCCTGCCCATTTTTCAAAGTACCGCTCAAAGCCAGCTTCTCTTGTAAAACATTCCCTGATCATCTCATCTGGAAGCAATCTTTTCCTCTTCTAAACGTCCACAAAACTTACTTTCCATACCACTAATTTCACCTTTATTATTTACTGACTAGTAGAAATGTAATGTTTCCAGAAATGTTGAAGCCATAGTGGAGATACTGTTTTGTTTTGTTTTATCCTTTTGTATAGAAAAGACTGTTTTTTATTTTTAAGTCCCACAGGTTTATGTATTCTCATTACTCTGTATAGATCTATGGAGTCCTGGTGTGGCATTGTAGGTTAAGGCACTGGATTGTAAAGTTAGCTTAAATCTGTATGGTCAGCAGTTCAAGCTCACCAACTACTCCTCAGAAACCCTATACAGGGTCACTATTGGTTGGAATCAACTGACGGCAGTTAACAACAACAACAACATACAGATCTATATAGACTCCTGGCATGGTGCTGTAGGATCAGCACTGGGCTGTGAACTACAAGGTCGGCAGTTCAAACCCACCAGGTGCTCCTCAGAAACCTTTTACAGGGTCACTATGGGTTAGAACCAACTGATGGCAGGTAACAACAACCACAACATATAGATCTATATAGACTCCTGGTGTAATGCTGTAGGATCAGCACTGAACTGTGAACTACAAAGTTGGCAGTTCAAAACCACCAGCTGCATCTCAGAATCCCTATACAGGGTCATTATAAGATGGAACTGACTTGATAATACTTAGCAAGAACAATATAGATCTAAAGAGTCCTGGTGTGGTGCTATAGGACTGCTAGCTAAAATTTTGGTGGTATTTGGAAATCCTATACAGGTTCACTATGGGTCAGAACTGACTCAACAGCACTTAACAATAACAGTATATAGACCTAAAATAGAGTTAGACTGTAAACTCTCATAGCAAAAAGGCAACACATGTAGTGCTTAGTTATGCTGAGTATTATTTTGCAGGCCTCAGAAATATTAAAAGTTGTAACTACTTCATAATTATCGTTGTTGTTGTTAAGTACCGTGGAGTCAGTTCCAACTCATAGCGACCCTGCACAGGGTTTCCGAAGCTATAAATCTTTACGGGAGCAGAACGCTTCATCTTTCTCCCATGGTACTGCTGGTAGATTCAAACGGCTGACCTTGAGGTTGGCAGCCCAACTCATAACCACTACGCTACCAGAGCTCCTTATAATTATTAAGTTGTTAATTATACAGGTTTCCACCATTGGTCTGTCAGTTTGTTTGCCATACTGTGGTGGTTTGTACATTGCTGTGATTCTGGAAGCTATGCAATGAGTATTTTAAATGCCAGCAGGGTCAAACACAGTAGGCAGGTTTCAGCTGAGCTTCCAGACAAAGACAGACTAAGAAGAAGGAGAGACCGCCTACTTTCAAATGTTTAGTCACAGAAAACCTATAATCAGAGAAGTTGGATCTTATGAAGAAAAATGTGGCATCAGGATTGAAGGAAGACTCATTAACAACCTGTGATATGCACATGATATGACCTTGCTTGCTGAAAGTGAAGCGGACTTCAAATACTGATGAAGATCAAAGTGTGGGTTGTACCTCAATGTAAAACAAAAATCCTTACTACTGGGCCAATAAACAACATCCATATACATGGAGAAAAGATTGAAGTTATCAAAGACTTCGATTTGCTCAGATCAACAATCAACATTCATATAAGCAGTAGTCAAGAAATCAAATGACATATTGCATTAGGCAAATCTGCTGCACAAGACCTCTTTAAAGTGTTGAAGAGCAAAGATGTCAGCTTGATGACTAAGATGCGCCTGACCCAGGCCATGACATTTTCAATAACCTCATATGCATGTGAAAGTTGGACAGTGAATAAGGAAGACAGTAGAAGAATTGATGTATTTGATTTATGGTGTTGGAGGAGAAAATTAAAAGTACCACCAACAGCCAAAAGAACAAACCAGTCTGTGTTGGAAGAAGTACAGCCAGAATGCTTCTTGAAAGTCAGCATGGCCAGACTTCATCTCTCATACTTCAGGCATGTTATCAGAAGGGATCAATCCCTAGAGAAGAATATCATGTTTGGTAATGTGGAGGGCTGGAGAAAAAGAGGAAGACCCCCAATGAGATGAAATGGCACAGTGGCAACAGCAGTGGGCTCAAACATAGCAACAATTGTGAGGTTGGTGAAGGACCAGGCAGTGTTGTGTTCTGTTGTGCATAGGGTTGCTATGAGTCGGTACCGACTCATTGGCACCTAACAACAACAATAATACAAATTTAATTTTTATGTGTGTAGATATATGTGCATATGTTTGTAAAAGCAAAAAAAGTTTGTGAACAGGTATGTGTTTATGTATATGTATACTTGTGTATGTATATGTAAACTTGTTTTGCTCATATAAACATACTGTTAGAGAACTAAAGTAAGGCAATTTTATTCAGGAATTTATTGGAAGTACATCAATAAATTATGAGTAGTTATACATTTATTATTAAATTTACTATTTCTTCTTTACTTTTGCATTAGTAAGCTATAAAAAACAACTAATGTTTCCTATTGTTCAGGAAGATATGGAAATTTAGGAAAGGAAGGGAAAACTCTATAACCTTAGAATAATAGTTTATGTTTCTGAATTTAGGGTCCTCTTCTTTTTATACAACAGATATAATTTGGTTTTATTTTTCAGATTAAAAAAAAATCTGGAGAAAAATCAAAGCCAAAAAATACCCAACAAATATTCAAAGTCCTCAATTCTAGTCTAGCATCAACTATCAACGAGCTACACGTAGCTAACCTCTCTTTTCTTTAGTTTCTTCATCTAGAGGTGAGGTACAAATTTGATTAATAGTACTGTTTCAGCTTCAAATTTCAAAATCCATGTTATGATTTTGCCCATGTAGAACAGAGTTTATTCAAATATATTTTCAAAACTTTATCAATCACCAGTTTCTATAGTAATGCAACTTAAGTTTAATGAAATCCAGTCAATATTTTTTTTTTCATTTTCAGAAGTTAATGAAGATAAAAGTCATTAAAATAAAATTATAGAAATTTTACATGCATATCTGAATCATCCTTTTATGGATTTAAATAATTCCTGAATTGATACCACTCTAAAGATGGTGGTATGAATTCAGGAATTATTTAAACCCATAAATTGCAATTCATGGAAAATCATGTAAAGCAAGGAAAGGTCATTCAAAGCCCTTGCCTCTGTGCTGGGTATATCCTTGGGAAAATTCCACATTTATTCTGAATTTATGGATGTTCTTTCTTCCACTGGCCTTTTCAACATCTAATGGTGAGTTTACTGCACACTACAATTCAAATACAATCACATTTCACTCTTATTCTGTTTTTCTGAGTTGCATCCCCTACATTTCCTAGAAGAGGGCTTTGAATTTCTAAGATATTTGTTTAAACATGATATACACAAACAGATGCAAGAATATATCTCCGTGTTGATATTAATAGTCCTTAGAAAAAGCAAAGAATTCTTCATTTAGTCTCTCTTTTTAAAAAAAAGTCATTTTTGTGTAAATAACAGACACCTAAAATGAATAAGGAGTCCTGATGTGGTGCTATAAGATAAGCACTGAATGGCTAACTGCAAGATCAATGGTTCAAAGCCACCAGCAACTGCTCAGAAACCCTATACAGGCTCGCCAACTCAACAGCATTTAACAACAACAACAAAAGGAACAAACTCATTTTTACGTTCAATTATTATATCCAATAAGACGGAAAATCTAGCATGATGATCTATGCGAGGTGAGCATTAAGATTCTCTGAGTATATGCTGTTGTACAAGTGAGCCTCCACATTGATGACGACTCATAGCAACCCTATAGTCAAACTGCCCCAAAGTCTCCTCAACTGTAATCTTCACTAAGCAGCTCACCAGGGCTTTTTCTCCTGGGGCTGGTGGGTTCAAATCTCCAACCTGAACTGGCAACCTTTTGGTTTTCAGCCCATTGTTTAACATTGCACTCTCAGGGCTCCTTAAGAATCCCACATATACCTGGATACTAATGGTTGTTGACAAACTAGTTCCTTTAGGGACTTATTTTAAAGAGAATGCCAAGAAGTGTCAAATGGATGTTGTGATTTGGATGCTAAGAGCTAGTCCTCAAGCCCCAAACCAAACCATTTGTCCTTGGATCAATTCTGACTTACTGGCGACCACATGTGTGTCAGGTTAGAACTATGCTTCACATGGTTTGCAGTGGCTGTGACCTTTCAAAAAATGGTCTCAAGCCTTTTGTCCATCTGAGGGACAAAGCCCATTCCTTAATTACCCATGCTGTGTACCCAGTAAAAAAGAAACTTTCCTTAAAAGAAAAGAGCTGTTGTATATATATATTGATGCAATTTTAATTTATTTAAAATAATAAATTAATCATAGAGTTACTTAAGAACACAAACTTGCTCTAGAATAATGATATGAGGAAGGGGATAAAAAGGAGGGGGGTTATATTTCTTAGTTTGCCACCTGGCCTCGAGCATCTCAGGGATGCTTTAGAAGAGAGAACATATAAATTTATGAACCCAAGATTTGATAAACCAGAATCATAGAACTATCCTTTTTTTATTCAGGAGTTCAAAAAGGAGGAGCAATACCCATCACAAAAAGTCAGAATATTATTCCAGCAAGCTGACCAAGGAATAGGTGGGGAAATCAGAAAGGGCCTAACCTTAACCAATCTTTGTTACAGGCAGAAGAGTGAGGTGCTGAGAAGATCCCCAAATCCCAAAGTCACTAAAGAGAAAAGACTGGTTGCACTTTTAAAAACTTCTTTTGTGATTTTTTTTTTTATCAACCCAAAAAGATTATGAAATCTGAATAGAGTAAGCAGATAAAAACATATTTCACAGACTGAAAAAGGCAACTGCTAGGTCTAAGGCTATATCACCAAACACAATTTACTAATCTTAAAAATGTGTTTTTGCTTCACGTTTAGGTAGAAAAAGGTACCTTATGGCTTAAGATTTTTCTTAGTAAAAATTCACTTCATACTACTTCAGACTATATTATACTGACTATATTGTTAATACTTTTAGAGAGAATGATATTTTCTCATTCTAGCTAGATTACAAGTATCTTTGAAGTAGAAGGAACACCTCTTAAGGTTTATTTTATTCCTCTTCAATATGTAGCAAGAAGCTGGTACAGAGGTTTGATAGATAGGGTTTCACACACAGCAGGGCAATCATTTGAACTCACACATTAACTGTATCACCTCTACCTATAAAAAAAAAAATAAAAGACAACAGTAGTGATTGCTACCATTAATCTTAAATTAAGATTTATATGGTGTCAAATTAGATTCCAAGTGTCCATTCTGTAAGAAATTAGAATATGAGTGAGATCTCACCTCAAAAGTGTTTTATTACATTTCATGATATAGATTTACTTTCATAGTGGTTTTCTTCTAGGCCATCTGCTAATCCTGGCTTTCAGTGTTATTCAGATGTAACTCTATTGTTATGACTAAACCAAGCAAATCTCTTTTTACAGGAGCACCTTTTCTTTGTTCTAGCAAGAAGAAATAAATTGGGAAAGTGCAAAACAATTGGAGGAAAAGAGTAGGGGAAGTAAGTGTCTTGAATAGAAAGAAGTAGGACAGAAATGAAACCATTCATACCAAAGGAAGCAAACTAAAAAATTGTGCCAACCCCCATAGCCTCTTCTATAGAAAAGTTTTGGCAAACCCAATTGCCCTTTGCTATTTATTCTTTTCTTTTCCCTGTGTTTTATTTTTTTTTTCATTGCAATTCAGGAAGTTGATGGGAATTCAAACCAGGAATGATTTCCTACCCTTTGGTGCCATCATGAGGCCAAAATAAAAAATATTGAGGAAAGTATTTCTCTAAGGTAACTGAAGATTTTAATACTTTTTTTTTGTCCATTCCAAATGCAATTATCCATAGAATGAGGATTTACCTAAAATATAGAGATAGAGAGAGAGAGAGCAGCCTTTACTATAACCCAAATAATTCATATAACTTCATTTATAAATAAATCATATCTATATAATTTTGGACCCCAAGTGTGGTGCTGTAGGATCAGCACTGGACTACAAACTACAAGGTTAGCAGTTCAAACCTTCCAGCTACTCCTCAGAAACCCTATACAGGCACTTACCAGCAACCACAACATTTTTTATGTACTTTCATGGTAATGATTTGAAATACTCAATCACCTGATTTATTCCAATACTTTGATTTCATTTGGTTATGAAATCTTTATTAGCAGTTTTTTATAATGCACGACTTTGCCATGTTCTTTTTATTGTTATTTTTCCTGTTCTATAATAACATATTCTCTCCTGACTTATCATTAAGTTTATGTTTTGAGACCTCTAGGTTACTTTTGTCATACTATCTTACATGTTACCTTATGATTCACCACAGAATAAAAAAAACCCAAAACTACAAAGCTAAGGTGTTGCTAAAGTAGATTCAAAACACTCCAAAAGCTTTAAACACTGTCTTGGCAAATTCAAAACATGAGTATTTTATTGATACCAAATTCAAAAACTTTAAATTTCCCATTGCCTAAAATTGTATTTGTTATTAAGTGCCGTCAAGTTAGTTTTAACTTATAGCGACACTGTATAGGGTTTCTAAGAAGTGACTGCTGTATTTGAACTGCTGACTTTGCAGTTAAAACTGACAAATCTAAAATAGTCTCCCCCGTAAAAAAAATTCATCTGTTTTCTCAATCCACTTCATTTTTTTCTGATTGCTAAGGTTTTCCTCATGTGATGAAAATATGGTCCGTAATTGATGCCTGGTGGTGGCTAAATTTGAGCTCTTGTTGTTGTTGTTGTTAAGTGCCGTTGAATCAGTTTTAACTTATAGCGACACTGTATAGGGTTTCCAAGAAGTGGCAGGTGTATTTGAACTGCCGACCTTGCAGTTAAAACTGACATCTAAAATAGTACCAAATATATATATATATATATATTCACCTGTTTTCTCAATCCACTTCATTTTTTCTGATTGCTAAGGTTTTCCTCATGTGATGAAAATATGGTCCGTAATTGATGCCTGGTAGTGGCTAAATCTGAGCTCTTCTGTTTTTAAGTGCCGTCGAATCGGTTCCGACGCATAGCAACCCTGAAGGAGCAGTTGGTGAGCTTGAACCGCCAACCTTGCAGTTCAAACGGCATTGCAGTCTGGTGCATTAACCCACAGCGCCACACCAGATCTTTTCTTATTAGCCCTAAAATTGTCACTTATTTCACTGTCATGTTGCCTTCATGGCACTTAGGAGCTGAAGAACTTCATCTGTGAAATGTGGGCTTTTCCTCTGAGGGACAGAAAGTTTTGTTATGTGTATTTCTTGTTGAAATTTTTGTTTTTTTATTTACTGGAAATGTCACAGACAGGGAAAAAATAAAACTGCTGTTCTGGCATTCTGTGCTCAGCCTGTTACTGTATCTAGCACCTGAATGAGGTATATCCCTATTTTCAGAATTACAAAAAATATAAAAACCCTCATCAACTTCTGTTAAAATCCAGACTTTCTAAATTGTCTTCTTTCTTTCTTTTGCCTCACAGACTTTATATCTGAAACTAGAAATAATTTGTTCTCATTTAACATCAGTGGTATCCTTCTGTGGCTAGGCCTCCAGCATTCCTTCAGTAGAATCACAGCGCTCATACTAGCTTGGCTTTGGGCATATGTTGCCCTCATTTGGCCTTTGTAATACTGCTCAAGATAGATCATTATCTTTAACATTCGTTCCCAGGGATGAACAGAAGTTAAGTCTCCCTCCATAATAGCATCAAAGGCCTCTTATACTGGCAGGAGTTACCCAAAAGGACAAGGTTTCTGCCCTGATAAAATTCTCAAATGGCTCCAGTCTAAGACTTACACTTAGCATGAAAGCATGGAAGCCATCATGATTGAAGATAAAAAGAGGCTTTCTGCTCACCTATGACCTCCTTCTGGCAGGACAAGACTATCGCTTTGTCAGACACTATACAATGTTCTAATATTTAAAATTCCATCTCATCATAATTCTATTCATCTCACATGCTGAGAAGGTTTCATTCTAATTCAACCACATCATCTCTTGCTCTTACTTCATTATGTAATTTTTGGAAAGAAAAATTAAGCAAGAGTAAAGTGTCTGATTCAGTTTGAGTCTAAATAAGAAAAGAATACCTATTTCAATTATTTATAATAGAATGTATTAATGCATGATATTAGGCACACAGTATATGGAACAGAAGAGAAGAGAAGCCAAACAGGGAACAGTGAGGGAATTTAGAGATTATTAACAATAGGGAACCACTACTATGTCACTCCTGTCCAGAAGGTTCTGGAACCATGTTGCTGTTGTTGATCACCTTAGAGTCAGCGCCAACACAGGGCAATCCCATGGACAACTGAACAAAATATTGCCCAGTCCTGCCTGTGTCATCTTCACACAGGCTAGTATGTTATACTATATAATTTGTTCTTATTTAACATCAGTAGTGTCAATTTCTGTGGCCACTGTGTATTTAGAGTGCTTTCCAACTAAGAAGCTCATTTTCTAGCACTGTATCAGATCATTTTGAATTATGGTGTTAGAGAAGAATATTGAAAGTATTATGGGCTGCCAGAAGAACAAACAAATTTATCTTGGAATAAGTACAGGCAGAATGCACTTATTCCAAGAAGGTGAGACTTTGTCTCTTATACTTCAGACATGTTATCAGGAGGAATCAGTCCGTGGAAAAGAACAACATGCTTGGTAAAGGTTGATTGACACAGCGGCAGCAGCAGGGCCTCAAATGGAACAATTGTGAAGATGATGCAAGAGTGAGCAATGTTTTCTTCTGTTATACATATGGTCACTATGAGTCACTACCAACTCGACAGTAACTAACAACAGCAATAATATAAGATAAAATTCTGTGGTGATCCATGAGATGTTTACTGGCTAATTTTTGGAAGTGATCACCAGGACTTTTTCTTCCTAATCTTAGTCTGAAAGCTCTGCTGAAAATTGCCCATCATGGGTGACATTGCTAGTATTTGAAATAACTGTGGCATAGCTTCCAGAATCACAGTAATAAATAAGCCACCACAGAGCTGACAGACAAATTGACAGATGGGTGGTGATGGAGCTGTACAGGAGCCACAAATATTACAATTGAGACAAAAAGGGAGGCTGTCTTCTATTCATCTACTGATGACTCTCACTGTAAGAACTTGCCATAATCTCTTTAAAGGAATCCTGGTGGGGCGCTGTGGGTTAATGCGCTGGACTGCAATGTTGGTTTGAACCAAAGGATCGGTGGTTCAAGCTCTTTAGTCATTCCTCAGAAACCCTATACATGTTCGCTATGAATTGGAACCGACTCCACAGCACTTCACAACAACAATCTATTCAAAAGGCAACCTGAGATTCAACGCCTTCAGGAATCAACCTTCCTGAAATACAAAGCAGAAGAATGGTAGAATGGAGCTGTGGGAAGGGGGATTGGCCCTGAACACAGATTCCTATATGAGTATTGTCGAGTATTTGTTAAAAGTAGTTCAAAATCTAAAAGGCTGTAAATGCCTATTATCTACTTCCCCAATTCACATATTTCTCTTTTTTGTTTGACATTAATGTTTTAAAACAGTCCATGATTGGTTCTTGCAAATTTTCAAATCAAAATCTCATCTATGATTAAAAAGAGATACAATTATTTTTTTTTTGCCATTTTATAATTTTTTATATGAGTTTCTATTTTTAAAAGAGAAACTATCCTTTTTCTTGCTTAAAACTGAGTTTCTGTGAACATAATTATCAACTAATTTAGATTTCTGTTTCATTCTTGCTCCTATGAATAAAAACACATCTCCAGGCAGTCATGAAAGCATAGTTCACAGCAAAGATAATTTTCATTTTTTACAAACTGGGGACAGTCAAAAGCATAATCACAATTTAAGGTCATTTTGTTTCAATTGGATGCATTTTTTAAATTACATTATTCTATTTAATTATAATTTTCAAGATTTTTATTTAATAATGATTATAATTTTAAAGATTTTTAATTACTGAATTCAGCAATGTTTTAGCCTGAGGAACCAGACCCATTTTTTCAAATGTAATATTTCTATCATATATTAACTAATCTGATAAAATATTCTAATTGTTTAATTTTATCATTAAAATAATTACTCATTTTGCATATTCTCATTTGATTGATGAATACCTCATATACTACATTATAAAACGTATTATAAAGACACACAAACATGCATCCTAAATATAGCCAATATTAATTTCTGATCTTACTTTTTCCCAGAAGTTTTTTGTGTAATACCTACCAAGTTTCAAATTAATCTAAAAATTCTATGATCTTAGTGATAATCCTTCAGAAAATGTAAACTGGAAAAAAAATAATAAACTAACCCTCTAGGTCAGACATTTACTACAAAGAAATTATCATTCAGCTGTTTGTTATCATTTTCATAATAATGAATAAAATATCCAGTCTGTCTCCTTTTAGTAAGAAAATTGATAAGATGGACTCTTTGCAATATTCATTCTGCATTATGTGCCATACCTCCCCTTTTCCTGCCTAAATAGTTTCTAACTAAACCAAAGGACAATTCAAAAGTGTGTTCTGTACTATATAGACCAAAACAGGGATAGTCAGCATTTTAACTTATAGAAGGCAAACTATTTTCTCTAACCACAATAGGGAGTCCTGGTATGGAGCTATGGGATAAACACTGGACCGCAAGGTCAGTTTAAATTCATCAGTCTCTCATTGGAAACCCCATACAAGCTGGCTATGAGTCGGAACTGACTCAACAACACTTAACAACTACAACAACAACCTCAATAGGTCCTGGTGTGGTGCTGTTAGATAAGCAATAATTTTTCAGCCTCTTTGTTCTTAACTGTTACAACCTTGCTAATAAGGTAAATTTAAATAGTCCATTGACTCCCCTTTGCTTTAGAAAATAAAGTTTAATCTTATTAATACAGCATACAAAGCTCTTCACAGTCTGTTCCCTATCCCCCACTAAGACAGTTAATTCATCCCTCCAAGCTTACTCATTTAAATATGGAAGCACAAACGATGTGCATATCATTGTGTTTGTACATGATACCTGTTTAGCAAATGTTGTTGTTAAAGTGCAGTCGAGTGAGTTCCGACCCATAGCGATCTTGTATAGTGTTTCTGAGAAGCAGCTGGTGAGCTTGAACCACGAACCTTACTATTCAAACTAACTTTGTCATCCAGCACATTAACCCACCACAATTAACTGTGGTGTTTGTAGGATATATTCCTAAAGGCTATATTTTCATTTGAAAAACATTTAATACATTTTAAGATTATTTTTTAGCTGTTTCAATAAGTCTGATTTTCAAATTTTACAAAAATAAAAAATTTATCTATATGGTTTATGATGTTGTTGTGAAGTGCCATCAACTTGATTCCAACCCATAGTGACCCTGTATAGGGTTTCCTAGGAGCAACTGGTGAGCTTGAACCACTGACCTTACGATTTAAAGCAACTTTGCAGTCCAGTGCATTAACCCACAGTGCCACACCATGACTATAAATACAATGTAATTACAAGTCTTGAATAATTTAGCATTAAATGCCTAAACCAAACACAATCTGCCACCTTTGATCTTATGTTTTTGAGCTATTTTCCTGAATCAAGTTGGCAGCACATGCTATTTTAAAAATACTAGTAAATAACAAAGAATCCATAACCAACCTTCCTCAAAAGTCCTGAATTATTGAGCTGACGAGAATCTGAGAACCACATGATTCTCTGCAATTCAAGAAATCTTCATTCCTGTGATAGATCTTCGTCTGCCCTCACTGAACATTTCCTGTACAGTCAGCTCATTCTTTTGCTGGTCAGTTCCAATTATTTAAAACATTTCTTTCTTGTATGGAGCCAAATCTATCCCAATGAAGCCCCCCAGCTGTTTTAGCCCACAGCAACTGCACAGAGTTCAATAGATTTCCTCAGACTCTTGAACATCTTTGAAGTTAACTTCATGTCTTGAGAAGAGGTGAAGAGGCCCCTCACCCACATAATTGGTTTTCAGGCTCATTCTGGGTCTGACCCTTTTCTAGAAAGATGCAGTTTATGTGTCGTCACTGTTCTTTGTAAAGAATACATCTTCATTTTTAACACTTAAAGATACGAACGCCTGCAGCTCGTTCCCCACACTCAAAATCCCACTGAAATAAGCCAGAGTATACAAGTATAATAAGCAAGCGATCATTATCAAAAATTTTTAAAAGCTCATATATGGAGCTCTGGTAGCATAGTGGTTATGAATCGGGCTGCGAACCGCAAGGTCAGCAGTTCGAAACTACCAGCTGTTCCACGGGAGAAAGATGAGGCTTTCTGCTCCTGTAAATATTTACAGCCTCAGAAACCCTGTACAGGGTCACTATGAGTCGGAACCGACTCCACGGCACATAACAACAACAACAATGAAGACAGAGTATTATCAACGCAATAAAAACCTGAAGGAAATTCTGCTAGCTAAAATGTGTTAGGGACCCAAAACGAACATCAGTTTTAAATTCATTTTGTTTGTCCATTATTTAGGAATTACAACAGACATCCACCACCTCAACTTCATGCAAATCTTCAAAGGTTATCATTTACAGGACCTCACTTCTCTCCAACTACAAGGATATACCCCTGACCCCAATTAAGCCACCTATGAGTCTGATTCCCCAAGAATACAATCTGTAAGTGGATGTGACATTTTATAT
Organism: Chrysochloris asiatica; assembly: GCF_000296735.1. Lineage (NCBI taxonomy): Eukaryota > Metazoa > Chordata > Mammalia > Afrosoricida > Chrysochloridae > Chrysochloris > Chrysochloris asiatica. Next base: position 58,393,459 of record NW_006408519.1, read on the forward strand.
CTAGGTGATTGATGTCATGTCTTCTAATAGCAGGATTTTAAACTGAAAGATATAATAACAATGACAATTTCCATCAACTGATGAATAAATAAACACAATGGTAGTATATCCATGAAGTTGAGTATTAGTCCATCATAAAAAGGAATGAAGTACTTATACATGCTGCAACATGAATGAATCTTCAAGCATTTTACTCATTGAAAGACACTAGACTCAAAGGAGTCCTGGTGTGGCAAAAGGTCATGGATTGTATGATTCCACTTATATGGAATATGTAGTACCAACAAATCCGGAGATAGAAAAGAGATTCATGGTTGTCCAATACAATGGATGAGAAATAACTGCTTGACGGCATAGGACTTTCTTTTGAGGTCAAGTTTGGAAATTGTAGACTATCGATGTTTACACAACCTTGTTCATGTGCTAAATTGAATTGCACTAAAGTGTACACTTTAAAACAGTGAGCTTTATGTTATGTGTATTTGACTCCACAATAGAAAACAGCACTCACATCCAAAAGACAATCAATCATTCATTCTTATTTCTAAAATCCAAAACCTCCATGTTTTTCATCCTTCCTAACTCACCAGTCACTCCTTGAGACCCCTATACAGGGTCATTCTAGTCAGAACTGACTCAATGGCACTTAACAACAGCAACAGCAAGGTGTGGATTTGGCACAGTGACAGCAGCAATGGACTCAAGTGTAAGAACAACTGTGAGGCTGGCAGAGAACAGGGCAGTGGTTCGTTCTGTTGTGCATAAGTTCACAAGGAGTCAGAATCAACTCAATGGCATCTAAAAACAACAAGGCTTAGTTATTTGACGCCCTGGGGGAGCAGTGGACTAACTTCGAGACTGCTAACTGCAAGGTCAGCAGTTTGAATCTACCAACTGCTCCTCTGGAGAAAAATGAGGCTGTGTGCTTCCATAAAAATTTTCCTTGGAAACCCAAAAGAGAAATTCGACTCTGTCCTATAAGAATAATAGGAATCAAAATCAATTTGATGGCAGTGAGTTTGGTATTCTGGTTTGAGTCCAGTTTATGAGCTACTCAATAAAATCGTAGTAAATTCCATTCTGCTTATGTTTTGTCTAATCAATTTTTGCTACTTTCAAAGAAGCAGAAAACAACCTAACTCTTGTTGGTAAGAGCTGCACTAAAGCTTAAATTCAAAAGTAGTTGGTTTGTGGAAAGCTGTAGCCTACAGGGGGAGTTTTTAACTCCATTTTTAGTCTTGATATAAGCTCAGATGTCATTTGAGTTTTTGTGTTGCTTCAGCAATGTGGTTATGCTTAAGCAAGCAGAGAGGGGTGATTCCAGCGGGGAGAAGTTTGCCCTTAGGAAGAGTATTGGCTGAAAGTAAACTAACTAGATTGCAGAAGGATGCTCACAAAAAGAGCATGGGGATGTATCTGGATATTCATCCAAAATAGCCAGAGGCTTGTTATCCAATTTAAGTTAAAGTTTGTTGTTGTTGTTAGGTGCCCTTGAGTTAGTTCCAGCTCATAGCAACCCTATGCACAACAGAACAAAATACTATCCAATCCTGCCCCAACCTCACACTTGTCACATTGGAGCCCACTGCTGCTGCCACTTTGCCTATCAATTCCTCTTTTTCGCTGACCCTCTACTTTACCAAGCATCATGTTCTTCTCCAGAAACTGGAGGCTGCTGATGCCGTAGCCAATATCTCACCATCTTTGCTTCTAAGGAGCACTCTAGCTGCAATTCTTCCAAGACAGATTTGTTTGTTCTTCGGGTAGTCCATTGTACTTTCAATATTTTTCTCCTATATCATAATTCAAATGCACAGATTCTTCTACAGCCTTCCTTACTCATGGTTCAACTTTCACATGCAAATGGTGGTATGTTGTTGTTAAGTACTGTGGAGTCCCGACTCATAGTGACCCTGCAACAGGGTTTCTGAGGCTGTCTGTAAATCTTTATGGGAGCAGAAAGCCTCATCTTTCTCCCACGAAATGGCTGGTAGTTTTGAACTGCCGACCTTGAGGTTAGCAGCCCGATTTGTTAACCACGACACTACCAGAGCTCCTTGCAAATGATGGTGTTGTTGTCGTTGTCAGGTGCCATCGAGTCAGAACCGACTCATAGCGACCCCATGCACAGCAGAACGAAACAATGTCCGATCCTGGGCCAACCTCACTACCACTGCCACACTTGAGTCCATCAATGATGCCACCTGGCCAATCCATCTCGTTAGAGGTCTTCCTCTTTTTCTCTGACCCTCCACCTTACCCAGCATGACATCCCTCTCCAACGATTGTTTCCTCTGGACAATATGTCCAAAGTATGAGAGACGAAGCTTAGCCATCCTGGCCTCCAAGGAGCACTCTGGCTGCACTTCTTCCAAAACAGATCTATTGGTTCTTTTGGCAGTCCACGGCACTTTCAGTATTCTCCTCCAACACCACAACTCAAAGGCATCAATTCTTCTATGATCTTCCATATTCACTGTCCAGCTTTCGCATCCATATGAGGCTATTGAAAACACAATGGCCTGGGTCAGGCGCACCTTAGTCTTCAAGCTGACATCTCTGTTCTTCAATACTTTAAAAAGTTCCTGTGCAGCAGATTTGCTCAGTGCAATACGTCATCTGATCTCTTGACTGCTGCTTCCGCGAGTGTTGATAGTTGATCCAAGAAGAATGAAGTCCTTGACAACTTCAATCTTTTCTCCATTGATAAGAATGTTGTTTATTGGTCCAGTGGTGAGGATTTTTGTTTTCTTGACATTGAGATGTAATCCATATCGAAAACTGTGCTCTTTGGTGGTTATGTGCTGTGGATTTGGTTCCAACTCATAGCGACCCTGTATAGAGTTTCTGAGGCTGTCAATGTTTACAGGAGCAGAAAGCCTCAACTTTCTCCCACAGAACAGCTGGTAGTTTCAAACTGCTGTGAACTTGAAGTTAGCAGCCCAACTCATAACTACTATGCTACTGAGATATTGAAAATACCTTGGCTTAGGACAAGCACAACTTAGTCCTCAGACTGATATCTTTACTCTTGAACACTTTAAGAGGTCTTGTGCAGATTAGCCTAATGCAACAAATTGATAGATTTCTTTATTGCTGTTTCCATAACCAGCCAGCTGCTCCTCAGAAACCCTATATGGGGTCACTATTAGTCAGAATTGAATTGACAGCACTTTAACAACAACAAAGCTTCCGTAAGTGTTGACTGTGGAGCCAAGCAAAGTAAAATCTTTGACAACTTCAATCTTTTCTCCATTTATCTTGATATTATTTGTTGGTCCAGTTCAGAGGATTTTTGTCTTCTTTATGAAATCCATACTGGAGGTTGTGATCTTTGATCTTCATCAGTAAATATTCCAAAGTTATATCCATTGTCAAAAACCTAAATGTTTAAAGAGACACCAAAAATTATGGTAACAATATATATTGTGAGTAGACATGATTGGAATTCATCAGCCATCAACCCAAAGATATAGGGAAGTTGCTCTGAAGAGGGGGACAGTGAAAAGTGGCTGTATAATTCATTGTTATATTAATTTATCAGACAAAGCATCAGAATCCTGCTGGATTCTAGGTGATAGGAGAAACAGAGTCACTAAGGAACAGCCTTACATTTTCCAGTCAGAACTGGGGTTCCTACTTCTATCAACGGGCTACACTGAGATATACAATTATATAAAAGAGCCCAATAGCTAAGACAAAACTATCTTCACTAATCTGCTTACTAGCCCTTTAGGAAAACAGTTCCTTAAAGACTCGAGGTTCAAAGGGACACCAAAAGGAGTTCTGGTATGGCACTAGGATAAGCACTGGACTGATAGCCACAAGGTGGGTGGTTCAAGCCCAATAGTCACTCCTGTAAAAGCAAATCCTATACAGGGTCACACCAACTCAATACCACCTAACAATAACAATAGAACAATTTCTGACAGGCTTTTATAGTTTAGATCAGGATTTTTATGGTTAGTATTTGGTTTCCTGGATGAGAAGATCTTTTAAATCAAATTAAGATGTTTACTATTAATTTACCTATTCATCAACCATTTTTACAACCAGAAAGGGGACAAAAAAGTAGAGGATTGTTCTGGAAGGGGAAGGCACAAGGCTTCCACTGTCCTCAAGGACAAACCACCCTCCTAAGAGTAGATGTTCTCACCAATTCACTAAGTCCCAACTACTTCTGTGTTCAGGATCTTTTATTGGCTTAGTATGATATAGATGCAACTGGGGTATTAATGTATAGTCATGATTGATTCATTCATTTATTATGCATAATTGATGGCATCATACCCCTATCCCTTCTTAAGATCAGTTGATAAGGTGTGACCTTTAAAGTTTGGCTATGCTCTACTTATTTGCACAAATTCTAAAGTGCTGCCTGAGTATTTTAGAAGACAAATGCAATTTACATACTAGGGAAACTCCAAGGGGTGTCTTTAAGACCAAAAAACAAATCAAGTGACTTCCAGTTTGGAGGTGGGAAAAACAGAGTCAGGTAGAACAGGCTCCGTGGAGCAGCACAGAAAAACCAGAGAAGATGTTTTCACAGAGAAGCTCCAGAGCTTTGGATCTAGTATAAGGTGCAGGGCATCACTTTCCTGCACCTACTAGTGGAAAAATATGACTGTAGAAAGGAAAATATAGCAATTTCTGAATTGATCAGGATGTGGGACTCTCCTTGCAGCCACTCCACCAGGGCTGAGATCCAAGGATGTGACCACAGTCAGACTGATACAGTGATATGGCACCAAAAACCTTGCAGCAGCGTTGGAAAAAGAGTTATGGGAGATTTTACACATTTCTTTCCTCCTTTCCCCTGTCACACCCTCTCTGCCCAGCGTGGACACATTCAGACAGGTAAGAGTACACCCCCAAAAGGATCCAGAGTTGTGCCCACAGTTTTCCTATGGCACAGTGAGGAGTCTCATTGGTCACATGGGCTGATCCTTTAGTGGCTGCTCATGACATCTGACTCTGGGACCCAGACCTAAAGTTGACCTGGGAGGGACCCTTTATTCCTGCCTACCCAGCAAGAAAAAGCAGTCCTGGCCATACAGACAAACCATATGAACACTCTATAAAACCTCAACATAAAAGGCAAGAGCCAACATCAACTACTACAGACAAGGATGCAGCTATTTTGAGAAATATGCTCACATACACAGATACCTAACTGACCTTCAGAGATAAAAATAGTGGACAATCTTTCTCCCATTAATTTCTCAATAGCTATCTGCGCCCCTCCATGGTAGTGATTAGAGGAGGGGTCTGAGCAAGTGGACACTCTCCAATCTCTGCTGGAGGTTTCTATTGTGCACGCACACTGACCTGTGCAGCAAAGACTACTGATTAGTCAGCTATCGATTTATTTTTGGTTTTGAGTGGTGGTTTTTGCTTTTATATTGTTTCTGTTTTGGGTCCTTTTGATCTCACTTTTTTCCTGTGTGTGGGAGCTTCCTCTCCCTAGGTTATCCAAGAAGAGACAGCAATCATGGCTATATAGCCAAGCTACAAGCATACCCCATAATATCCCACTACCAGGACAGGAGCCAATACCAGCTACTAGGCGTTACATGTGAAAAGGGAAGCCATCTCCAGATCACATCCACCAGGAGACACTCAGTAAGCTTAACAACACAGCAATATAAATTCATTTAATCATTAAAAACACACCTAGCTACTGAAAATGTCCAAGAAAAGGCAACAAAAGATCTCAGCACATGGCCAAAAACAGAAAAGAGCAACTGAGACAAATGAGCTCGAGGCAGATATAGACTTTCCTCAAGAAGAGCAGGCTTTGGATTTGCCTGAGTTGGAATTCAGAAGAATGATATGGAAACAAATTCAAATGCTTCACAGAAAAGTGAAGGAAAATAAGGAAGAATTCAGGAAAGTGCTACAGGAACAATCAAATAAGATAGATATAGCATTGGAAACATTTCAAAACCTGCAAAAAGAGGTCCAGGAGATTAATAATAAAATATCAGAAATGGACAATATACTGAAAGGGCAAAGGAGTAGAACTGAAGAGATGGAAGCCAGAACCAGCGAGATGGAAGACAAATCTCTCAATACTGCTAATATAGACGAGCAAGCAGAAAAAAAGGATAGAAAAAATCTGAAGAGAGTCTAAGATTCATGCTGGATAACATGAAGAGGAACAACTTAAGAATCAGTGGCATTCTGGAACAAGAAGAATCACAGAAGTCCACAAAGGAGATTGTTGAAGAGCTACTGGAAGAAAATTTCCCTAACATCTTGCAGGGTGAGAAGATAAACATTCAAGAATCTGAACGAACCTCAGGAAGGATAGACCCCAAAAGAAAATCACCAAGACTTACCATAATCAAGCTCTCCAAAATCAAAGACAAAGAGAGAATCCTAAAAGCATCCAGGGAAAAGAGAAGTGTTACTTACAAAGACAAGCAAATCAGATTAAACTGTCTTCTCAGCAGAAACCATGTAGGCAAGAAGGCAGTGGGGAGACATATATAAAGCTCTAAAAGAAAAAAAACTGCCAACCAAGAATCGTCCATCCAGCAAAACTGTTAATCAAATACAATAGTGCAATCAAAACATTACAGGATAAATAGAACCTAAGAGATTTTGTCAAAGCCAATCCAGCACTTTAAAACATTCTAAAGGGAGTTTTTTGGACTGAAAACCAACAAGAACAGACAACAACCAGAGATTGATAGACATGTCAACACCCCCTGGAACTCAGATGACAGAAAGTAGAGTCCAGAACAGAACAAAATTACAACAATGAATTCAAAGGAGCTGGGAGGTCAACCAATGATCAAAATGATAACAGTGTCAAAGAAGGGAAAAATAGGAACAGAGATCCAGGTGGTCAGGAGGTCAGGTAGATCTCAGGATACAATAGACTGACTTAAATGGAGGGGAAAGTTGATAGACTATAGGATAACTCCAAAGAGAGTTAATACTTCACAATTTACCATGAAAATGATTTCTTCTATAACCCAGTCCCTTTTCAGTAGGGTGCTATGCAGGACAAGGAAACATTAAAAATAAGAAGAAACTAATAAAAAATAGCTCAAAAAAACACAAACTCAGCACAAGAAGGCATGCCGAACAAAGGAACAAACAACACCACAAAAAATTTAACATAATGACAGCAATTAATTCATATCTTTCAATAATTACACTGAATGTCAATGGATTAAATGTACCAGTTAAGAAACAGAGAGTAGAAGAATGGAAAAGAAAGCAAGACCCTTCAATATGCTGCCTGCAAGAGACACACCTCATATACAAAGACAAAAACAGAGTAAAAGCTAAAGGATGCTTTTATTTTAGTGCAAGCTAATTGCAAGAAAAAACAAGCATGAGTGGCAATACAATGTCTGATAAAATAAACTTTAAGACAAAAAACAGCATAAGAGTTAAAGAAGGGCACTATCTCATGATTAAAGGATCAATTGAGCAAAACAACATAACTGTAATAAATACGCTCAAAATGAAAGAGCACCAAGATATATAAAGCAAACCTTACTAAAATTGAAGAAAGAAATAGGTAAATCTACAATTATAGTGGGGGATTTTAAGACGCCACTTTTGAAAAAGGATAGAACAACCAGAAAGAAACTCGACAAAGTTACAGAGGAACTAAACAGCACAATCAACCAACTTGACTTCATAGATATGTACAGAGCATTCAACCTAATAACAGCACAATACACATTATTTTCCAGCACACATGGAGTATTCTCCATAATTGACCATGTGTTAGATCACAAAGCAAGCCTCCTTAAATTTACAAACATAAAATATTACAAAGCATCGTTTTAGACCAAAATGCTATAAAACTAGAAAACAACAACAATAAGAAGATCAAGGAAATAAACTGGAATACATGGTAACTGAATAACACCCTACTGAAAAGAGACTGGGTTATAGAAGAAATTAAACATGAATTCACAAAGTTTCTAGAAACAAACCAGAATGGACACACAACATAACAAAATCTTTGGGACACAGTGAAACAGTGCTGAGAGGACAATTCATTGCAATAAATGAACACAAAAAGAAGAAAGAACCAAAACTAAAACATTAACACAGCATCTACAACAATTAGAAACAGACCAACAGAGGGAAACTACAGTCACCAAAAGAAAAGAAATAAGCAAGATTAGAGCAGAATTAAATGAGATCAAAAACAGAAAA
>NW_006408519.1:58402255-58410771 GCF_000296735.1 Chrysochloris asiatica
AATGTACCATATAAATCATTGTAATCTACCATATAAATAAGATAAAAGAAAAGAACCACGTGATCAGATCGATTGATGCAGAAAAGGCATTTGACAAAATTCAACATCCATTCCTGATAAAAACACTCAACAAAGTAGGAATTGAAGGGAAATTCCTCAACATAATTAAAAGCATATATACAAAACCAACCCTCAATGCAGAGAAACTGAAAGCCTTCCCTCTGCGAACAAAAACCAGACAAAGATGCCATTTGTCACCACTCCTAATCAATATTGTTTTGGAAGTCTTAGCAAGAGCTATACAGCAATACAGGAAAGTTAAACGCATCCAAATTGTCTAAGAGGAAATAAAACACTTTCTACTTGCAGATGATACGATCCTATAGAAAGAAAAACCCAAAGACTCAGTAAAAAAGCTACTAGACTTCATTGGAAGATTCAGCAAAGTGGCAGGGTATAAGAGCAACATACAAAAATCAGTTGGATTCCACTATAGTAACAATGACAGTGCTGAAAAAGACATTAGGAAAGCAATACCATTTCCTATAGCCTGCCAAATGATGAAGTATCTAGGAATAAATGTAAACAGAGAAACAAAGGACCTATACAAAGAAAACTACAAAATACTACTAAAAGAAACCAAAAGAGACTTACAAAGCTGGAAGAATATACCATGCTCCTCGATAGGAAGACTTAACATCATGAAAATGTCAATACTGCCCAAAGCAATTTACACATAAAATGCAGTCCCAATCCAGATTCCAAGGACATTCTTCAAAGAGATGGAAAAAACAATTACAAACTTTATATGGAAAGCAATGGGATCCAGGAAAAGCAAATTACTGCATAAGAAGAATAAGGTAGGAAACCTCTGACTCACTGATTTCAAAACTTACTACATGGCTACAGTGATCAAAACAGCTTGCTATGGTATAATGAAAGATAACATTGATCAATGGAACAGAATCGAGAATCCAGAAATTAACCCATCCATATACAGCCAACTGATTTTTGACAAAGTGCCTAAATATATCACATGGGGAGGTGATAGTCTCTTCAACAGATGATGCTGGCAGAACTGGAAAGCGATATGCAAAAGATTGAAACAACACCTTTACCTCACACCTTACACAAAAACCACCTCAGATGGATTAAAGACCTAAATGTGAATCCCAGAATTATAAAGGCCATAAATGAAAAAATAAGGTCAAATGTGAGGGCTAATACACAGTATACACAGACTACCAAACAGTTTCAAAATTACACAAACAAAAGTAGACAAAATAGATTATTGGGACCTAATGAAAATTAAAAACGTATGTGCATTAAAAGACTTCACCAAAAGAGTAAAAAGGGAACCCACAGAATGGAAAAAATCTTTTGAAATGACACATCAGATAAGGGACTCATTTCTAAAATATATAGGAAATTACAACACCTCTACAAGAAAAAGACAAATAACCCAATTAAAAAATGGGCATAGGACATGAATAGACATTTCACCCAGTAGGAGATCCAGGAAGCCAACAAACATATGAAGAAATGTTCATGATCACTAGCCATTAGAGAGATGCAAACCAAAACAACAAAGAGATTATCGTCTCACAACAGCAATAACAGCAAAGATCAAAGAAGTAGAGGACAATAAATGCTGGCAAGGATGCAGAGAGGCTGGGACCCTCCTACATTGCTGGTGGGGTTGCATAATGGTCCAACCACTCTGGAAAATAGTATGGCACTTCCCCAGAAGTGTGGAAATAGAAATACCTTATGATCCAGCAATTCCTCTACTTGGTATTTACCCACAAGAAATACAAGCCATAACACGAGTAGATATATGCACACCAATGTTCACAGTGGCACTAAGACGGAGACAACCTGAGCGCCCATCAGTGAAAGAATGGATAAGCAAACTTTGGTACATACACACAATGGAATATTATGCTACCTTGAAGAATAACAAGGAAGCTGCAAGGCAGTATATAACATGGATGAACCTTGAGGACATTAGGATGAGTGAAATTAGTCAGTCACAAAGAACAAATACTTCATAGAACCATTATTGTAAAAGATTAAGAAAAAAAACCCACCCTAAAAGGTGAAAAAAAAAAAATCTTTGCTGATCACTGGGATGTATGGGGTGGGATGAGGGATGGGAGAGGAAGATGGTGCACAGGGTAGGGAATAGACACAGGATAACTTGGGTACTAGGGGGTGGGGGAGCAATACACAAGAAGAGGGAGGGGAATGGAAGAACAAGGCAGATGGGAGAACAGTTAGGCAGGTTTGCATGAGCTAAGTGGGACAGAGGTAAATAATGATACATGCACAATCTTGGAACAACAGGGCTCTGGGATACAGGGATTGAAGCATGGATTGAATGGGTAAAAGGGGAAATAATATAAAGAAGCTTGGCTGTCTTGAATCTTAGCTTCCTTTTCCTACCATTGTAAAATAGACACTTGAGGGGGAGAGAAAGGAATAGCCAGAAACATCATTATAGAAAGCTTTTAAGTCCACCTTCAGCCTAGAACTGATTGGAACACCTAAAAGGGGGCTAGAACTTACATAGTAAAAGAGCCTTCCTGCAGAGCCTTTGCACTGCATAAGACCATAGTTGGAATCCTGAACCACACTCAGAATCTTCTGAGATGGTAAATTTCCACTTGAAAGGACAAGCAGACCAGCCTGAAGTGGCTAGAAGAACAAAAGATACATCTTGAAAGAAAGACCAGCAGGAAAAATAAACAATAAAAGAAGTCTGATTGACTACTATAAGAGCAAGCAAGCTGTTTACCCAGGAGCCATCAAGGCAAGTGGTCGGATCCTCTAAGTGCAAACGCCCTTCAAAGACTAAGACTCAAGGGGAATACATGAGTAGGCATGTGGTCTGGCTGCTGACCACGTTGGTCACCGATAAGAGGAAGTGAGGGAAAAACAGCAATGAAGTTGTGTGCTAAGTCTGACCTTGTTCGATAGACTCCTGTCAACCCAGGTTGAGACCTGGTTGGCCAGCAGTTTGGCAAGACATGGGGACTCCTGGGCCCAGAGACAGTGACAGGGCCTATAGGACTAGAGCGGAGAGTGAGGCATCCAGCTGATATGAAGTGAGGGGATATGCACAAGAACACCCATACTTGCAGATATTACCCACTTGACCTAACTTCAAGGGCTAGATGATCAGAACTCGACTAGAAGAAGAAAGAAGAGGGAAAAAAGAGAATTCCGCTACAATTTGATGAACTTGACCTATACTTATGGATGTAGTAGCTCAAGAGGGAACAGACCTTTTCAGCAAGGATCACTCCCACCCCCTCGGTACACAGGGTTGACAGGGATGGGCAACTTAGACATTGGCTGCCCAAAATGGGGGGTGGGGAGGCTACAAAGGCAAGAAGTGACTGGTTTACAAGCTTCCATGAGCAGAGGTACCTGGGACCATCAAGGGAGAAGAGCAGAGTGCAGGACCCTGTCCAGCGTGACACCAGAGATAGAGGTAGAGACAGTGATGTGGAGAGATGGAACAGCTGGGGACTCTGGAGTCAGGGAGGGAGAGGGGCTGTGTGCTCATGGCCAGAAGGCAGGCTTACGAGGTGTACCCTTTGGTTGTTCCATGATGCATGGAGGAGATTGCAATTAAATGAAATATGATAAGATGAATGCAAAGCTAATGTTCTCCATGTAAACTATTACATAATTCACAATAAAAAGTTAAAAAATATTTTTTAATTAAATTCTTTGTTACTGGGACATAAAAACAACACTGAAATAAAACATTTTAAATGTCCCATGTTGTTGTTAGATGCCATCAAGTCAGTACCAACCCATAGCAACCTTATGCACAGCAGAACAAAACACTGCCCAATCCTGGGCCAACCTCACTATTGTTGCCACGCTTGAATCCATCGATGCTGCCACTTGGCCAATCCATCTTGTTGGGGGTCTTCCTCCTTTTTGCTGACCCTCCACATTATGAAACATGATATCCTTCTCCAGTGACTGGTCCCTCCTGACAATATGTCCAAAGTATGAAGTTTGGCCCCATCTTGGCCTCTGGCTGCACTTCTTCCAAAATGGATCTATTGGTTCTTTTGGCAGCCCATGGCACTTTCAATATTCTCCTCCAACACCATAACTCAAAGGCATCAGTTCTTCTATGGTCTTCCTTATTCACTGTCCAGCTTTCACATGCATATGAAGTTATTGAACATACCATGGCTTGGGTCAGGCACACCTTAGTCCTCAAGCTGACATCTTTGGTCTTCAACCCTTGAAAAGGGTCTTGTGCAGCAGATTTGCCTAATGCAATACGTCATTTGATTTCTTGACTGCTGTTTCCATGGGTGTTGATGTTGATCCAAGAAGAATGAAGTCCTTGACAACTTCAATCTTTTCTCTGTTGATAAGAATGTTGTATATTGGTCCAGTGGTAAGGATTTTGTTTTCTTTACATTGAGATGTAATCCATACCGAAGGCTGTGCTCTTTGATCTTCATCAATAAATGTTTTAAGTCCTCTTCCCATAGACAGCTCAAAAGTTTAAAGTTCTCCATATAAACTATGTTGCTATTGTTGAGTTCCTTAGAGTCAGTTCTGACCCCTAGTGACCCTGTATAGTGCTTCCAAGTAGCAGCTGTTAAGCTTGAACCACCAACTTGCAGTCCAGCACATTAAACTACAGTACCCCACCAGGACTCCATATAGACTACATCAAGTTTAAAAACACATAAATCGATTTACATGTCTACATTACATATATCATTAAAAATTAAGCATATGGAAAAGATATGTACTTAATTCAGAGAAGTAGTTAAGTGGCAGGTATCTATTCCAATAAAACAAAACTAAGTGAAAGTCCTTCTTGTTGAATTAATTCAGATTCATAGTGACCCTATAGGATAGAGGTGTTTTGTTGTCAAATGCCATTGAGTTGGTTCCAATTCATAGCAACCCTGTATAGGGTATCCAAGGAGCAGCTTGTAAGTTTGAACCACCAACCTTGTAGCTCAAACCAAACTTATGGTTGAGTGCTTATCCAACAGTGCCATACCAGAAATCCAGCATAGGATAGAATAGACTGCCTCAAAGGGTTTAATCTTTATAGAAAGGTTGTAATCCTTACAGAGGTAGACCGCCATATATTTCTCCCATGAAGGGTAGAAGGTCTGAACTGCCTGCTTTTTGGTAGTACTTAGGAACTCAACCACTCAGCCACAAGGGCTTCTTTCTATCCCAATAATGACCACAATATGTGTCATCTCACATGTTCTACATGCAATATGTTCTTTGCCGGGGTCTGGCCTCGACAAGGGGGTGAGTACACGAAGGTGGGGTGTCTGGCGATGATAGAGAGAGAGAGAGAGAGAAAACAGACACAAAGAAGACAGAGAAAACAGACACAAAGAAGACAGACACATAGGTTTGATACAAGCTGCCAGACAGACTGCTCAGGGGCAGGCATTGCACACAGAACTAACTCTAGGTGGGATGTCTGGAGAAGCTAGAGAGAAAAGAAACACTCAGAGACCAGAGTGGATGCAAAACCAGCAGACAGACCCTCCATGGCCCTGCAAGCAGTAATGCATGTGGGCTTCAGTCTGCGTCCGTCTTTTATATCAGGGAGGGACTTTACACAAAGGAAGAAGGGGATTATTAAGACAGGGTACAGAAATGAAATGTGATTAATCGTTTAAAACAGGACACAATGATTTACAGGAACAAATTCTAAAACATACATCACAAATTGTCTTGATAATCTAACATCCTTAATTTTCCAGAAATTCAAGCAAATTTATATAGTACTTTTCAGGTTTGAATCCTAGGGCAGCAGCTCTCGAGGTTTCTCAAGGCTAATTAACATACCTATAGCACCTAATCTTCAATGGGTAAAGGTAAAAGGATTTCAAAAGGTCTGAAGAAAGTCAAGCTGTTTCAGATATCTGGCTTAAGTTTTCAGGAGAAAGGAGAACATATAGGTCAAACTGATTAAACCCAGGGTGTTCCGAGGGAGTTGCCACCATTGTCCTTAATCCAATATTCCCAGAATTTACCACTCCACCCCAAGTGAATACCTCGGGCAGTTCCTCTCCAGAACCTCCCTGCTTAATCCCAGTAAACCTGTCCTTCCTTGTTCGTCCTCTGAGGAAGTTTTACTGCGTCGGTTCTAGAGGGAAATTTGGTTTGTACATGGATATTAGGAGCTCATGTTCTAATATTAAACATAACTGAATAATCAAATAAGGAGCAGTTCTGAAACTCTTAAGTTTTATGAGACCTGTAAGCCTTTTGGTCCCCAACAATTCTTGTCATTTCTTTTGTTCAGTGGCAGGTCTATATCCCCTCACCTGAATCCTAATTGGATCTCTGTGAATATCTCAACCAACAGAATATAGTGGAAACAACTAGAGCTTCTGATCCTAGATTATAAAAGCATCATTTGTTTCTGCTTTGTGTTTGAGGATAGTCATCCTTGTAACTCAGTCATCATACTGTAAAGACCAAGTATTTACATAGAAACACCTCATGTACACTAAAGCCCCAGCTGAGGTCTCAAATGACAATCACCAGACATATGAATGAGTAAACAAATTTTCAAATAATTACAGTCCCAGCCATCATGTCATTCTGTCTTCTAGCCTTTACAGCTGGGCCCATTCCCAATTTCTAATCCACAGAATCCACAAACATAATAAAATGAGAGTTGTTTATAATGATAAATTTAGACTGGTTTGTTACTCAATAGCTGGAACAGTCAGCACTGGAGAAAAAAAAAATGAGGAATGAGACCTGGGGGGGGGGGGGGGAATACAGGGGTCTTATTATATTAAAATTTGACAAAGTCAGCTTTAAAAACCTAAATGCTTGTGTTGTTGAGTGCAGTCAAGTTGATTCCGACTCATAGTGACCCTGTATAGGGTTTCTGAGGAGCAGCTGGTGAGCTTGAACCACCGACCTCGCAATTCAAACAGCTTTGCAGTCTGGCACATTAACCCACAGCTCCACACCAGTACTACAAATGCTTATAGACATACCAAAATTTAGTGTAATTGAATATATTTATTGTGAGTAGATAGAATTTGAATGGGGCAGTGTGCGCAGAACTTATCAGAAAGGTACTTTGAAGAGGCAACAGTGAACCAGGTTATACAGGTCAGTGGTATGTTCAATTCTCAAGAGATAGCATCAAAGCACAAGGCAGGATTTCAGGGTCCCTTGCATACAGGAACAAAATGGCCAAGGACACATCATACAAATTCTAGAATACGTGCTTCTCCAAGCTAACTACAGATGGATATTTTTCCAAAAGAACCCAATGTCTGAGACCTAGCCAGTTCCTTCAAAGTTCAAAAGGACACCTTTTTAAGGGCAATTGGTCAGGGTGGGTCACCACAATTCCATTAAGCCAGAAATCTGGATTCCAGGAACATCAAAATGATTTTGGAATTTGTTCACAAGTAACAAATACATGGATATTCCTTGTACTCTTTGTTACAGCTTACTTATAACATTTCAAAATAAAAATTTAAATGTATATCCTAGAAACTATTGTCAATATACATTTTTGTTGTTAGATGTGAACCTCACCAGATAGACTACATGGGAATCAAACTGACTAAATCTTTGGGAAGAGATCATTGAGAAGCTTGGTATCATCAGCCAAAACAAGGGCAAGGACTGACTAGAACAGACCATCAATTGCTAATCTACAAGTACAAGTTGAAGTTGAATAAAATTAAAACAAGAGCCAAAATATGACCTGGAATATATTCCACCTGTATTTATTTGTTGTTGTTGTTAAGTGCCATTGACCCATAGCGACCCTGTATAGGGTTTTCAAGGAGCAGCTGGTGAGCTTGAACTATCGACCTTGCAGCTCAAAAGGCTTTGCAGTCTGGCGCATTAACCCAAAGTGCCACAACAGGACTCCTACCTGTATTTATAGACCATCATGAAAACAGATTTGATGCATTAGATATTAATTACCAAAGTTCAGAAGAGTTGACATCAAATGCATTAAGTAGGAAGAAAACAAAAGGTCATTAAAAAAATTTAAAGAAAGAAAAGACAAAAATGAATGTCAGACTCCCATTGACCTGGAAATGAGAGAGGGAAGAGGAAATACTGATTGTCCAAAATGTGGTGAGACCTGGGGACTCCTGAACCCATGGACAGAGATATAGCCACAGAGGGCTAGAGCTGAGACTGAAATATCCAGCTAACATGAAGTGAGGGGAGATACACAAAAACACCCAAATTCCCATTTGACCTAGCCCCAATGGCTTGATGGAGCTCTGGTAGCATAGTGGTTATGAATCTGGTTGCTAATCTCATGGTCAGCATTTCGAAACCAGCTGTTCCATGGGAGAAAGATGAGGCTTTCTGCTCCTGTAAAGATTTACAGCCTTGGAAATCCTGCACAGGGTGACTATGAGTCAGAACCAACTCAACAGCACATAACAACAATAATAATGGCTTGATCATCAGAACTCCACTATAAGAAGATAAAAAAAAAAAAA
>NW_006408519.1:58415206-58416077 GCF_000296735.1 Chrysochloris asiatica
CCCTACCCAGAGAAACAGTGATGCCTGAGATGGAAGCAGAGACAATGACGTGGAGCGATGGAGCAGCTGGGGGCTTTAGATCCAGAGAGGGAGAGCGACTGTACGCTAAAGACTGGGGGTGGGGTATAGTGTAGGGGGCAGGCTTGCAGGGTATACCCTTTGGTTGGTTGATGATACATGGAGGAGATTGAAACCATGGCAATAATACGATGTACGATAGAATGAATGTAAAACTAATGTTCTCCCATATAATTCACAATAAAACACTAAAAAAAAATTTTTTTACAAGATTCAATTAAAAAAAAAAAAAGAATGTTTTAAAATCAGGAAAGGTGTGTGCCAGGGTTGTATTCTTTCACCATGCTTTTTTAAATGTGTGCACTGAGAAAATAATCTAAACTAGATTATATGCAGAAAAACATTGCATCAGGATTAGCAGATGACTCATTAACAACCTATTATATGCAGATGATTCAACCTTGCTTGCTGTGAGCAAAGAGGTCTTAAAATATTAACTGATAAAGATTATAAGCCATACCACAGCCTGCAGTATGGCTTGCACCTCAGTGTAAATAAAACAGCTGGACCAATAAATAAAACATGATAAATGGAGAAAATATTTAAGTTGACAAGGGCTTTATCTTGCTTGCATCCATAATTGTTATGCCCAGTGTTCAGGGTCCCCAAAAACCACCCAAGGAGTCGATGCAGAAGCCGATGCAAGTGCACAAGGGTTGCTTTATTCAAGCTCGATCCAGGTCTCTACCCTTAACCGATGCAGCGGAATAGGGATAGAGCCCCGAGCTTTCTGATAGCGGGGTTTTTATAGATTTTTACAAACAGATTCGGGGGTCTTCTACCTAACTTCTCT
>NW_006408519.1:58418510-58424235 GCF_000296735.1 Chrysochloris asiatica
GTTGATAAGAATGTTGTTAATTGGTCCAGTGGTGAGGATTTTTGTTTTCTTGACATTGAAATGTACTCCATACCGAAGGCTGTGCTCTTTGATCTTCACCAGTAAATGTTTTAAGTCCTCTTCACTTTCAGCAAGCAAGGTTGTATCATCTGCTTATTATAGTTTGTTAATGAATCTTCCTTCAATCCTGATGCCATGTTTTTCTTCATATAACCAAGCTTCTTAGATTATTTGTTCAGCATACATGTTGAATAAGTATGGTGAAAGAATACAACCCTGTGTCAAGAATACAATTCTGGATCAGGTACTGGAAGCCTATAGGTAAGGTCTCCCTTCTTCAGTGCAGGACAGCTCTCTCACCTCCTATCAACCATTCATGGTTCTTCTCAGTCCCCTGAGAACAGACTCTTCTTGACTTCCTCAAACAGGCCTTTGGCCCTTGACCCCCAACTCTCCCACTTCCACACCTACCCCACCACATCCCCCTCTTTAACTCCACCAGAGTCTACCTGCTCAAGGGCACTCAGCTTGCTCACTCCATGGATCACTATGCCTACTTGCTACATTATGTGGGCCAAGAAAGCCACTGTAGCATCTTGTGTCATGTCCTGGTTCTGGCACCAGTTTCTCTGACACTCTTCTCACCATCTTGCACCATCTCCACTGTTAAAACGCTCTGTGTTTACTGGGTCTATGAGGTTTTCTGTAGAGGGATCCCAAATCCAAAGAATGTGTTCTCATCCTAGTCCTTTTTTTTTTTTTTTAATAGTAAAGTCCCCTCTGCTGTGGTAATAAGTCTACCTTCAAGCATGTTGTTTGTGTTAAATGCAGTAGAGTCGGTTCCAACACAAAGTGACCCGGCTTAGGGTTTCGGAGAGTAGCTGACAGTCTCAAACTGCTGACCTTTCGGTTACCACTCCAATGCTTCTCCTACAACCGTAGATGACAAGCACTTTATTAGCGTAAGTCCACTCAGTCATTTTGTGGGCGTCACAGTCCGTGCATGGTTAGAAGAGCCTCACAATGTGATTTACTACATTGCACCAACACCTTCTATGGCTGTTGTGTGCCATCGAGCCAATTCTGACTTATGGAAACCCAGTACAGCATTTCAGAGGAATGGCTATTAAGTTTGAACTGTCAACCTTGCAGTTAACAATCCAGTGCTTCTCCCACAATGCCACACCATGGTCCAAATACCTTCTGCTGTTGTTAAGTGCTGTTGAATCGGTTACTACTCGTAACAACTCTGTAGGGAGCTCTGGTAGCGTAGTGGTTACGAATCGGGCTGCGAACCTTAAGGTCAGTGGTTCGAAACTACCAGCCGCTCTGCGGGAGAAAGATGAAGCTTTCTACTCCCGTAAAGATTTACACCCTCGGAAACCCTGTACAGGGTCGCTATGGGTCGGAACCGACTCAACGGCACTTAACAACAACAACAACAATAGGGTTTCTAAGAAGTAGCTGGTGAGTTTGAACTGCCAACCTTGTGGTTCAAACCAACTTTATCGACCAGTGCTTGAGGGTCACTAAAAAAGAGGGTAAACCTCAATGAGATGGACTGATATAATGGGCTCAAATTTAGCAATAATCATGAACGTGGCCCAGGACTGGGCGCAGAGTTGTGTATAGGGGTCACTATGAGTTGGCACCAACTCTACGGTACATAACAACAAC
The DNA here is from genome assembly GCF_000296735.1 of Chrysochloris asiatica. Lineage (NCBI taxonomy): Eukaryota > Metazoa > Chordata > Mammalia > Afrosoricida > Chrysochloridae > Chrysochloris > Chrysochloris asiatica. The sequence continues at coordinate 58,420,188 of NW_006408519.1, forward strand.
AGCATATATATACTAGTTTTATGTTTAATCATATTTAGAAAATATGAAAATAAACAATGTTTAAGTTGATATCAAAGTAACAACAAGAATTTTGTTTTATCTTTTAAAACTTTTATAAACCCCCAATGAGAGAACTATTCGGTTAAATAATCTCTTTCTGTTTGTGTTTATACCACTTACAACCACTAGAGGACAGCAAGACACTTGGACGAAATGTGATGATTCTTTATCTTCCCCCTGTTCTACAAGAAAATTCAGGATTGAAAGTTTAATATATGCATAATTTACAGTATTGCGCTTCATAGATATTGCAGTTTTTACTAATTGGAAGTCAGTGGTAACTGTGTGCCAAAAAAGTCTTTCGGCGACATATTTCCAACAGCATGCGCTTACTATGTGTCTCTGTGTCATTTTGGTAATTCTCACAATATTTCAATTTTTTTATAATGCTATTACACACTTATTAGACTTCTGTATAATGTAAATTTGACTTTTATATGCATTGTTGTTACTGTTGTTAAATGCTGTCGAGTAGGCGCCGACCCATAGCGACCCTGTATAGGGTTTCCAAGGAGTAGCTGGTGAGCTTGAACAGCCGACCTTGCAGTTCAAACGGCACAGCAGTCTGGCGCATTAACCCACAGCGCCACACCAGAACTTCTTTGTATGCACTAGGAAATAAAACAATTCATGTGACTCGCTTTATTGGGATAGTTGCTTTATTGTGGCAGTCTGGATCAGAACCCAAAATTATTGCCAAGGTTTGTCTGTACATTGGACGATATAGCTAAACTAGACATTTTTTATTTAAATCATACAAAAAATTTCAATTCTCCACAATTCTCTTTTGATAACCTCATCGTATGTGTCTCAGATTTGTTTTCAAAATTCTTACTCTAGGCTGCATGTAATCCTTCCTTGCAAATGTATAATTCTGTTCTTTCTTGCTTTGTTTTAGTAAGCCACAATGTTATAAAAACATACACACAAGCCACTACTGATTTCTACTATTGTTAAGGTAGAAATTGAGGGTATGAGTTGATTATATAAAATATGACTTTAATACTGATTTTTTAATACTGTTGGGATAAAAATTTCATAGATGAGTTGATTATATGAAACATTTTTATACACAGATAAAATGTTGTGTATAAAAACATTGCTATTAGGGTTCCAGTTCATATATATGTGGTTTTATTCCAAACAAAATATGTTTAGACCTGTCTTTGGCAGGTACCACCTAAAAATTGAAATTTTTTGTATGATTTAAATAAAAAATGTCTAGTTTAGCTATATCGTCCAATGTATGGATGGCAGCAGACAAGTTCTCTCAGTAATCCATTTGTCTTAGTTTCCTAAGGGTGACTTTGGGGAAAAAAAGGTCCACTCAAAACACTGGCTTCCAATGGAATCTGCTGAGCCTATTAAATCAAGACAGAGAAGTGAACTCTGAAGATTCTGGTGACTAATCAGTGGGACTCGAAAGGAGTCATCTTGATAGATGTCCTTATTGGACACAAGACAATCATGAAGACTTCTTACAAAAAAAGTTTAAGAAAATGAAAAACTGCATTGGTGAGAAAAAGACCAAGAAAATGGTACCACCAAGAAAGTGGTACCACCTAGGATTTGTTTCTATAAAAAATGCATTTGCTCAATCTTTGAAGATAGCCAGAGTTGTCATACAAGAATTTTGTGGGGGAAAACTTACCCTATTGTCTGGATATTGTCCTTTAAGATTTATTTTCTGTTCCTCAGACTCAAAAAATATTTTAAAACAAAAAAAAAAACATGATTTGAGCCCTTTGAGGATGCCAGAACTTCTGTTTTGACATGGTGTAAATCAAAGATTGCAAAATTCTTCAGGGAAGGTTTAGAGAGATGGAGACACTGCCTTCAGTAGTGTAGAGCTCTACATGGAGGAATGCCAACACGCAGTAGCTTCATAGTGATATCTTTTCATAGAGATTTAATTGGTGTTTGTAGTAATACTTTCTGATTTGTCCTCCTATCTTAGAAGAGATTAGCAGTCATATATGGTTTGAGAAAAATAAGTCTAGTGAGAGAAGAAATATAAGTCAGACAAAGGAGAGATCAAAAATTAACAACAAATAATATTTACCAAGTATTTATAGTATCCTTGGCATATTTCTAATTACTTTAATAAAATTATAAATTATATTTTTTGATACTTAAAAAGCACCAAAGTTTGATTAACCTTTCAACTACTATCCAAAAGATTGGCAACTCAAACCCACCCAAAGGTGCCTGCAGACAAAGGTGAAGATCTGCTTCTGATAGATCACAGTTTTAAAACCCTATGGGGCAGATCTAGTCAGCATATGTGCGCTCACCACAAGTCAGAAGTGACTCAGAGGCAACTAACAACAACAACAATGCTCATAAGACCCTATGAGAAAGAATTATATTGATTACTTCTCATTTTACAGAAGCAGAAATTCAGATAGCGATTTAGTCATACAGATAATAAATGTTGTTGTTAGGTGCCATGGAGTCGGTACCGACCCATAGCGACCTTATGCTCAGCAGAATGAAACACGGCCCAGTCCTTAGCCAACCTCACCATCATTGCCACACTTGAGCCCATTGATGCTGCCACTTTGCCAATACATCTTGCTGTGGGTCTTCTTCCTTTTCTCTGACCCTCCACCTTACCAAATGTGATGTCCTTCTCTAGCGAATGGTCCCTCCTGACAATATGTCCAAAGTATGAGAGATGAAGTTTGGCCATCCAGGCCTCCAAGGAGCACTCTGACTGTACTTCTTCCAACACGACCTGTTGGTTCTTTTGGCAGCCCATGGCACTTTCAATATTCTCCTCCAACACTATAACGCAAAAGCATGGATTCTTCTATGGTCTTCCCTATTCACTGTCCAGCTTTTGCATGCATATGAGGTCATTGAAAATACCATGGCTAGGGTCAGGTGCACCCTAGACTTCAAGCTGACATCTTTACTCTTCAACACTTGAAAAAGGTCTTGTGCAACAGATTTGCCTAATGCAATATGTCATTTGATTTCTTGACTGCTGCTTCCGTGAGTTTTGATAGTTGATCCAAGGAGAATGAAGTCCTTGACAACTTCAATCTTTTCTCTGTTGATAAGGATTTCATCAGTAAATATTTTAAGTACTCTTCACTTTCAGCAAGCAAGGTTGTATCATCTGCATATCTCAGGTTGTTAATGAGTCTTCCTCCAATCCTGATGCCACGTTCTTTTTCATATAACCCAGCTTCTCAGATTATTTGCTCAGCATACATGTTGAATAAGTATGGTGAAAGAATACAACCTTGTTGCACACCTTTCTTAATTTTAAACCATTCAGTGTTTCCATGTTCTGTTCAAACAACTACCTCTTGGTCCGTGTACAGATTCCTCATGAGCACAATTAAGTGTTCCGGAATACTCATACTTCGCAATGTTCTCCATAGCTTGCCATGATCCACACAATTGAAAGCTTTTGTGTAGTCAATAAAGTGCAGGTAAACATCTTTCTGATATTCTCTGCTTTCAGATAATAAATGGCAAGGCTAAAATTCAAAGTCTAACAGTGTGACTTTATATTACAACATGCTAAAGTCAGAAAGATCACTACTGCCATAGTATAAACACATCAGATGAAGGAACTTTCCCTCAGACAGTGGTAATGGGATATAGAAAAGAGTATATGCATTCGAAAGATACTCTAGAAAGCAAATTTAAATGACATTGTCACTGATCAGAAATAGGACCTGATGTTAACAGAAGTATTATATCTGACAATTTCATAGTTGTATGGCCACTAACCAAGATGTTAATCAAGATAAATGATTTCATAAGAAGAGTAGGTTTGGAAAAGTGGGATCTTATTATCTATGATATGGATTTGCAACACTTCAGGTTTCTACAAAATCATGCTAATTCAACAAGTGTTTATTAAGTGTTTAATTAGTGGTGAATTTGGATAAGTACTGGATTGCTAACTGCACAATAAGCAGTTCAAATCTACCAGCTGTTCTAAGCAAGAAAGATGAAGCTTTCTGAAATA
>NW_006408519.1:58425894-58426870 GCF_000296735.1 Chrysochloris asiatica
CCAATTTAAAAATGGGCAAAGGATATGAAAAGACATATCACCAAACAGAGCATTCGAGCGATCAACTAGCTAGGAAAAGATGCTCGTGATCATCAGCTGTTATCCACTGTCATCAAGTTGATTCTGACTCATAGTGACTCGGTATAGAGTTACTGAGGCTGTAAATCTTAATACAAGAGGAGAAACATTCCTCTTTCTCCCAAGAGTAACTGGTGGATTTGAACTGCCAACCTTGTATTTAACAGACCAGTGCTTATGAAAACTACCGTGAAATATCATTTTACCTCTGAAAAATAGTACTGAAATAGGTGGGAGGAGGGTTGGGTAGTCACTCTCTAGATAGTTGTTGTTTGTAGGAGATGTCAAGTTGGTCTGACACATAGTGACAGTATGCGTAACAAAACAAAACTCTACCATCCTCACAATGCTTCTTAAGGTTCAGCCCATTGTTGCAGTCACTGCATCAAGCCATTCCTTTGAAGGTTTTCCTCTGTTTCAGTGACCTTCTACTTTACCAAGCAATCCATCTTTCTCCAGAGACTTGACCTCCTGAAAATATGTCCAAAGTACATGAGAAAATCTTACCATTCTTGTTTCTAAGGAACATTCTTGCTGTACTTTTTCCAAGACTGACTTGTCCACTCCCTGGCAGTCCATGGTATATCCCATATTCTTTACCAACACCATCATTCAAATGCATTAACTCTTCTTTGGTCTTCTGAAGAAGAAGACGCTTATTATTTATGATGAGAAACATAACACCAAATGTGGGTGAGATGTGCACAGGTTGACCAAGGTAAATGATATCACTAAAAAGTATGCAAGTAAAAAGGTGAAAGAATGACATCATCCACATCTCCACTGAGGCCCCTCCGGCAAGAGCACCAAGGAGTCAGTCAGATGTTTCCACAGCAGAGAAGACTTTAAGAACTGTTTAACCCTTAGAGAACTGATTAAACTCCAGAGACTTTCTACC
>NW_006408519.1:58428052-58434305 GCF_000296735.1 Chrysochloris asiatica
TAATCAATGTAATGAAACAAGTTATATGAATTGTTGAATGTGAAACTGATGATGTGCCCTGTAAACTTTCACTCAATCCACAATAAAAACCTTAAAAAAAAAAGGACATTTTTGGTAAATGCTATGACATGCAACTCTTCTACAACATCTGAAAAATAGAAATGAGGTCATATGTGCATGTATGCATATAAGAGTATAGTTGTGTATATGCACGAATATTGTGGTTGTTGTTAAATGCCATCAAGTTGGTTCAGACACATATTGATTGATCCTACATAGGGTTTCTGAGGAGCAACTGGTGGGTTTGAACCACCGACTTTGTGATTAGCAGTCTGATGCTTATCCTATAGAGCCAAATGTAAGCAAATATAGATGTATGCATGTTGTTTTGTTGTTAAGTGCCATTGAGTCAGTTTTGACACATAGTGACCATAGGAGCTTTAAATTTTGGCAGAAGCAGAAAGTCTGGTTCACAGTGCAATGTTTACTGTATGGAGCCACCATGCTCCCCAGATGTATGTATATGCAGGTATATAAATATATATGTGTATGTATATTCATTCCTGTCTATTCATATACACCTACTCCTGACTCAGCGCTTAAGAGTCAGGCTCCTAATCTCACAGTTAGCAGTTCAAAATTACCAGTGTTTCTTTGGTAGAAAGATGAGGGTTTTTGCTCCCGTAAAGATTCACAGCCTTAGAAATGCTATACAGGGTCGCTATGAGTTGGAACCAACTCCACAGCACATAACCACCATCTCCACCTCACTTATTGACATGTTTAGATTCCAAAGACTGGTCATTGTGCAAAAACAGGCATTATGAAAAAATGGAAGATGACCACATAGGATCACAAAATGAAAGATGACTATATCATTATATAAGTGCTGAATTATATCATTACATAATTGCCAAATTACATTGTTACATAACTGCCAAATTTCATCATTATATAAATGCCAAATCACTTACAATCATGGCCCAGACAAGTTCGCACATAACTTTACCCATCACAGTCAACATTACTCTCTCTTTAAACCTAGGGGTCAATTACTACCAGACATGCATCATTAATGTGCAAAAATAATTGGATAGTAGATTTTTTACTCTTGTCATAAATTCCTTATCTTGTCCAATAAAGAAACAGTTGACATGTGAGGAGTAGGAATATACACTAAAACACCCCACATCACCCAAAAAAAACCACTACCATCAGGTTGTCTGGTGAGTTCAAACTGATGACCTTTCACTTAGCAGCCCAAATATTAACCCACTGTGCCACCAGGGCTCCAAAATAAAGCACATAGGAGGTAAACATATGGATTCCACTTAGACATCTAGAGTGATTGACTTCAAGATCTGAAGCCTTTGGACCAGAATCTTATGGGGAAACTCAAACTGTCTCTCTTCTGTTTTTCATAAAATGTAGGTGGCTCTGTAGAATATACACTGCATTGCTAACTGAAAGGTGGGACATTCAAACACACCAAACAGTTGCTCCTTGGAAACCATATACAGGGTCACTATGAACTGACTCCACAGCACTTAACAACAACAATACATCCAAAATATAACTCTAGAAAATTAAGCATGTTACCCGGACTTACCACAGCACTTTAGTTAAATAGCTAATCTTTTAAATCTTGCAAGAGAGGAAAAAGATAGGTATACATGTAAAATCTGCAGAAGGTTCAACTGAGAGAAAAGTTCAGGGCACACATACCTGAGTCAGTCACCAGTTGGCTGTGAGCTGATGCAGGCACTGAGATTCATTGGTTGTTTTTATACCTGGGAAGAATAGTCATGATTTTGAGTCCACTCATTCTCACTGGAAAAAACAACAACAACAACAACAAAATTATATATATATATATTTCCTTTGAAAGTGACAAATAAATTACCAATTTGGTCCACCTGGTATCTGGGCAGAATGAATTTCAAAGACTAATCAAGCTCTTTCAGCCTTGATTGCTAGTACAAATGGCTTACTGCCCAAGAGTTATAGTTTAAGTCATCAAATGAAAATGAGATTGTGCCAGTATTACAAGTGGACTAATCTTAGAAAATATGTTGTAAAGAGCTAGTCAAATAAAATGTTTTACTAGTAAGCATATGGTTTTATTTACTATTATTATTCATTCCCAAATAATTACATTCAATATTCATTTTGAAATTGGTCTGAAGCCATAACAAAGAGGCCTGAGTATTTGGCAGTCAGATCTGTACAATTTATCAATATTTGGTGAAGCATAAATGGCATTGATAAAGAACAGATGGTCTCAAAGATACAAAAGTTTAAGTAATGGATATTATTGAAAATGAACAACATGGTGAAAAATAAGGTTATGAAGGATTCGTTAAGAATCTAACAGTAACCTTTCTTTGACTGGCTCACAAGTTTCTAAATAATCTTACTAGCTAATATATTATTAACATTTCACTAAGTAACAACAATCGGTTGGTCATAGGGTCTCTATGAGTCAGACCCAACTCAGCAGCATCTAACAGCAACAACAACAGATGATAAGATGTAAGACGCCAAAGGCATAAACACCAAAAAACATACAAATTTTTTGGTACACAAGGTAAATATGAAAGACAAAAAGTTTAGACTGAAGAGAGACCACTGTTTTAGTAGCAGAACAGACCTGAGTGGTCTGTTGTTTAAATTTAACTTGTTTAAATTGACTACATTGCTGGCCAAATGTTCTGAGTCCAGGCCACCTTCTATTGTTGATGTGTTTAAGTACCATAGAGTTTCTGACTCATAATGACCCTGTATAAGATTTCCAACGAGTGACTGGCGCGTTAGAAATGCTAGCGTAGCGATTACGAATCGGGCTGAGAACCGCAGGTCAGCAGTTCGAAACTACCAGCTGTTCCGTGGGAAAAAGATGAGGCTTTCTGCTCCCGTAAAGATTTACAGCCTTGGACACCCTATAAAAGGGTCGCTATGAGTCGGAACCGACTCCACGGCTCATAACAACAAGTCCAGTGCTTATACTACAGTGTCACACCAGGACTCCTGTAAGCAGGTCTAATAGATAATCTTGGCACAGTTCAAGGGTGAGTTTAAGATTAGCAAGAATCTAAAATTTTCACCCCAAAGCATAGATAAATTAACGCGTTTTGATTGTTAGAATACCAACAATTGCATAAACTTTTGTTTAAATCTTTCACAACATTCTGAGAAATAAATATGAGCATAATTCATCCAAAGAGTATTATTCACAATCTGATTTCTGGTGTAAGAAAAAGTCCAAATTACAACACATTTAGAGAAGTAAATTTGAACTTGAGAGAACTTGCTTAAAGTCATGTCTCAATAAAAGACCAATAATTTTTTTTATTTAAGTCACTAGTATCAATATGTCATATATATGAGTGTTCACTTCCTAATACAAAACCTAATAAAGTTAAACAAACTTTTCTTTTGTAATAGGTAGCATTATACCTACTACAATGTAAGGGAAATCATATGGTGGTGGTGGTTGGTTATGTGCCGTGGAGTTGATTCCGACTCATAGCAACCCTGCACAGGGTTTCCGAGGCTGTAAATCTTTACGTAAGCAGAAAACCTCATCTTTCTCCCGCGAAACAGCTCAAAGTTTCAAACTGCTGACCTTGCAGTTCGCAGCCCAATTCGTAACCACTATGCTACCAGAGTTCCTTATGAACAATACATCTAAAAGGCAATGTACTCCCCTTAATTAAAATAAACATACAGAAATGTTTATCTGTTGCCTCATTAATGTAAAGATTATGGAAATCTTGGAAACTTCCAAAGATGTCTCAGGAAAAATGTCTCTACTCTCTTAATTTATACCAACTAAAACCAATACAAAAAAAGAAGAAACTTCTTTAATGAAACCAAAAGACAGCCTTAAATCTACACCACAACCTGTGAATAATAGCTGCCAAGCTCAGTATAACCAATTCCAAATTGAGAAAGCTTGCCAAGAACAAATAAATCAAAAAACATATGCTAATCTCTGCAAAATCCATTCAAAGGGAAGATGTCTAAAATCAGAATGCATAGATGAAGTAGAAACTACCTATAATTATTTTAGTCACCTTTGAACAGCAAAACATAAAAGATGGAAGACATATAAGGTGTCTGTTTACTCATTTGTTAAGCCTGCTATAGGTCAGACTGAAAAGTTCTAGATATTACTTGTAACTGTGATTTGGGTTTACTTAGTAAGTTCTAGTGATGTGGACAGGCAATGGAAGAATTTCTGAAAAATGTTCTACATAACAGAGTGGCTGGAAAAGAGTAGTTAAGGTTTAAGAGAAAAAGAAGATAAAAAAAAGAAGGGAACTTGACGACTGTTTCAGGGATACATTTTGTCAGCTGATTACTGGCTGCTGGATTAAATAAAGTAATTTCAAATCATCAAAAAATCTTGCAAAGTAGATCTCCTGCTCATCTCAGTTCAAAGATGGAGTACAAAACAAAGAGCAATGATGTGCTGTTTCAGGAAAAAGACAAAAATCATGTATTTTATTTGCTAATACATAGCCAAAGTATATTGCTTCTCCCAGACATTCTACTTCTGACAAATTTCCTTACCCCAAAAATGAGCTAAATGGAACAAAAAGAAGTGATATGATGGTGATAGCAGAAGCAAAGTAAACTGACACTCATAAATTTGGTATTCTGGGAAACTGACACCAGAACTCTGAGATTCATATGCAAACAATTGATTGGGAGGTGGTGTTGTTAAGTGCTGTCAAGTCAGTTCTGACTCATAGTAACCCGGTCTAGGGTTTCCAAGGTACAGCTGTCAGGTGATACTGTCTAACATAACACATATAAGGGAATGAGAGAAACAGAATTTGCTTAACATTGAAAATGCTGACCTATATGCGATCCCAACTTCTGTAGATGTGGCATCAATGGTAATTTTATGGTCTTCTTCCACCATTTTCTGGATTTCAGTCACAATTTCTTCATTTTTCAAATTTGACAGTCTCCCTTCTCTTAGCTCATCTTTGAGGTCTTCCTGACCTTCCTTAAAAACTTGATCCATTTAAAAGTTACTGTTTTTTTGTGGGTTAGCATTCCCACAAACTTGGTCCAAAGCTTCAATGATTTGGGAAGATGTCTACTTGTGTTTTGTTAAAAATTTAATATTAGTTCTGACCTCAAATTTGTGGTGTGGGGCTGTTTCCCACAGCACCCTAATAACACAAGTGTGTTATTGAGAGAACTTGTCTGTAGCCATCCATTGATATATATATTTGTTAAAGTTCTCCTCAAGTAATTTGAAATTACAGATATGTTCTCACAAATTCAGGTTTGGTGTTGGAATTTACATTGTTGTGACGTTGGTAAGATCTGCAAGATACAGGTAAAACACCAATCAAGGAATTAATGAAAAGCAGTTCTAAGTGAGTACTTACATGTGACACATGGCAAAACCAAAGAAAATTCTTATTGGAATCCAATACTCACACAACAGTCTGTCCACCATTTTGCTCCCACCATAGTAAAAAAGAGTACCTGTTAAGAAATTGTCAATGGATAGTAAGAGCCAATCAACAAAAGGCTTTTGGAGAACAGGTCATACTTGTGGTATTAAGATATTACCACATACTTGTGGTATTAAGATATCACCACATACTTTTTAATTCTAAATGGAAAGAGCTATAGCTACAATAAAAATTATTACAGAATCCCTCTTAAGTGATCAAATAGCAACAATAATGGGACAAACTGACATAAAGTGTCTCTGATTTCTTTTATTTTTTGAGTTGTGTTTTGTATGTGACTACACTGAAAATAGATATAACATGATCTATGACTTCAATCAAATAATGAAAATCCATATTAGAAGCATTTTTCAAAACAACTGAACTCTACTGAGAGTGAGGGGTCCAGCTGATAGGAAGTGAGGGGAGATGCACAAGAACACCCAAACTTGCAGATTGTACCCATTTGATGTAGCTTTGATGGCTTGATAATCAGAACTCAACTAGAGGAAGATAAAAAACAATTTTTGATAAAGGAATGAGTGTAAATTGCTACAATTTTATGAACTTGACCTATATTCATGGAGGTAGTAGCCCAAAATACCAATAGAAAGAGAAGGAGTTTCACATCAAGTGTCAATCCTAACCCCTCTGTATACAGAGTAGATAGGGACTGGTAACTTAGATATTAGCTACCTAAAATGAGGGGGCAATAAAGGCATGAAGTGACAGGCTGACAAGTTTTCAAGAGGGAGTTTAGCTTAAAAGTATAGGGA
>NW_006408519.1:58434761-58436460 GCF_000296735.1 Chrysochloris asiatica
ATGGTGTAAAACTGATGTTCTCCCATGTAAACTATAACTCAGTTCATAATTTAAAAAAATAATGAACTCTAAAACTATCAATAACATTGTGGCATAGAAATCAACAATGACAGCAAAAATCAAAAGGTTGAAAACCACAATTATAGAAATTAAATTGGCTTGATGACTGACTGCAATTTGTAATCCTTGGTTGGGTCTTTGGTAGGAAAAATGTTTGAAGAACATTAACAGCACAATTGGAAAATTGAAAAAGGGTAATATATTTGATAAAAGATTGCATCAGTTTTCAGTTACCAGGGTACAATGTAGAGTACTGTGGTACTGTGGAATGATTACTGAACCACAAGGTCGATGGTTCAAGCCCACCAGCTGCTTTGCAAGAAAAAGTTTGAGGCTTTCTACTCCCACAAAGGTTTACAGCCTCAGAAACTCTATTCAGAATCTCTATGAGTCAGAACCAACTCAGCATAACATAACAACAAGAATACAATGTAGAATAATGTCTTTATTCTTTGCACACAAGAGTTGTGCTATGGATTGAGTTGTATTTGTCAAAAAGATATGTTGAAGTCCTAATCTTTGGTCTCTTTGAAGGTAACTTTCTTTGGAAAAGAGTTTTTGAAGATCAGTTCTCATGAGATCATCTTGGAGTCAGGTAGGTCTTAATTCAATAATGTCCTTATACTTTCATTACATACACAAATGGACACATGGAGGAAGGATAAGTATATGAAGCTCCATCTACATGCTCAAGAACACCAAGGAATATCTGGGGCTACCAGAATTTAGGAGAGGAAGCAAACTTTCTTCCCTTAGAAACATCTTAGAGAGTATGGTCCCCCTAGCAAACTTTCTTCCCTTAGAAACATCTTAGAGAGTATGGTCCCCCTAACATGTTAATTTGAACTTCGAGCCTCAAGAAGTGTAAGATAATAAATTTCTGTTCTTATAAGCCATTAATTTGTGCTGCTATGTTGTAAGAACACTAGGAAAACTTTACATGTTGAATTAAGTAATAATGTCTATAAATAACTCTTAAAGACTCCACAAAACATTGTCATTGTAGCTTTTTGCCATCAAGTCGATTTCTATTCATAGTGTCCCTATATAGGACAGGGTAGACCAGCTGATTAGCGTTTCGTGGGATGAAATCTTTCTAAGAGCTGATTGCCAGGTCTTCTCTCCCATGGAGCAGCTGGTGGATTCAAATCACCAACCTTTTAGTTTGAAGCCAAGCACTTTACCACTGCAATGACAGGGCTTCGTAAAATAATAATATATAACATATTTGTATATATAAAACATAGAGAGGTAGTAGAAGTAGAGGTAAAGCAAGTATGGTGGTGGTGTGCCATGGAGTCGATTCTGACACATAGGGACCGTATTCAGGGTTTCCGAGGCTGTAACTCTTTACAGGAGCAGAAAGCCTCATCTTCCTCCGGTCGAACAGCTGGTAGTTTCCAAACTGCTGACCCTGAAGTTAGCAGCTTAATTCATAACTACTATGCTACCAGAGCTCGTTAAAGCAAGTGTAGCAATGTTAATATTAAGAATTACAGAATCTAAGAATTACAGAATCAATTTTACAGAAAATGAAAAGTTTCCAAATAAAGCCTTAAGTTAAAAAAAAAAAAAAAAGTCTAATTGGAGTCTAGAGAGAAAGAAGGAATTTAAATAATAAACTTTTTAGTTCTTAAAA
>NW_006408519.1:58436776-58457937 GCF_000296735.1 Chrysochloris asiatica
AATATATGACACATGTTGATCTATGGGTACCATTGCCACATCTATAAAAAAGCTTATAAATGAACACCAAAAGTTTCTTCTGGAACCTATCCTCCTCGTCTCCAGGAAGCCAGTGATCTCTTTCTTACACTATAAATTAATTTGTATTTCCCAGAATTGTATTAGTCCTTTTTGTCACCTATCTTTCGTTCATTATAACTGCTGTGAGATGATACATCCAGGTGTTTCTTGTATCAATAGTTTAATTCTATTACTGAGTAACATTCTGTTGTAGGGACATAGCAAAATTTGTTTATCTTTTTCTCCTTTTGATGGAAATTTGGGTTGTTTTTCAGTTTCAGAGTAAAAGAAATGAAGATGATATGAACATCCATATACTGCAGTAGGAAAATATCTTTTCATTTCTATTGAGTAAATACCTATGATGGACTGGATATATCATAAACATATGTAGAAGGGAGCTACAAAATTTTCATGGAACAAAAAACTTAAATGGAATTTTTCTGTGAACTTTTCAAGCCAGGATGACCACACTTTGTCTCCCATACTTCAGATGTATTATCAGGGGGACCAGTTCCTGGAGAAAGACATCAAGCTTGGTACAGTGGAGGGTCAGAGAAAAACACTTAAGGAGATGGATTTGTGGCAACAGCAATGGACTCAAGTGTACTAATGATTGTGAGGTTGGTGCAGGACGGAGCAGTGTTTTATTTTGTAGGGCATAAGCCACCTAACAACAAAAAACACATTGATATTTAGATATTTGTTATATAACATATAAAACTTATTAGTTATATGTTAAACTTGGATTCTGTAGGATCAGCACTGAACTAGGAATGACAAGGTTGGAAGTTCAAACCCACCAGCTGCTTCTCAGAGACCCTATCCAGGGTCACTATGAGTCAGAATCGACTTGACAGCACAAACAGCAACAATGATAAAGGTTAACTTTAGCTTTGTTTTAAATAAATCAATAATTACTTTCAAGAGCACTGGACCATTTTATATATCCACAAGAAGCAGATGAGAGTTCCAAATGTTCCAGACTTTCACCAACAAGGGAAGGATTACCCAATCAACAAGGTAAGTAAAGGCTTACTTTTGCTTACTTGCTAATCTATAGTGAACAATTTCACATGGGTTTCATCAAACAAGCAAAACTATTTACTGCAGATTAGTAAGTAAGGAAAGGAAGCCCATGTTTACCTTGCTTAGTGCGCTGGACTGCAAAGTCAATTTGAATCACAGGTTGGTGGTTCATGCTCACCAACCACTGCTTGGAAACCTCATACAGGGTTGCTATGGGTCAGAACCAAGTAGATGGCACAACAACAACAACACAAACTCAGTAGTCTGTCCCATTTGTTGTTGTTGTTAAGTGCCGTCGAGTCGGTTCCGACCCATAGCGACCCTGACCAGGGTTTCTGAGGCTGTAAATAGGGATCACAAATTTGAAAAGAGGCTTTGATTCTTTAGGATGATGCTCTGGGTTTGGGAGGGAGACAGATGCCAGTCAATATGTTCAAATCATGAGAAGGCTGCCATCCTTACTTATCAGGAGCATCTGGCTATACTGCTTCCAACACAGATTTATTTATTCTTCTAGAAGTCCGTAACATTTTCACTATTCTTCTCCATGACCACAATTCAAATGCATCAATTCCTCTCTGGTTTTCCTTATTCACTGTCCATCTTTCACATGCATCTGAGGCCATTGAAAATAGCATGGTATAGTGATGCATGCTCAACCTTGGAACAACAGGGTTCTGATACAGGAATCGAGGCATAGTCTGAAGAGGGGAAATAGTACTAAGATGCCTGATTGTCTTATGAACATTGGTTTCCCTTGCCTATTATTGTAAAATAGACACTTGAGTGGGATAGAAAGGAATGTCAGAAAGCATGGCTACAGAAAACTTGTAAACTCGTCTTCAGCCTATAACTGATTGGAATACCTAAAAGGGGTTCCACAACTTGCCCAGTTAAATAGGCTTCTTGCAGAGCCTTTGCAGTATATAGGACCTTAGGTGGAATCCTGAGCCCCATCCAGAACCTTCTGAGGTGGAACATTCCCACTTGAAAGGACAAGCAGACTCACCTGGAACAGCTAGGGTGACAGAAGATGCATCTTCAAAGAAAGATCATCAGGAAAAACCCAAAATAAAAATGGCAGTATGATTGGCTACTACAAGAATAAGCATGTTGTTCACTGGGAAGCTATCAAGGCAAACAATCAAGTCCCTTCAGGACAAACCCCCGTCAAAGACTGAAACTCAAAAGGAACACATGAGCAGGCATGTAAGCTTGCTGGCGACCACATTGGTCTACTGGTGATTGGAAGAAGCGAAAAAGCAGAAATGAAGAAATGAGCTGAGTTCAACCATATGTCATAGACTCTGTTGATCTGGAGATGAGAGAAAGAAGAGGAAGGGCTGGCTGATCTAAAGTGTAGTAAGACCTGGGGACACCTGAGCCCATGGACAAGGACATAGCCACAGAAGGCTAGAGCTGAGAGTGAAGCATCCAGCTGATATGAAGTGAGGGGACATGCACAAGAACACCCCAACATGCAGATAGTACTCATTTGACCTAGCCTCAATGGCTTCATAATCAGAACTCTGACTAGAAGAAGATAAAAAAAAAAGGAAACATTTTTTGACAAAGGAAACAAGAGTAAATTGCTACAATTTGATGAACTTGACCTATATTCATGGATGTAGTAGCTCAAAATACCAACAGAGAGGGAAGGAGTCTTCACATCAATTATCAATGCTATCCCCTCTGTACAGGGTAGATAGGGACAGGCAACTTAGACAATGGCTACCTAAAATGAGGGGACAATAGAGGCATGAAGTGACTGCCTTACAAGGTTTCAAGAGGGAATTTAGTTTAAGAGTGTGCGGGAAAAGATAGAGTCCCCACTGAATAGCTTTCATCATGTCTAGATGGATCTGGTAAAAAGAGATAGGGATGATTCCTATGAATCAATAGTGAGTAATTGTTATCATGACTAATTGTGACTGTCACAATTGCAAAGGTAGAAGTTTTGTAACAAAAATGGGGGAATAGTTAATCTTACAGTCCAGAAACAGAAGATGCTAGGATCATCAAGGGATATGAGCACAAGCAAAATGCAGGACTTTATCCAAAGAAGCAGCAACACCAGAGATGGAGGCAGAAATGGGGACATGGAGAGAGGGAGCATCTGAGGACTCTTGATTCATGGAAAGAGAGGGACAGAGAGCTGGAAGCCATGAGACAGACTTGCAGAATATGCCCTTTTGGTGGTGTAAATTATTGTATGTGCCTGAGTGTTTTAAAAAAAAACAAAAACAAAAGATTTCAAATGAATAGAGAGAAATACTGTTAACAGATGGTATATGGAGAGGATTATAATCATTTTAATGAAACAAGGCATATGATTTGTTTAATGTTAAACTGATGATCTACCCTATAAACTTTCACTCAATTTACAATAAAAACTTAAAAAAAGGAAAAGAAAGTAGCATGGCCTGAGTCAGGCACACATTAGTCCTCATACAGATAGTTTTGCTCTTGAAACTTTGAAGAGGTCTTGTGCAACAGATTTACCTAATGCAATGTTGTTGTTGTTGTTAAGTGCTATTGATTCCATTCCAACCCATAGTGACCCTCTATAGGGTTTCCAAAGAGCAGCTGGTGAGCTTGAACCACTGACCTTGCAGTTCAAATGTCTTTGCAGTCTAACGCATTAGCCCACAGTACCACACTAGGACTCCTAATGCAATAAGAAATTTGATTTCTTGAATGCTGCTTTCATGAGCATCAATTGTGTATCCAAACAAAATGAAGTTTTTGACAACTTCAACCTTATTATGATGTTATTTATTTGTCCAGTTGAGAAGATTTTTGTTTTCTTTGCATTGAGGTGCAATCCATACTAAAGGCTGTAATCTTTGATCTTCATTAGTTAGTAAGTACTATCAGTCCACTTTGCTTCCAGAAAGCAAGGTTGTATCATCTGCATATCACAGGTTATTGATGACTTTTCCTCCAATCCTGGTACCTCATTCTTCTTCATATAATTTACCTTCTTAATTAATTTTCTCAACATATAGATTAAATAAGTAAGGTGAAAGGATGCAGCTCTGGCACGCACCTTTACTAATTTTGAATCATTCAGTATTCCCATATTCTGTTCCAACAGTTGCCTCTTTGCCTATGTACAGGTTCCTCATGAGCACAATTAAGTGTTCTGGAATACCCATTCTTTGTAATGTTATTCATAGCTTGTTATGTTCCACACAGTTGAAAGCCTTTGCATAGTCAATAAAACACAAGTAAACATCTTCCTGGTAGTCTCTGCTTTCAGCCAAAATCTAAGCGATGTCAGCAATGGTATCCATAGCTTCATGTCTTTTTCTGAATCCAACTTGAATTTTTGACAGCTCGCTCTCTATATGTTGCTACAATCATTTTTCACCTATCTTCAAAAAAATGCTACTTGCAAGTGATATTAATGCTATTGTTAGATTATTTCTGCATTGTGTTGGGTAACCTTTCTTTGAACTGGCCACAAATATGGATCTCTTCCATTTGGTTGGCCAGGAAGCTGTGTTCCAAATTGCTTAGCATAGATAAGTGAGCGTCTCCAGTACTGCATCTGCTTATTAAGAGATTTCAATGTGTATTCATCAATTCCTGGAACCTAATTTTTCACCAACATCTTCAGTGAAGGTTGGACTTCTTCCTTAAATACAATCAGTTCCTGATCATATATTACTTTTTGAAATGTTTGAACAGTGATCATTTCTTTTATACAGTGATTCTGTATTCCTTCCATATGTTTTTGAAGCTTTCTGCATCATTCAATATATTGCTCATGGATTGAGTCTTCAGTATTGAAATTCGAGGTTTAAATATGTTCTTCAGTCCTTTTGGCTTGACAATTCTTAGCATTTTCCTCCTTTTGATTTTCTAGCTCCATGTCTTTGCACATTTCATTGTAATACTTGCCTTTGTCTTTTCAAGCTGTCTTTTGATATTTTCTGTTCAGCTGTTTGACAGCATCATTTCTTCCATTCACTTTGTTGTTGTTGTTATGTGCCGTGGAGTCAGTTCCAACTCATAGCGACCCTGTACAGGGTTTCCGAGGCTGTAAATCTTTACAGGAGCAGAAAGCCTCATCTTTCTCCCGCGGGAAAGCTGGTAGTTTCGAACTGCTGACCTTTCAGTTCGCAGCCCGATTCGTAACCACTACACTACCAGAGCCTCTCTAATACAAGAGCAAATTTCAGAGTCTCTTTTGACATCCATTTTGGTCTTTTCTTTCTTTCCTTTCTTTTTAATGACCTTTTGTTTTCTTCATAGACGTTGTCCTTGATATCATCCCACAACAATTCTAGTCTTCATGCATTAGTATCTAATGCATCAACTATGTTCTTTAGATTGTCTCTAAATTCAAGTGGGATATCTTTAAAGTCATAATTTGGCTCTCAGATTTAGCTTCAACCTGCATATAAGTAACTGATGGTTTGCTCCACAGTCCCACCCTGGTCTTTTTTGATTGATAATATTGAGCTTCTACATCATCTCTTCCCACAGATTTATTCAATTTAATCCCTGTACATTCCATCTGGGAGTCATGGTGAAGTATTGTAGGATAAGTACTGGACTGCTAACTGCAAGGTCAATGGTTCAAACCCACCCACCACTCTTTGAAGACGCTACACAGTGTTGTTCTGAGTTACAACCAACTTGATGGCAATTAAAAACAATGACAACTTATTCCTCCTGGTGAAGTCCATGTATATAGTCACCTTTTATGTCGCTTAAAAAAAAAATGGTTTTTGCAATGAATGCATCATTGGTCTAAGAATATTCTATCATGTAATATCCAGCATCATTTCAATCACCAAGGCCATGTTTTTCAACTACTGACCCTTCCTCTTTGTTTCCAACTTCCACATTCCAAGCACCAGTAATTATCACTGTATCTTGATTACATGTTTAATGAATTTCTAAATGAAGAATCTGGTAGAATTCTTCAATTTCAGCATCACTAACTTTAGCGGTTTGTGTGTAAATTTGAATAATAGTGGTATTAACAGTTCTTATTTATAGGTATATCGATATTATCTTATCACAGACAGAATTATGTTGTTGTTAAGTGCCATCAAGTCAGTTCTGACCCATAGTCACCCTGTATAGGGTTTCCAAGGAGCAGCTGGTGAGCTTGAAGCACCGACCTTGCAGTTCAAATGGCTTTGCAGTCTGGTGCATTAACCCACAGCACCACACCAGGGCTTCAACAGAATTATACTTTAACATAAATCTTGAAATGTACTTTTGGGTGATAAATGGAATGCCATTCCTTCTCAATTTAGTGGTACTGGAGCAGTACCATTGGTAATGACCAATGCCAGTCCATTTTAGCTCATTGGTGCCTAGGTATTGATCTTTATGTGTTTCATTCATTTTTTGATGATTCTAGTTTTCCTAGAGTCATACTTGGCACATTCCATGTTTGGATTACTAATGGATTACTAATGAATGTTTGTAGCCACTTCTCTTCATTTCAAGTTTTTCCCTACTAGCAAATGAAGGCTCCATTCACATCATTACGGTCAACTCTACTTTAAGGAAGCAGCTGCTCTCTAGTCATTTTGAGTACCTTCCAACTTACAAGGCTTTTCTTCTGGCACTATATCTGACAGTGTTCTGCTGTCATTCATAAGGTTTTCAGTGGCCAACCATTCAGAGGTGGTCCAGTTCTCTTTTTTCCTAATTGTCTTAGTCAGGAAGCTCCATTGAAACCTGTTCACCATGGGTGACCTGCTAGAATTTAAAATATCAGTAGCATAGCTTCCAGAACCACAGTAACACACAAGCCACCATAGAATAACAAACTGATAGACAAGTGGTAGAAGATCATCTATACTGAGGAAATAATCATCTAGTCACTTCTGTGAGACAAATAAATAGATAGATAAATACACATATTTCCCCTAATATTCAATCCTTAATATTTACTTTATTAGCAGAAAGAGCCTTTGATATGATTTCTCTGAATATTGTCCAAGGATATCCTTTGCACAACTGTATATAAACCACCTAGCAAGTCACTTTTTTTTAAGTAATTAAAAATAAATAGGACTGATGTCTCGTTACAAAATGGGGATAGTGAACTTATAGGCCTTCAGCTTCAGCAAAATAGTAATTGATCTTAAATGAGCAATTGGAACGGTTTTGCCACTTTGCCACTTTGAAACCAGATGCAGAAAATGGCTGCCACATGTGCAAAGTTGTAATCATCCCCCATTATTCAGCTCACTGCAGTGTTGTTCCTATAGCTTGTTGTTGTTGTTGTTGTTGTTGTTGGCTTCTTGTTGTTGTTCCTATAGCTTCTTGTTGGTGGTGGTGGTGGTCGAGTCATTCCAACTCATAGCGACCCTGTATCGGTTTCTGTGGAAAGTATGGTGAGGTTTGAACTTCCGACCTTTCTGTTCAAACCAACCTTTCAGCACCATCCCAGGACTCTGTATGCATCTAGTTGATGCCAAATGACAACCTGGTGGCTAGTGGGGACTTAATCTTCCAAGTATTAAAGGTTGCACAGTTTGCATAGTAGGGTTGGTGTGTTGGCGCTCTGAGAGTCAAGTGCAAACTATTACGGTGGTTTCAGTCCTCTTTCAGTAACAGTTTTTACCACAGCAACAATATGAAGGGCAAATTTTATTATAGTAATTCATATTTATAACTGTAGTAGTCATGCCCTACATGATTTAAAATGCATTAAAAATAATTTTAAATCTTAATAAAATACCTAAAATCAAAATTTCCACAAGCTGTATTTGCAATTCATGAATTGGGATGAGGGGAGGGTGCATACATTCTAGAAGTCAGACAAGACTTCCCCAGAACAGTAAAGAGAATTTTAAAAGCACAGACACACAGGAACCATGAAACCATGAAAAGAAAATTTTGGTTTGACTGGCAGGCTTTTTTCTTCCCTGATTTGTGTAAGGGAGACATTTGAACTAGGTTAAATTGGACAGGCAATTCTTAGTTAAATTAGGTTTTCTTTGCCAGGAGAGTTAATTGCTTAATTTGGGTTTCAATTTCTGGAAAGTTCAGGCATTTGTAGGAAAGAGAAACTAACTAGGTTTCAGTTTGCTGATATACGGTTTAGCATACAGGACTCCATTGTGGGTTAGGCGTAGGACTGCTTACCTCAAGGTCTTTGGTTCAAACCCAACGTGTACTACAGTGGGAGAAAGATGAGGTTGTCTGCTCCCATAAAGGTTTACAGTCTCCGAAACCCTACATAGGGTCACTATGAGTCAAACTTCACTCCACAGCAGTGGGTTTAGTTTGGTCTCATAGTCTGGTTAACAGGAGAGAACATAAGAGATAGAAGCTAGTGCTTCCCTCTCCTGGAGATTTCTTTCAGTATGATTGTAACCTTTTTATATGACCACACAGTGATTTTGCTTTCTTTCTTTGTTTCTGTTTTCACACTGACTCTTTCTGCTACTAGAATATCATTCCTCTGACTTCTTTTTATTTCTCACACTCATTATTTCTGCCATTACTTTTATGTATTCCAGATAACACATTTTCTGTCTTCTCAGCATATGCCCTGATAGCTCATATTCTAACCACCAATCTTAGACTAGGCAAAGGGAAAATCACTGCTGTTGAGTCTTATTTACAGAGTAAACTGTTGGTTGGAATTAACTCTACAAGGAATTATTTCTACAGTCAGTAGTTCGAAACTACCAGCTGTTCCGTGGGAGAAAGATGAGGCTTTCTGCTCCCATAAAGATTTACAGCCTCGGAAATCCTATGCAGGGTCGCTATGAGTTGGAACACACACATAACAACAACAACAACAACATGATACATAATACTTTAAATGTAAGGTCACTAAATACTAGGATTCACCTTAAATTGAATGGAACCAGAAGTGAATATTGTTTTCCTTACCTTTTCAATCCAGTTTCTTAATCCGCATTCTTCTGTTCAGTACCACTTCCAACCACCTATTTGCCCTCACTTCTGTATCTCACTGTTTCAAAAGACATCGAAGCACCCCACTGAGCATTTTCTTCTGCATTTTAGTGCATCCATCTGTGAAGACTGTCTGGGATATGATAAACCATTTGGCAATATTGTATAACAACAACAAATATTAGTTGTCCCTCACTGAAGACCTACTATCTAAGTACATAACCACAAAGTTCATGGTTCAAATCCTATGTAGGGTGGCTTTGAGTCAGAACTGATTAAATGGTCCTGAATAACAACATTCTGCTCTTTTAATTTTTTTCAATCCCAGAAACCTTGTCTAGGGTCATAATGAGTCAGAATTAATTCAATGACAGTATATTTAAGTTTTTGTTTGGTTGTCTGAGTCCTTGGCAGTACAAATGGTTAAACGCTTAGTTGTTAAACTAAAGGTTGGTGGTTTGAGTCTACCCCAAAGCAATATAGAATAAAGATCTGGCAATCTGTTTATAAAAAACACAGCCAGTGAAACACCTATTTAGCACAGTTCTACTCTGAAACACCTGGTGTGGAAATGTGTCAAAATATACTCAATGATAGCTGATTACCCGAATAAGAAAATTAAATAAGTCAGACCTCTTAAATTATGTTGTTGTTGTAAAGTGCCTTAGAGTCGGTTACGACCCATAGCGATCCTGTATAGGGTCTCTAAGGAGCAACTTGTGAGCTTGAACTGCAGACCTTGCAGTTCAAATGGCTTTGCTTTCTGGCACGTCAACCCACAGCGCCACACCAGGACTCCTATTAAATTATAGTCATCTATGAATAAAGGAGCTCTGGTAGCATAGGGGTTATGAATTAGGCTGCTAACCGCAAGGTGGCAATTCGAAACTACCAGCTCTTCCACGGGAGAGAGCGAAGGCTTACTGCTCACGTAAAGATTTACAGCCTCGGAAACCTGTGCAGGGTCACTATGAGTCGAAACAGACTCCATGGTACTTAACAAACAACAATTAATAGTGGTTATGAATCAGGCTGTGAACCAAGGTCAGCAATTCGAAACTACCAGCTGCTCCGCGGGAGGAAGATGAGGCTTTGTGCTCCCGTAAAGATTTACAGCCTTGGAAATCCTGTACAGGGTCACTATGAGTCGGAACCGACTCCACGGCACATAACTACCACCACCAGTGGCACTTTGGGAGTCCTGGTGTGACACTGTAGAATAAACTACTGGACCACAAGGTCAGTTTGAACCACAAGGTCTACAGTTCAAACTGACCAGCTGCTCTTCGGAAACCCTAAACAGGGTCGCTGTGAGTCCAAACTGGCTAGACAGTACTTAACAACAAGTGGCACTCTGAGTTAGGCATTGGGCGGCTAACTGCAAGGCAGGTGGTTTAAACCCACCAGCTGATCCAAAGGAGAAAGGTGAGGTTGTATACTCCCATAAAGATTTACAGTCTCAAAAGCTCTTCGTGAGCAGTTCTGGATTATATGCCTGTTATAAATCAGAATCGTCTCCATAGCAGTGAGTTTGAGATACGGGCTAATACCACTACTCCTTTGTTAGTTGGTCTTATTGCAGTGGCTTGTATGTTGCTATGATATAGGAAGCTATCCTACCAGTATTGCAAATAATAGCAGGTCACTCATGATGGACAGGAGTCCTGGTGTGGCGCTGTGGGTTAATACACTGAACTGCAAAGTCAGTTTGAACTGCAAGGTTGGCAGTTCAAGCTCACCAGTCGCTCCTCAGAAACCCTATACAGAGTCACTATGGGTTGGAACTGACTCCACGGCACTTAACAACATGATGGACAGGTTTCGGTAGAGCTTCTAGACTAAGACAGACTACTTTTGAAAATATTGTCAAGTGAGAATCTTATGAATAGCAACAAAACATTTTGCGAAACAGTTGCAGAGAATGAGTCACTCAGGTTATTACTGAAGTAGAAGAGGACTCGAAGTACTCTCTGATGAAGATCAAAGACTACATCCTTCAGTATGAAATGTACTTCCATATACAGAAAACAAAATCCTCAAAACTGTACCAATAAGCAACATCATGATAAATGGAAAAAAGTTTTAAGTTGGTAAGGATTTCATTATGTTGGATCCACAATCAATTCCCATGAAAGCCTCAGTCAAGAAATCAAAGCATTTATTTGGGTAAGCTTGCTGCAAAAGACCTCTTTAAAGTGTTAAAAAACAAAGATATCACTCTGAGAACTAAAGTGCACTGGATCCAAGCCATGGTATTTTCAATTGCCTCATATGAATCAGAATCTGGACAATGAAAAAGGAAGACCAAATTGATGTTTTGTTGCCTTTGAATATTGAAAGTATCATGGACTGCCAGAAGAAGAAATAAATCTGTGCTGGAAATGCAGCCAGAATAATCCTTAGAAACAAAGATGGTCAGTCTTCATCTGATATACTTTGGACACGTTATCAGGAGGGACCAGTCCCTAGAGAAGAACATCATGCTTGGTAAAAGAAAGGGTCAGCAATAGAAGAAGACTCAGTGAGATGGAATGATACAGTGACTGCAACAACGGACAGAAACACAGTAACAATTGTGAGGATGGAGCAGGACCAGTCAGTTTTGTTCTGTTATATATAGGGTCACTGTGAGTCGAAACCAATGGCAGTACCTAACAACAACATAGGTTAATATGATACCTTGTCAGATTAAATATATATTTTTAATAACTCTAAATTACTCTATTCTTAACCCAGGTGTGCTACTGTATGATAAGCACTGCACTGGTAACTACAAGGTGGGCAGTTCAAAACATACCGGCTGCTCTCAGAAACCCTATACACGGTTACCTTGAGTCAGAATTGACTGGAAAGCACACAACAATAACATTGTGGCTACTCGGGTTTATATTATATAGGGAAGAGATAGTGGACTTTGATGCTTAGATCTGGGCGCTGAACCCAGACATTTGCATTATTCTAATGCTTTCAAAAATCTTATAATTAGCACTCTGCTGTATATGTGATAGGGAAAGCTAGTCAGCAAGTTTACACAAAATACATATGCTAGTAACATTATGTAAATGGGAAACAATAAAAAATGAACTGAACAAGGTAAACCTAGGATACAGATGCAAACTTCAGGAAAGGGAAAGCTGTGTTAGGATTTGTGAATTATGTTATTTTTGTTAAAGCAATGAATTGTTTATGACTATTAGTTATGGAGACCTGGTGTGGTGCTGTGAGTTAATACGCCAGACTGTAAAGCCATTTGAACTGCAAGGTCAGTGGTTCAAGCTCACCAGCTGCTCCTCGGAAACCCTATACAGAGTCATTATGGGTCGGAATTGACTCAATGGCACTTAATAACAACAACAATTAATAGAGTTAAATTGATCTTCATTACAGTTACATTGTTGTTATTATGTGCCATGGAGTCGGTTCTGACTCATAGCGACCCTGAACAGGGTTTCTGAGGCTGTAAATCTTTAAGGCAGCAGAAAGCCTCATTTTTCTCCCATGGAACAGCTGGTAGTTTCGAACTGCTGACCTTGCGGTTTGCAGCCCGATTCGTAACCACTACGCTACCAGAGCTCCTTTAGTTGCATAGCCAAGATAATATTCTTTGTGGTAGGGTATTGATTTGAAGAACACAACAAAAGTTTCTCAAGTTGCATTAAATTTCTATTTCTTGATCAGCTTGAAGGTTAAATAGATCTATCTATTCTGAGAAATTTAATTGAGCAATATTTTACTATGTAACAAAAATACTGTATAAACTATGTATGTATTATATATACATACATACAGTGAAGACTTGTTTTTCTAAGTATCACAAGTTTTTGTTGTTGTTATTTTTTGCCTTTGGCAGTGTGCAGTCTTATGACTTTCTATCATTCTTAATATTTGAGTTTTAGGATAAACACTGGGCTACTAACCTCAAGATTAGCAGTTCAAACTCACGAGATGCTCCTCTGAAATCCTATATAGGATCCATAATGGTTAGGGTTTTCTGTCACCTTGACTAGGCCAGGATTTCCAGAGGTTTAGCAGTTGGGATGTGTATATTCCCATGGTAATGAAATCGAATACAGGCATAGTTGGCTCTATAACGCGCTGCATGAGCAGTCAATCAAATGAAGAGATGCTTCCTTGGTGGTGTGGCCTGCTCCCAATATAATGGGCAAATGGAAGGGACTCTCTCTCTTCCACGAGGGACCTGGGACTCTAAAATTAGAAGATAACAAACTTTTCTTTATATATATATATAGAGAGAGAGAGAGAGAGAAAGAGAGAGAGAGAGCGAGAGCGAGAGCAAGCTCTGGTAGCATAGTGGTTATGAATTGGGCTGCAAGCCACAAGGTCAGCAGTTCGAAACTACCAGCTGTTCCATGGGAGAAAGATGAGACTTTCTGCTCCCATAAAGACTTACAGCCTTGGAAACCCTGTACAGGGTCACTATGAGTTAGAACTGACTCCATGAAACATAACAACAACAACAATATATATACAGAGAGAGGGAGAGCGCAAGCGTCCTGGTGTGGTGTTGTGGGTTAATGCACCAGACTGCAAAGTCAGTTTGAACTGCAAGATTGGTGGTTCAAGCTCACCAGTCGCTCCTTGGAAACCCTCTAGAGGTTCGCTATGGGTCGGAACCAACTCGACGGCACTTAACAACAATAGATATATATATATTTCATTTGTTTTGCTTTTCTAGAAAACCCAACCTAAGACATGTGGCACCGAAAAGTGGGTTTCTAAAGAAACAAAATCATAAGGATGAATTTTCTACATTGGTTTTCAAGTCTGACTAATTTTAAAGGCACTGATATAGGGTGGAGGCATGTCTCACCTCCACTTCATAGAAATCAGGCTTGGACTGATTTATAATTTGGTCTCCTTTCCCTCTTGTGGAGTCAGAGGAAATCAGACATGGTCCCCACTTGGTTTAAGCAATTGGCACTGTGATCAGGATTCACTGCAGTAGCTCCAGACCTATGAAATTGTGAGGTATGAGAGAAACAGTGAAGGAGCGTAGGATAAAATATTTCAACCAAGGGGAGAGTCACAGCTTCTACAGTTACCTGGAGCTCAAGACACACTGTTTTACCATCTCACAGCAACCCCAAATATAACAGAGTAGAACTTCTCCATAGGATTTTCTGGGCCATGAATGGAAATCAACTCCAAGGCAAATCATTACAGCAATCTTTACTAAAGCAATTCTCCAGGCCTTTCTTCTGCAAAGCAACTAGATGGGTTCAAACTGTCAACCTATAGGTTAGCAACCAATCCCAAACTATTTATGCCACTTTGACTCCATCATACTTAGAGGAAAGAATCCTTTTTTTAAAATGTTGGCTGCTTTGTGAAAAAATACTTTTTCAATGTACATATGAGCCCAAGGTCAGTATATGCAACATTTGAAACAAAATGCATGTAAATTCTTTAAGAACTATACCAAGCATATCTAAGGGAGCTGCCTAATCCAATGGAAATTGACAGTTACATTAATTATGTTGGAAGGCATCTAAGCTCTGAAAACTCCTTAACAAAGTCTGAAGAGTTTTCAGACACTGAATTCAATGTTTCAACATTCGATATTATTCTTCCATTAAAATAATTTAAGTAATATCAAGATATTTATCCTGAAATAATATTGCAAAAATCAATTATTATCAGATTAATGCCCAAATACTTCCAAAAGTGTGCTTTGTCAAGTTTTATTTATAATATGAGAATAATAAGAAGTCTATAGATAAAATTTATTCCTATAATTTAAAATAAAAATTTATTGTAGTGTCTGTCCTGCATCTCTTCGAAATTCTTTTCATGTTTCCATTCTGATTCTAAAAATACATTTGTAAAATATGTATTTTTTAAAATATTCTCCTTGAAATAAACTTGTATTTGAAAAATGAAAATCGTTTTTTATAAACCACAGCATATTTTTTTAAAAATCAGTATCAGCAAAAACATATGGCACAAACAAAACAACAGCATAACTTACTTTTGTGGATATATGATTTGCTTCTATTTGCATTTATAGTTCTTTTTTATGACAGAGACAATAAAACTGTACAAACCTATGTTCACAAGGTTTTCAAAAAATTTAAATTATGGTGTTGTGTTTTTAAGTGCCATCGAGTTGGTTCCGACCCATAGCGACCCTGTATAGGGTTTCTAAGGTGCAGCTGGTGATCTTGAACCACCCACCTTGTAGTTCAAATCAACTTTGCAGTCCAGCTCATTAACCCAATAATCAAAGGTCATAATAAGAAGTTTGATAGTAAATTTGAACTCTGTTTTCTTGTGAACCAACTATGATTTATGCAATCCTATGTTTGGTAAAGTGTGGGGTCAGAGAAAAAGAGGTAGACCCCCAAGGAGATAGATTGGCCAAGTGGCAGCATCGATGGACTCAAACATGGCAACAGTAGTGAGGTAAGCCCAGGATCGGGCAGTGTTTCCTTCTGCTGTGCATAAGGTCGCTATGAGTTGGTACTGACTCAATGGCACCTAAAAACAGCAACAACATGTTGCGGTATTTGCCTTCCCTGGTGCAGTGAATTTGACAGGAACGCAATGAATAAGAGATTTTGAAGAACCATTTATCAAGACCTTAATGTATTCCTGTATAGCTTTAAAATGTAAAAAATGTGTCCTGTAAAGGATTCATTGACAAATGCATTTGTGCTTTTCTGTTCTATTGGCAAGTTTTCAACATAAAGATTCGTATCCCAATTTAATATTTGATTTGACATAAGAAAATTTGCTATGCTAGGTTAAAATGTAAACGTACCTTCACTGCTTTTAAGCTTAATATTCATATATATCTAAATGAAATTGTGATGCACATTGGAAATAGGCAGGAAGAATATAGAATATCATATTCAAACATTCTCAGTTGAATTAACTGAGAATCAGTTAATTTATCATTAAGTGCATTTTGAAACAGCATTATAAAATAAAGAAAAAGGATTGTGTAAAATAATATTCCGAGTTTTTTTTTAATACTATGATATTGAACAATGCCAGTGTTGGTTGACTTTAAAATTTTATTTTTATGGCTAATGTTATACAAATTTGAACTCAATAAAAAACAAAAGATTAACAATAGGACAAGTTAGTAGAAGAGAATACTCTTAACATGAAACCTTAGCAAAATAATGCTAGGAAAAATAAACCTGTTGCTATTAAGCCAATTTCGACTCACAGCCTATGTGTTTTAGAATAGAACTGTGCTCCATAGGGGCTTCCTGTTAGCAGCAGATTACCAGGCCTTTGTTCTAGGCACATCAGGGTGGGTTCACACCATCAACCATTTGCTTAGCAGTCAAGTACGTAACAGTTTGTGCTACCCAGGAGATCCAGTAAGATAGTATAGACAAAAAATATATATAAACAATAACAAGCAAAGTATAATACTCATATAAATTTAACAATGTACAAATATAATACATTTTCTAAAAAATACAGGACTGATTTTATCAGGTTATACTGCTAATCATTCACCAGGGCACATAGACATATGTGACAAGTTCCTGCTTAATTTGTACATATGTTTAAGATTGATTGTCTAATGCCAATAAAACAATTTAAAAGATTCCCTACTATTATTAATTTCTTAGCATAAATATTGGCTTCTAACAAACTGTGAATAACATTGTAAAGAATGAGGATCTAGAGCACTTAATTGTCCTCATGTGGAACCTGTACATGGACCAAGAGTCAGTCATTAGAACAGAATAAATGTTTATAATTAGAAAAGTATGCATTCTGGTTGTGTCCTTTTACCATACATATCCACTCTGTAAGCTGAGGAACTACTCAAGTAAACTGGATTATTAAAGAAGAACATGGTATCAGGACTGGAAGAAGACTCATCAAAAATCCATAATATACAAATGGCACAATATTGCCCATTGAAAGCAAATAAGACTTGATGTGCTTACTGGAGAAGATCAAAGCCTTTAGTATGGATTACAACTCAGTGAAAAAACAACAAAAATCCTTAAACTGGACCAATAAATAGCATTATGATAAACAGAGAAAAGATTGAAGTTGTCAAAGATTTCATTGTACTTGGATCCATAATCAATACTCATGGAAGCAACAGTCAAGAAATCAGATTACATATTTTAGTTGGTAAATCTGCTAGGGAAAAAAAACAACCTAAACCAATTGCCATCAAGTGGATTTTGACACATAGGAACGCTGTATTGAGTTTCTGAGGTTGTAAATCTTTACCAGAGCAGCCTCATCTTTCTCTGACAGAGAGACTGTTGAGTTTGACTGTGGACCTTATAGATAGTAAGTAGCCCAGTGCTTACCATACAGTGCTGTAAGATCTCCTAATCTGCTGCAAGAGACCTCTTAAAAATGTTAAAGAGCAAATATGCTACGTTGAGAATTAAAATACCTAACCTAAGTCACAGTATTTTCAATTGCCTCATATGCATCTGAAAGTTGGCCAATGAATAAGGAAGACATAAGAATCGATGCATTTGAACTATGGTATCAGTGAAGAATATTGTAAGTACCATGGACTGTCAAAAACCACACAAACAAATCTGTCTTGCAGAAAATACATCCAGAATGCCCCTTAAAATTAAGACCGGGAGACTTCCTCTCAGGACCAGCCTGTGGTAAAGAACATCATGCTTGGTAAAGTCAGCAAACGAAACAGAAAACCCCACCACCAAGATGGACATACTGATGGCAACAATGGGCTCAAACATAACAAGAGTTGTGAGGATGGTGCAGGACTGGGCAGTGTTTTGTGCTGTGGTATATGGGGTCTATCTATAAGTCAGCTGACTCAGCTCCACTTAACAACAACAGAACAAATATATGCCTTAAATTCACCATTATGAATAAAACTCTATTAGTAAACCTATGAATTTAGTCACTAAAACATTTTTTGACCATTTTATCGTAATTTGTGGCACTGTAGGATAAGCACTTGACTGCTAACCACAAGGCCAGCAGTTCAAACCCACCAGTCGCTCCCCAGAAACCCTATACAGGGTCGTTATGAGTTGAAACTTAACAACAATTATAGTTTGGATGAAATTAACTCAATGGCAACTAATAATAGCTGAGCTGCCCTACTACAAACAAATAACCACATTGTACTCTACTCTTTTTACTTTTTGTTTGTTTGTTTGTTAAGTGCCGTCGAGTCGGTTCCGACCCATAACGACCCTGTATAGGGTTTCCGAGGGTGTAAATCCTTACGGGAGTAGAAAGCCTCATCTTTCTCCCGCGGAGCGGCTGGTAGTTTCGAACCGCTGACCTTAAGGTTCGCAGCCCGATTCGTAACCACTACGCTACCAGAGCTCCTTTTTCTTTTTACTTAAAAACAGATAAATTTTTCCAAAGGAAATTCTTAAGCTCATTAGATACCTAGTATTCATTTAAACTCATTTTATTTAACACCACATAAAAGACCTATTCACAGGTTATATTGCCGTCTTTTTCCTTTCCAGATGATTAGTTAGATTCATTTTTAAATGGAAGATATACTCTAGGTATTTAAAAGTAGGGCATCTCTTCCTTTCAGCTTTCAGAAAGAAAGGAATGTTTCACTTTCCCTATGGAAAGCTCTGGTATCTTGCTCCTCTTGAAACAGGAAATAATCTTTGCTTTTTCTATACTTCTGTTCTTTCCTCTCTTCATCAGTATTGAGCCTCTATCTTATTTCAATGTAAAAAGTAGTTGTTTCATTCTAGGTCATTTCAGACTTGTACTTTAATGGAAGTAAATAGAAACAGTTAATCTTTAATAGTAAAATGTAGTAGTATAAAATGTTTTTAGTAGTATAAAATGTTGACTCCCCCACTACATTAAAAAGTATTCTTAAGCCTTAGGGTTCCGTGAAAGACAATGCCCAGGAATTATCTTTCAGCCAGACAGTAGACAGACCTATAAAGTGAACAATTACACCCATGAGGAACATACTCCTCAGAAAAACCAACCACGTGAGACCAAAAGGGAATCATTTGCCCAAAAACAAAGTTTAGAAGGCAGTAAGGGGCAGCAAAGAAGGATCAAGGAAATGTGGAAACCAGGAAGGAAGTGCAAACAATGCTGCTACATTGAGAGGATACAATAAAATATGTGTAAGTTCTTAAATGGAAAATTAATGTGCCCTGTAAACTGTCCCCAAGAGTACAGAGTGGAGCTGCAAATTACATGATTTCAAAGCTTTGACCTTTCAGAAGCAAATCACTAGGCCTGACTTGGAAGGCATTTTGGGGTGATGGTTTTGAATTGCTTACCTTTCTGTTAGTGGGCCAGCACTTAAATACATAAATATGTTTGTGTTACCCTCTATTAACTGCCTAAACCATATTCATTTAATGGTCCTGTTCAAAATGTTTACAGTCTCACAGTGACCCTGTATAGGTTTCTGAAACTAAAAATCTTTACGGGAACAGAAAGTCTCCTCTTTCTCCCACAGAGTGGCTGGTGGATTTGAACCGCCAACGTTGTGGTTAACAGTCGAGTGCTTATCAAACAGCACCACCAGTTCTCATATATATGTGTGTGTAGCACTATAGCACTGGTGTAGCACTACAGGATCAACACTAGATTTTAAGGACAGCTTGAACTACAAGGTCAGCAATTCAAACCCACCAGTCGCTCCTAGGAAACCCTATATAGTGTCGTTATGAGTCAGGACCAACTCAATGGCATTGAACAACAACAGCAACAATATACATATATATCCAACATATATATATTCAACAAAAAAAAATTCATCCACAGTTCCAGAATTTGGCTCCTATAGGGTGCCAAAAAGGGTTGAGTGCATGGCTGCTAGCTGAAAGGTTAGTGGTTCAAATTCACTTAGAAGCACTTTAGAAGAAAAGCCTGCTGCTCTGCTTTCAGAAAAATCATTGCCATTAAAAATCCCATGGTGCACAGTGCTACTGTAACACAGAGGACATCACCATGATGTAGAATTCATTTCACAGCAACTGGTTTACAAACCATCGAGTTGGTTCGGACTCATTGCGACCCTGTATAGTATTTTCAAGGACACACTGGTGGTTTTGACCTGATGACTTTATGGTTCTAAGTTCATTGCTGATCTTACAGCACCACACCAGGAAAAATATTAGAAAATCAGTATTTAGGATCTTATCTTGTTCATTTGGGTTTCTTCATAAACACATTAACTTTACTTCATATTAAAACTTCTGTTTTATAAGTATTGGCTGGGCTCTTGTGACACTAAGCTAGATGATCTTAATTTTACAATTTTAAGAATTTATATATGATGTTCTTTCCTATTATTGGCAAATATATTATTGTAAAGATATATCATTAATTATTTTATTGAAAATATATGGATCTTTTATGATTATAATTTGAATAACAATAGTATTGGATTTGAACATTGGCCTATTTCTCATGAATCTTGTTGAGAACAAAGCAAAAGGATCAGCAGTTGGAAAATATGGTCTTGGTGATATAAATGATGTCAAAGATCACACGATAGAATTTTGCAAGACCAATAAATTATGCATTGCAAATACCTTTATTAACAACATAAATGAAAACCTTGCTAGATAAAATACGCAGGAATCAAGTTGACTACATCTGTGAAAAAAAAGGAGGGATAAGCTGAATATCATCAGACAGAATAAAGTTAGGGATCAATTGCACAACAGACTATCAATTGTTCATACACAAGTTCAAGTTGAAGCTGAAGGAAATTAAAGTAAGCCCACAAGAGCAAAAGTACCACCTTGAGTATATTCCACCTAAATTTAGAGATCATCTCAAGGGTATATTTGATGCATTGAATACTAATGAGAGAAGATTAGGTGAGTTGTGGGAAGACATCAAGAACATCAAACATGAAAAGAGCAAAAGGTCATTAAAAGACAGTAGAGAAAGGATAGCACGGATGTCAGAATAGACTGAAGCATGCTCTTAAACTTAGAGCAGCTAAGGCAAATGGAAGAAATGATGATGTTAAAGAGTGGAAGAGATTTCAAAGGCTATTTTGAGAAGCCAAAGTGCAATGAATGTTTAAAAATGTCCAAAGTCATAGAATTAGAAACCAAAAGTGAAAAAGATGTTAGGTATTTCTCAAGTTCAAAAAACTGAAGAAAATATCAGTCTTTGAGTTACAATATTAAAGGCTTTTATGGGGGAAAAATTGAATTACTCATCAA
>NW_006408519.1:58458917-58460988 GCF_000296735.1 Chrysochloris asiatica
TAATTTCATCTGGGGGTCCTCTGCTGGGATTCCCCTCTTCCATATCTTAGATCTCTTCCCTTTATCCACAGGTCCTGTCCTAAGCTTCCCATGAAGTCTCATGGAGAGTTGGTAACATTTTCTATACTGTAGAAAATTGTTGGTAAAATATTGCTCTCCACATTTTCAAAGGCTTGCAATGGACCAACCTAATCCATATTTGTTATATAGTAGAACATATTTGCAATGCTAATGTATTGCTTTTTATTGGTGCTTTCAGTGAAGTTCTTCAGGTGAAAAAATAACATAGGTTACAACTAGCCAACTTGAAAAAAGAGATAAAGGAGGTTATTTCTACCAGAGGCCTGGAGTCTAAAATTTTGCACAGCAAAAATATTCAGTTGTTTCTCCGAAATAGAAATAGTTTCAAGTCATGACTGAAAGCAGCAGCTTTTGCAGGAAATATGAATGTGGCCTCAATTCCTCTTCTAGTATTTTCTTTTAAAAGTGAAGCAAGACACCTCCTTTTTACTAGAAGAACTGGATCATGCCAGACTACTGTTGGTGAATGTTTTGATCACAGATTTCGTAAGAGAATCCTGACTAAAAGAAAGAATATGTGGAACAGAATGTCAACTGCTCATAAAATCCAGAATTTCTGGAGTCAAGAGTCTTGATGAACCCTTAAAACTATTGCCCTGAAATTATCTTTAAACTTTAAACAAAAAGTACCCCTGAAATCTGCATTCAACTTACATCAGCAAAAAATAACCTGTAAAAATCCCCTAAGAATATCATACTCTCCAAAGTTTATGACAAATGTGACTATGAAGGATAATGGACAAAGAGGTTTGGTTTTGTTTTGCAAAAAACAGAACCAGAAACTCCTAGGTTGACTAATGGAGGAATAGACTATTTCAAGAGAAGAGCACCTTTGCTACCCCTGTCCAGCAGAATATGAAAATTGTGATGAATTATTTTGAAATAGGAGCTCTTATTTTATACTGATTATTCTAAGAACAGATCATTTTAGCTTTTAGATTACTGGCCCATGAGAAACTGCATTTGGACTTTGTGGAAAAGACTGATTCACTAAGGGATTGTGAATTTCTTGTTGGATGAGTTAATATGATTATTGGTGTTTGTCTCTCTTAGGAAGAGAGTGAAAATGATTCTTCAGTAGAAAGAAGGGTGTGCATTGCTATTTGAATGGCCAAAGGAGGGTTTTTTTGCTATTCCTGTGAGGACCCATTTGTAGTCATCTGGTCCACTGGTGTCATTGGTCTGATATCATCCACTTGCCAGCTATTTGCAAGTCCTTCCCCTGAAAGAATCTGTCACATAGCCATCCATAACCTTAATTGTTCTTGTTAGCAGACAGAACAAGGAATGGCAAGAGGGATGTGTTTAGATTCAACTAGTCTCTGCATTGTTGTGGTACCCTATGTCCCTTCATTTTATGATCCCAATTGGCCACCTCAAGGGAGCATATCAACATGTCCACTTTCTGAGTCCAATTACCTTCTGATCCTAGAAGGGAGTTCTTCTGATGGGTATCAATATATACTACTCTGGTGTACCCCTTAAGTTCCCAGAGAGCTTTTTGCCCCACATGGTGTCCCTTTAATGGTCAGTTGTACATTGCCCATTTCTTTAATATATCCAGGTCACTGACCAATGCCCATGAATCAGTAAACATCTGAACATGTGGGTCCTCACCATTGTCCAGTTCTTCCATCACAGCTAGGAAGAAAACATGCAGTTTAGTCCATTGAGCTTACCTTTCCTTACCTACTTCCGTCAGTGTCATTCTATCTACTGATAATGCAGCCTTTACACATCAAATGCTGTCCAGGTACTCTGGAAGAGGCATCTATGAACCAAGCACGTTCTTCTTGTCTGCAGAAAGTTGTTTACAGGCATTGTCCAGGTGTAATGAACTCTGGCAGCTTCTCAGGTAGTTCCATGGTAGGACCTATGGGAAAAAAAGGTTACCTGCTCGTGGATACAGTCAGTGCCTTCCTGCAAGCCCCCAGGAGCTTATTCCCTTTCAAAACATTTAATTTTATTATGGAATATGGACACTGCCTTA
>NW_006408519.1:58461564-58468560 GCF_000296735.1 Chrysochloris asiatica
TGTACTTCTTCCAAGACAGATTTGTTCTTCTGGGATTTCATGATACTTTAAATATTCTTTGCAAACACTGTAATTCAAAGGCATCAATTCATCTAGATTCTTCCTTATTCATTGTCCAGCTTTCACATATTTATGAAGTGATTGAAAATACTATGACTTAGATCAAGCACACCTTAGTCCTCAAAGTGGTGTACTTGTTCAACACTTTAAAGAGGTCTTTTGCAAAAAGATTTTCCCAGTGAAATACATAATTTTGTTTCTTGACTGCTGCTTCCATGAGCATTGATTATGTATCCAAGTAAAACGAAATCCTTAACAACTTTTATCTTTTCTCTGTTTATCATGATATGGTTTACTGGTCCAGTTGTGATGATTTTTGTTTTATTTACATTAAGTTGTAATCAATGTCCAATAGGAGTGATAATTACCTTTCAAATGTCATGTATCATGTTGGAACATCAGGAAAGTTTCTAGACCAGAATCCTGATGGTAGTCATAGGGCAGAATTCTTAGGGTTTTGCCATAATCTCCAGTCTGGATACGCATGTGTGGCAGACACCTCCAAAAGCATGTCTAAATGTAAATCATAATGCCCTGAAGATGAGGAGAGTTGGACTCCTTTCTGTATCCCAGACATTGCTGTTGTTGCTCAGGCCCCCATTGGAATGCAGTTTTCTTCCCAGTGATTTTAAGGATAGGACCCAGTACTAGCCCCAGATGTGGATTCTATGTCCTCCAAAATCCAAATGGATCAACCAAAGTTAGGCCTCCTGCTTATTCTTGAGAGTAGGTAATACCCCCAAAAAACTCATTCTTGGTTGCCAACGGAAAGTCATAGTTTGCTTCAGTCAAAGTTATTCCCAAGAATTTCACCATTTGTTTAGGGTCCTGGATTTCTTCTGTATTTATTAATGGGCTTCTGTCAGTTGTGTGGGCCACCAACCTTGTCAAATCTTTGCTAGCCTGTTCTTCCATGTCTGGTATTAACATATTATCCTCACTGTACTTGATATTGGCACAAAGTCTAAGATTCTTCTAACCATACTATGGTAGTAAGCCAGTGAATTCAAATAAATTTTTAGCTACATGCTGAGTGTGAACTGGGTTATTTCCCACATGAAAGTAAACTGGCTAATTGTTCTGAGATTGTAATGAAGAAATAGGCATTTTCAAGATCAACCACTGAGTACGAGTCTCCTTTAGCCTGCTGTGTTTTTTGCACCATCAATACCTGTCTGGAACAATTGAAAACATTTTATTTAGGCATCAAAAATCTACAAATTGAATTATTTCAACAAACTAATGCAGCACTTGAGACACTTACTCATCTATGCCAAGAAATTTGGAAGACAGTTATCTGGCCAACTGGTTGAAAGAGATCCATATTTGTGCCTATTCCAAAGAGAGGTAGCCCAACGAATGCAAAATTCATTGAACAATGGCATTAATGTCATATGCAAGTAAAATTTTGTTGAACATAATTCAAAATGGCTGCAACAATACTTCAATAGGGAACAGCTAGAAGTTCAAGAAGAAATCAGACTAGGACATGGAAAGAGGGCTATCAACGCTGATGTCAGATGTATCTTTGCTGAAAGCAGAGAATACCAGAAAGATGTTTACCTGTGCTTTATTAATTATGCAAAGACTTTCTACTATGTAGATCATGACAAGCTATAAATAACATTGCAAATAATAGATATTCCAAAACACATAATTGTGCTCATGAGGAACTTCTACATATACCAAGAAGTAGTTGTTGAGACTGAATAAGGGGATATTGAATGGTTTAAAATCAAGAAAGATGTGTGTCAGTGTTGTATTCTTTCACCATAGTTATTCAATTAGTATGCTGAGCAAATAATTCTTGTCAGTGGAATATATGAAAAAGAATGTGGCATCAGGATTAGACACATTAATAACCTGCAATCCCAAGATGAGACAACCTTGCTTGCTGAAAGTTAAGAGGACTTAAAATACTTACTGATGAAGATTAAATACTTAGAGCCCTCAATATGGGTTGCACATCAGTGTAAAGAAATCAAAACTCCTCACAACTGGAATATGTTAAATGGAGCAAAAATTGAAGTTGTCAAAGACTTCATTTTGCTAGGATCCACTATCAACACGAATGGAAGCAGCAGTCAAGAAATTAAATGTTGTATTGCATTAAACAAACCAGCTGCATGAGACCTCTTTAAAGTGTTCAAGAACAAAATATCA
Source organism: Chrysochloris asiatica (assembly GCF_000296735.1). Taxonomy (NCBI): domain Eukaryota; kingdom Metazoa; phylum Chordata; class Mammalia; order Afrosoricida; family Chrysochloridae; genus Chrysochloris; species Chrysochloris asiatica. The sequence goes on from NW_006408519.1 coordinate 58,463,788, forward strand.
GTTTGAAGACTAAGGTACGCCTGAGCTAAACCCTGGTATTTTTAATAGCTTCATATGCATGTGAAAGTTGGTCAATGAATAAGGAAGACCATAGAGGAATTGATGCATTTGAGTTATGGTATTGGAGCAAATCTTAGAAGTACCATGGACTGCCAGAAGAACAAACAAATCTGTGTTGGAAGAAGTACAGTCAGAATGTTCCTTAGAAGCCAAGAAAATGAGACTTCACCTCTCATATTTTGGACATTTTGTCAGAAGGGACCAGACCCAGGAGAAGGACATCTTGCTTTTTAAAGTGGAGGGCCAGCGAAAAACAGGAATGAGATGGATTGGCACAGTGGCAGCAGCAATGGGCTCAAGGATGGCAATTGTGAGAATGACAAAGGATCAGACAGTGTTGCGTTCTGTTGTGCATAGGGTGGATATAAGTTGGGACGGACTTGACAACACCTAAAAACAGAAATAATCTACTGTTAATTTCCATGAGCCATCTGTCTCTTTCACAGGCCATATGGGACTGTTATACATAGACTTTGTTGGCACCAACTCTCAAGCCTTGTCTTTAATCAAAGCAATAATCTTCTTTTCTCCACCAGTACATTGACAGGGAGCTTCCAGAAATTCAAGACTGATTTAGTAGAAGACATCAAATGAGGGATATCATTGCTGACTTCAGATGAATGAATGCCAGAAAGATGTTTACTTGTGCTTTATTGACTATGCAAGGCATTCAACTGGGTGGAGCATAACAAATGTGCATAACATTGGGAATGGGTTTTCCAGAAAACTTGATTGTGCTCATCAGGAAGCTGTACATAGACCAAGAGGCAGTGATTCAAACAGAACAAAAGAATATTTCAAAATAGTTTAAAATCAGGAAGGTGTGGATCTGGGGTGTATCCTTTCACCATACTCATTCAATTTGTATGTTGAACAAATAATCTGAGAAGCTGAATGATATGAAGAAGAGAGTAGCATCAGGACCGGAGGGATACTCTAACAATCTTAGATATGCAGAGGACAGAACATTGCTTGCTGGAAGTGAAGAGTACTTGAAATAGTGATGAACATTAAAGACTACAGCCTTCAGTATGGATTGCACCTCAATGTAAAGAAAATGAAAATCCTCACGATTTAACTGTAAAAACACAGTGGATGTCATGTCTGACTTTCTCTGACTTCACAAGGGGAAAGGATAATCAAACTCAAAATCAGCACAAGGTCAATTCCTACGTGGCAGAGGCCAGACATGCCTCTAGAACCTTCTTTGTCCTCTTCCGACACCAACTCTTCCTCCCACAGCATTCTCTGCTTCACATCTAGTTTGATAATCTGCTGCAGTGAACACACAGAACTCAGATAAAATACTCATGATTATGGGGTTTAAATAAAGAAGTGAACAGGTTACAATTCAGGATCATAAACAACTCAGGATGCAGCAATTCTTCAGTCGGGAATTCTTATTGTCTGCCATAGGACAGCCACACCTCACTCTTGTCTTCAGCCTTTCAATCATGTGGCCCTTTGGCTTCTGTTCTGCTTGTTGTTGTTGTTAAGTGCCATCGAGTCGGTTCTGACCCATAGTGACCCTGCATAGGGTTTCCAAACAGTGACTGGTGAGCTTGAACCGCCGACCTTGCAGTTCAAATGGCTTTGCAGTCTGGTGCATTAACCCACAACACCACACCAGAACTCCCTGCTCTGCTTAGACAAGTAGACAAGTGTTAAAATGCTCCTCTAACCAGTTTGTAAATGTCCAAAGGGCATATTCTGTAAGCCAATCTTCTGCCTGTAGGCACTCAGTTTTATTGGTCCATGAGTCAATGAGTCAGGAAGACCACAGCGGCTCTGTCTCTCCATGCCACTACCTCTGCTGTCACCACTTTCTCAGGTAGGAGTCTAATGTTCCTTCTTCTTTCTTGATAGTCTTCTTTTTTGATAGTCTTGGGGCCATTTGTTTTTGCTTCTGAGAAGTCTCCATTTAAGCCAAGCTGGATGACAAATCTAACCAATCCCAGTGTTAGAGTCCTGTACACCTTATTTTCATGGTCCCAAACCTAATCATTTGATGGTAGACTTTGGAAGGAAAAGTCATATCAAGTAAGTTCCAGATAAAACAGGGACCAATAACAGAAAAGTTTAAAGTTGCCTAAGACTTTATTTTTCTTGAATGCACAATCAACAATCAAAGAAGCAAAGCAGCAGTCAAGAAACCAAATGATATTCAAACAGAACTATGGAATATTGAATGGTTTAAAGGTATGAAGAAAAAAGAAAGGTGTAAACCATGGCTGTATTTTTCACCATACTTATTCAATTTGTATGCTAAGCAAATATCAGAGAAGACGGATTATATGAAGAACATGTCATCAGAATTGGAGGAAGACTCATTAACAGCTTACAATATACAGATGATACAACCTTGCTTGCTGAAAGCAAAGAAGACTTAAAATACTGATGAAGACCAAAGACCACAGCCTTCAGTATAGATTGCACCCAAATGGAAAGAAAACAAAAATCCTCACTGCTAGACCAATAAATAACATCAAGATAAATAGAGAAAAGATTGAAGTTGCCAAATACTTCATTTTTCTCGGATCTACTATCAACACTCATGGAAGCAGTCAAGAAATCATGATGTGTTGCCCTAGGCAAATCTGCTGTACCAAGACTTCTTTAAAGTATTCAAGAGCAGAGATATAAGTTTGAGGACTAAGGTGCTCATGACTCAAGCCATAGTATTTTCAATAGCCTGATCTGTGTATGAAAGTTACAGTGTGAAGCTAATAGAAGAATTGAAGCAGTTGAGTTATGGTGTTGGAGAAGAGTATTAAAAGTACCATGGACTGTTAGAAGAACAAATGAATCTGTGTTGGAAGAACCACAGCCAGAAAATCCTTAGAAACAAGGATGGTGAGGCTTCATCTCTCTTACTTTGGACATACTATCAGGAGAGACCAGCCCCTGGAGAAAGGGCATGATGTTTTGTAAAGTGACAAGTCAGCGAAAAAGAGGAAAGCCCCCAATGAGATGGATTGACATGATGGCAATAGCAATGGAATCAACAGTAGTAACTGAAGATGGTGCAGGACCAGGGAGTGTTTCATTGTGTTATGCATAGGGTTGCTATGAGGTGAAACAAACTCGATTGCACCTAACAACAACATATGTATGTGAAAGTCAAACAATGACTAAGCAAGTCTGTAGAAGGATCCATGTATTTGAATTATGGTGTTTGCAAAATTATTTGACAGCCTCATGGACTGCCTGAAGAACAAATCTGTCTAGGAAAAAACATAGCTGGAATGCTCCTTAAAAGTGAGAATGGCAATGGCGAGGCTTCATATATTGTACTTTGGATACGACAGAAGGGACCATCCCTGGAGAAGCACATTATGCTTGGTAAAGGGGGCCTGGGGGACTATCAACAAAGAGAAACAACCATCAACAGGATGTGCTTTAACACAGTGATTGCTACAAGGGGCTCAATTAGGAACAATTATGAGAATAGTGCCAGACTAGGCAGGGTTTGTTCTGTTGTTCATAGGGTTCCTAAAAGTCAGAACTGATTTGAGGGAAACCAACAACAACAACAACAACAATGGTTGTTGTTATTGTTAGGTGCCATTGAGTCAGTCCCGACCCATAGCGACCCTATGCATAGCAGAACGAAACACTGCCCAGTTCTGAGCCAACCTCACTACTGTATATTCAACAACAATTGTTGTTGTTGTTGTTAAGTGCCGTCGAGTTGGTTCCAACCCATAGCGATCCTGTACAGGGTTTCCGAGGGTGTAAATCTTTACGGGAGTAGAAAGCCTCATCTTTCTCCCATGGAGTGGCTGGTAGTTTAGAAACGCTGACCTTAAGGTTCGCAGCCCGATTTATAACCACTACGCTACCAGAGCTCCTTTTTAGCTACTATATATTCTTCTATTTTCTTTTGATAATATTCTGCCCATAGATTCTTTCAATATTGCAATTCAAGAGTTGGTGATAGTCTTCAGTTACTTCTGCTTGGAGAATGCCAAAACTGTTCATCCTTTTTGATTTTCTAATTTAGGTCTTTGCAGATTTCATTATATAATACTTTACTTGATTTTCACAAGCTGTCCTTTCAATTCTCTGTTCATCTGTTTTACTTCTCCATTTTTTCCATAAGCTTTAGTGATTCAAGAACAAATTTAAGAGTATTTTGGCTACCATTTCAGTATTTACTTTTAGTCTTTTTAATGGCCTTTTGCTTTCTTCATATATAATGTTCTTCATGTCATCACATAACTCATCTGATCTTTGATCGTTACTTCGTAATGTGTTAAATCTGTTCTTGAGGTGGTCTTTAAGTTTAGATGGGGTACACTCAAAGTCTTAATTTGGCTCTCATGGAATTCTATTCCATTTCTTTACCTAAACTAAAAAATGGATGAGAAAAATTGATGGTCTGGTGAACAGTAGTTTCCTGGCCTTGTTCTTATTGATTATATTCAGCTTCTCCATCATCCTTTTCCACAGATGTCATTAATTTGATTCCTGTGTATTCCATCTGGCAAGGTCTACATGAATGTTGTTGTTGTTGTTCGATGTCAACAAATTGGTTCTGACTCATAGCAACCCTATGCACAACAGAACAAAACACTTGCCCTGTCCTGGTTCAACCTCACAATTGTTGCCTCGCTTGAGCTCATTGATGCTGCCACTTTGCCAATCCATCTCTCTGGGGGTCTTCCTCCTTTTCTCTGACCCTCTACCTTACCAAACATGATATCCTTCTCC
>NW_006408519.1:58470550-58473418 GCF_000296735.1 Chrysochloris asiatica
TAAAGAAGGTATTTGAAGTGAAAAAAATCATTGATTTTGCAGAATTCTATCATGCAATCTCCAGTAGCATTTCTATCACCAAGGCCATATTTTCCAACTACTGATCCTTCCTCTTTGTTCCCAACCTTTAGTCTTTGTTTATGTTGCTGTCAAAAGGTATTTGTTATTGATATTCCGAAACTGAATTACATATCTCCAACATCATTTCTATTACTGAGATCATGTTTTCCAACTACTAATCCTCCTCTTTGTTTCTAATGATCACATTCCAATCACTAGTAATTATCAATGTATCTTGATTGCCTGTTTGATCAATTTGAGATTTCAGGAGTTGGTAAAATCTTCAGCTCTGGCAATAGTGGTTGGTATGTTAATTTGAATAGTAGTCAAATTAACTGAACTTCCTTGTACGTATATAGGTATTAACCTATCTATACAGAAATATTGTTGTATTTTAGTATAGATCTTTCCATTTTTTTATTCTTGGCATACTAGACCATACGATTATTTGATTCAAAATGGCCAGTACCAGTCCATTTCAGCTTACTAAAGCCAAACTTGTTGATCTTCAAGAGTTCCATTTAATGTTTGGAATTTCCAATTCTCTTTGATTCATGTTTTGTACATTCCATATCTTGATTATCAATAGATGTTTACAGGTGTTTCTTCTTAATTTGAGTCATGCAGAAGAATGTTTCATCATATTAGAGGAAGACTCATTAACAATTTGCAATATGAAGATGACACAACTTTGCTTGCTGAAAGTAAAGACTTGAAGCACTTACTTGTAAGACTAAAAGAGTAAGCCTTTGGTCTGGAGTACACCTTAACACAAAGAAAACAAAATTCCTCACTTCTGGACCGATAAACAAAATAATTATTCTGTCTTAATTACCTAGTGTTGCTGTTCCAGCAATAGCATCAGTGGATGACTTTAACAAACATAAAATTATGTTTCTCATAGTTTAAGTGGCTAGAATAATTGTCTTCTTTCAATATCTGTGAGTCCAGCATTCCTTATAAAATAAAAGGTGACATAACACCCAAGGGAAATTCCCCTTACTTTGAATCAAGGCTTGACTTGAGAAGAATGGTGACTTCAGTAAACATGATGTATCCCAACCTAATCCTTCCTCATTAACAAAACAAGGATAAGGGTCTTTATTGTTGGTGTTGTTGTTAGATGCCCTCCAGTCTGTTCTGACTCACAGTGACCCTATGCACAACAGAATGTAACACTGCTTTGTTCTGTGTCATCCTCACAATTGCTGTTACATTCGAGTCCATTTCCACTGCCACGGTGTCAATAAATCTCATTGGGGGATCTTCCTGTTTTTTCACTGTCATTCCACTTTATCAAGCATGACATTCTCCATGAGAGATCAAGTCTTGCCATCCTGACTTCTAAGGAGCATTCTGGCTGTATTTCTTCCAACACAGATTTGTTTGTTCTGGTAATCTGTGGTACTTTTAATATTCTTCTCCAACACCATAATTCAAATGCATCAGTTTTTCTATGGTCCCACTTATTCATTGTCCAATTTTCACATGTATATGAGGAGATTGAAAATACCATTGCTTAGATCTGAAACACCTTAGTTTTCTTTATATTGAGCTGCAATCCTTACTGAAGTCTATAGTCTTTGATCTTCCTCAGTGTTTTCAGCAAGCAAGGTTGTATCATCATTGTTAAAGAGCCTTCCTCCAATCTTGATGTCATGTTCTTTTTCATATAATCAGCTTCTCAGATTATTCCCATAGCATACAGCTTGAATAAGAATGGTGGAAGGATACAACCTTGGTGCACACTTTTAATGATGTTAAACCATTCAGTATCCTTTGTTGTCTTCTAACAATTGCCCCTCTTTGTCTATGTACAGGTTCTTCATAAGCACAATGAAGTGTTCTGGAATACCCATTGTTTGCAATGTTACCCATAGCTTGTCATGATCACAGCTGAATGCCTTTGAATAGTTAACAAAACAAAAGTAAAAATCTTTGTGGTATTCTCTGCTTTCAGCCAAGATCTTTTAATTTCAGTACTGATATCCCTTCTTTCACCTCCTCTTCTGAATCCAGCATGAATTTCTGGCAGTTTTCTGTCAATGTACTGTTACAATTGTCTTTGAATTATCTTCAGCAAAATGTTACTTGCATGTAATATAAATGACATTGTTTGATGATTTATTTATTTTGTTAGGTCACCTTTCTTTGGAATGGATAGAAACATGGATCTCGTCCAAACCGTTGTCTAGGTAGCTTTGTTTCTAATTGCTTGACATAAGTAAGTGAGTACCTCCAGTTCTGTATCAGTTTGTTATAAGATTTCAGTTTATATTCTGAAAATTCTTAGTCTTGTTTTTAACCAATGCCTTCAGTGCAGCTTGGACTTCTTCCTTCAATACCATTGATTCTGATCATATGCTACCTCTTGAAATGTTTAAACATTGACCATTGCTTTCTGGTGTAGTGATTCTGCATATGCCTTCGATCTTCCTTTGATGCTACCTGCGTCACTCAATATTTTGCCAATAAAATCCTTTAGCTTTTCAAGTCGAGTCTTCACTTTTTTCCTTCAGTTCTTTCAGCTTGAGAAATGCTGAAAGTGTTATTCCCTTTTGGTTTTCTAACTCCAGGTCTTTGAACATTTCACTATAATATCTGCCTTTGTCTTATTGAGTTGCCCTTTGAAATTTTCTGTACAGCTTTTACTTCATCATTTCTTCCATTCACTTTGGCTTCTCTACATTCAAGTCTTTTCTAACATCCATTTTTGTCTCTTCTTTCTTTCTTGTCTTTTTAATGACCTTTTGCTTTCTTCCTGTATGATATTCTTGATTTCATCCCCACCCTCTTCTGGCTTTCAGT
>NW_006408519.1:58474064-58478330 GCF_000296735.1 Chrysochloris asiatica
GAATCCTCTTCAACTTATTGCTTCTGGCCTAGTGAATCATGAATGTCTGATTTAAAATGGCCAATACCAGTTCATTTCAACTCATTAATGTATTGGATATCAATGTCTAGGCATTCTATTTAATTTTCAACAACTTCCAATTTTTTTAGAGTCTTATCTCGTACATTCCATGTTCTGGTCATTATTGGATGTTTACTGCTGTTTCTCTTCAATTTGAGTTGTGCCTCATCAGCAAATGAAGGTTCTGAAAACTTGACTCCATCCGTGTCATCATATCAACTCTATTTTGAAGAGGCATCTCTTCCCCAGTGGTATTTTGAGTGACTTGCAACCTCAGGGGCTCATTTTGCTGCACTATATCTGACAGTATTCTGCTGTTATTCATAAAAATTTCAGTGTGAATTTCATTCAGAAGTGATACGTATTACCATCCACACAAAAGAGATATATTTCCCACATTAAAGGTAAAAAATTCTTCCTTTGTTGACATATCCCATTCTAGTTACTGCCTGAGTGTTTAAAAAAGAAAAACAGCTAAAAAAAAATACTATATTGATAGGAATTATCCTAAATCTGCATAGTAGTTAGGGAAAATTGATGTGTTTATTATGTAGAATATTTCTATCCATAAACATAAACATATTTCATTTTTTTCCTTTGATCAGCGTTGTGTAGTTTTAGCATCCAATAAGTGTTTTACTGTATTTATGCAAAAGCAGCCTTTCTGGCAATTAAATATATTATTAAATAAGTAAATACTGAATTGTATTTAGTAATGCCATTTAACAGAAAATATACGAGTATATATTTCAGTGACTATGTCAGATTAAAAAGACTTTCTTCATTTGTCTTGCATTTGAACATTTTCCTTTTACCATAGACTATTACTTATGTATGGAAATAGTCCAATACACTTGTTGCCTTTGTTTTTTATGCCCTGTTTGTATTAAATACTAAAATGTGTAAGAAATTCAAGGTAATTTTTATCTATTGTCATCCAATTCTGACTTACTACTCCTAGTGTAACCTTCAAGTAATTATTATACTTGATACACATGGGTTAGACTGAGGTATAAACTCTTTGTATAAAATTTAAATGATTTGAAAAAACAAAAACTTACTTTTTCACCAAACTCAAATTTCCTTTATTTTTATTAGCTTAATTTAATAAGAAATTCAATATTCATTTTTCAGAAAAAAAGTGAGAAATAGTAGAGATAATTCTTTGTAAATGCATTTCAATAGTCCATTCATTGAAACAAAAAAAATTTTTCCTTAATGTTTACTTTTCTGAAAGGGGATTTATTGGTTTTACCAGATTGTTAAACAGACTTGAGATGAAGAAAACAATAAGGGTATTGTCTAAGAGGATTCTTCTAAGTCTGTACTGCATAATGGTGTTTGTCATTTAAAGATTTATTTAAAGAATTGTACCACAAATTTGAGTCCTGATGTGGTGCTTTAGGACAAACATTACGCTGCTAACCACAAGACTGGCAGTTCAAATCCATCAGTCACTCCTTGGAAACCCTATACAGGGTCAATATGAGTTAGAATCAACTGGACAGCACTAACGACAACCACAACGACAACCACAATGAATGTATTTAGTGTTTGTCTGTCAGTTTTTGAACTGTGGTGTTTTGCAAGTTGCTGTGATTTTAGAAGCTATGTACCAGAATTCTAAATACCACTAGGGTCAATCATAGTGGACAAATGGCCTAGTGATATTGTGGTTCTCAGTGAGGGGCAATCTGAAATCTGGGCCAGGGATTTTGTGCCTGCAAGCTGTCAACATTAAAATGACTCCTTTCAGTATAGTGAGTGGTTCCAGAAGGGGCTCATTTAAATGCAAATGTACCATCAGGAGGTTCACTGAGCATCTCTTTAGCATCCATTAACAATTTAGCAGAGATTAGTTTCTCAGATACATTATTGAGAGGACTTGTCTGGGTAATTTGGTCCCAGCATCTGTCACCCCACTGACTGCCTGGTCACTTGGTGTTCATCACTCCAAAGGGTACTGCCTAAAGCTTGGAACATAGTATAGTATGAAAGAATTGGGCACTTAGGCTTGATAAGCAGTATTCTTTTATATAATTTTGACATAGAGTAAGAGTAGTAAGAAGATTTCTATTTTAATAGTAAATTTTTGGTGGGTCTGGGGGTGTGGTGAGGGGTTTGCTGCTAGGCTTTAGTAGATTAATCATGCTGTACAATCTTATGACTCTTTTCATGAGATCAGAAAGTATCATGTAAAATTGTCCAAATGTAATTCAGAGATTGCAAGGCTAGAGCAATAGAAATAAAATTTTATTCAACCAGTTATACTAGACTAAGAATCCCCTGTGTTAGTATAAAAGTCCTAATACAAGGAAATCATTATTCATTATCCAATGAAAATTGGTATCAAATATTGAAATTTCTTTTAGATGTAACAGAAATAGGGCAATGAATGAAAAGATAGTAACTACAGACAGAGCAAAAATTGTTTCTTTAGATGTTTGTTAATAGTTGGCATATATATAATGCCAGGTCTATAAAATACAGATACTGTGCTGTAATTGGAACTCCATATTCATTAAGAAATGTATATTTACTTATGTGAAATGCTTATTAAATGACATAGAATATATTTATTGTAGTTGTTAAGTACTGTCAAGTCGATTCTGACTCAAGCAACCTTAGGTATAAAAGAAAGAAACACTGCCTGGTCCTATCCCATCTTCACTATCTTTCCTGTGTTAGAACCAACTATTGCAGCCAAGGTGTCAATCTATTTCATTGAGGGTTTTTTGCTGACCCTTTGTTTTACCAAGCATGATGTCTTTCTTCATGGACTGGTCACTTCTGATAGCATATCCAAAATATATGAGATAAATCTTGCCATGCTTGATTCTAGAGAGCATTCTGGTTGTGTTTCTTCTAAGACAGATTTGTTTATTCTTCTGGCATTCATTGGTATATTCAATATTCTTCACCACCACCATAATTCAAAGGCATTTATTCTTCCTCAGTCTTTCTTATTCATTATCCAGCTTTTGTTGTTGATGTTGTTAAGTATCATCAAGTCAGTTCTAACTCATAGCCATAAAGTATAGGGTTTCCAAGGGGCAGCTGGTGAGTTTGATGGTGAGTTTGAACAGCCGACCTTGCAATTCAACAAACCTTGAGGTCCAGTGCTTTATCCTACAGTGTCACTGAAAATACCTTGTCTAGGGTCAGGCACACCTTCATCCTCAAATTGACATATTCACTTTTTAATACTCCATTAAAGAGGGTTTCTGGACAAGCCTATGTAATACTCATTGTTCACCTCATTTCAAAAACAAGATAAAGACAGGTGGTAAGTAGAAGAATCCAAGTGTAAGTCTATTCAACAGCAAGCCCCTCCCCTTCAGAGTCATCTGACTCTTCCAATTCCATGCACTTTCTTATCCTCATTTTCCCTCCTCTTTACTTTATATGGACTTTTATCCCAAGAGCAAATCTTTTAAGTTATAAATGATCAATCATAAGACTTGACAAGTTATTTCTTCTAAGGTATTTAGAATTTTAAAAGCAGATGAAAGACTAGCCAATTGTCAAGGGTCATAATACTTTTTGAGAATAAGTGTCCCTCTAATGTAATATGTTAATTATGGGAGAAACTGAGTGTCAGAATATATAGAAACTTTCTGCAAATTTGAAACTGTCCTTCATAGATAAAGAACCTTCATAGATAAAGCAAAAACAAATAGTGATTTGTAACATCCAAATATTTTTAGTTTTCTGCTGCATGGGATAAATCTGTTGAAAAAGACTTTCAGAGTGTTAAAAAACAAGGATGTCATCACTTTGAGGGCTAAAATGCACCTGACCCAAACTATGTTATTTTCAGTCACCTCATGTGCATACTGAAGTTGGACAATGAATAAGGAAGACTAAGGAGCTCTGGTAGCATAGTAGTTACGAATCGGGCTGCGGACCTTAAGGTCAGCGGTTCGAAACTACCAGCCGCTCCGCGCGAGAAAGATGAGGCTTTCTACTCCCGTAAGGATTTACAGCCTCGGAAACCCTGTGCAGGGTCGTTATGAGTCCGAACCGACTCCACAGCACTTAACAACAACAACAACAAAGAATAATTGAAGCCTTTGAAATTTGGTGCTGGTGAAGAATATTAAATATACCATGGATTGCCAGAATGAACAAATCTGTCTTGGAGGAAGTACAGTCAGAATGTTCCCTGGAAGCAAGACTTTGTCTCCTATACTTTGGACTTGTTAT
>NW_006408519.1:58480160-58481184 GCF_000296735.1 Chrysochloris asiatica
ATTTTGGGTAGCCAATGTTCAAGTTGCCCATCCCTGTCTACTCTGTGTGTGGAGGGGGTGGGAATGATACTTGCTGTAAGGACTTGTTCTCTCTTTTGAGCTACTGCTTCCATAGGTGTAGGTGTTTGTTCATTTTTTGCAAAGTCGCTTTGAACCTCAACATTGGTGGTTGAAACTCACCAGCTGCTCTTTGGAAACAGGGTTGCTATGGGTCGGTATAGCATAGTGGTTACAAGTTGGGCTGTTAGCCTCAAGGTCAGCAGTTCAAAACTACCAGCTAGTCTGAGGGAGAGTCTTTCTGCTCCTGTAAAGATTTACAGCCTCAGAAACCCTATGCAGGGTTGCTATGAATCAGTACTGACTCCACCTCAGACAACCACCACCACCACTGTGGGTCAGAACCAACTCGACGGCACTTAACAACAACTACCATATGTTGTTGTTAAGTGCCGTCGAGTTGGTTCTGACCCATAGTGACTCTGTATAGGGTTTCCAATGAGCACCTAGTGAGCTTGAACCACCGACCTTGTAGTTCAAACGGTTTTGCAGTCTGGCGCATTAGCCTACAGCGCCGCACCAGGGCTCCACACACGTAAGATCAATGGTCAAATTTTATAAAAGCGGTATCCAGAAAATTTTAAGTTCTTCTGGTTTTCAAAGATCATATATTCTGGGACCAGGAATTCAGAATTTTGTAAAAATTCTTTGGCTATACTACTTCATAATTTTGGAATCAGTAGGCAGAGGTATAGGAACAGTTCCTTGAGGGAAGGTGCTTTCCTGGCCATGTGCAATTAATTGCTTAGATTCCAGACAACTCCTCAGATCAAAGCTGGCTTTGAGTTAAGGATGGGCAACTCCAAAAGCAAGGCAAGTAGAATAGTGGAACTTATCAGAACCTTAGGGTCAAGGAATGTCAGTATTTGGAAATAACTCACCCTCATGGTATTTTCAATAACCTCATATGCATGTGAAAGCTGGACAGTGAATAAGGAAGACAGTAGAAGAATTGATGCTTTTGAGT
>NW_006408519.1:58481284-58489798 GCF_000296735.1 Chrysochloris asiatica
ATCCTTCTTAGAAAAGCAGTTGTTGTTATTGTTGCTAAGTACTGTCAAGTGAGATCTGATGACTATTGACCCTTTATAGGGTTTCCCAGGAGCGGTTGGTAAATTCGAACCACGGATCTTGCAGTTCCAACCCATCTTCCAGTCCAGTGCTACAGGACGACTGTCAATGAGATGATTGCCAGAGTAGCTACAATAATGGTCGCTGGAGAAGGATATCATGTTTGGTAAGGTGGAGGGTCAGAGAAAAAGAAGAAGACCCTCAACGAAATGGATTGGCCATCGATGATCTCAAGCGTGGCAACAGTGGTGAGGTTGGCCTAGAATTGGGCAATGTTTCATTCTGCTGTGCATAAGGTCGCTTTGAGTTGGTACCCACTGGATGGTACCTAACAACAACAACAACTCCCAAACTGGAGTCCTGGTGTGGCGCTGTGGGTTAATGGGCCAGACTGCAAAGCCGGTTGAACTGCAAGGTCGGTGGTTCAAGCTCACCAGTCGCTCCTCAGAAACCCTATACAGGGTCGTTATGGGTCGGAACTGATTCGATGGTACTTGGCAACAACAACAACAACTCCCAAACTGCTGATCGGGCCAGTAATTTAGGCAGGAAGCAAAAGAGGAGGCAAAGGGACATAGGGTAGAAGAGAGGGAGTGAGGGAGGGGGAGAGAGAAAGCAACTTTGTTATTAACAGCTCCCCAATTAAAGGCGGAAGTGGGAGATGGGGGTTTATATGTTTATTTTATTACCAAGGCGAAGGAAAAGGGCAAAGTCGCTTTCATCCCAAATTCGGATAAACCCTTTGTGACAGAGAGTGATACAGCCATAATGAGGATTCAGCTTCTTCTTAATTTCCAATGATATAGCTGTCACCAGAGCAGTCCGCTTCATTAGGAAAGTGTTAGAATGAACATCTGTCCATTACCTAAACAGCAACAAAATCCTGGGGAGAGCGCTCTCAATTTCTCAATTTCCTTGAGAGCTTTCTGCCCCATTTCTTCACTCCTTTGTGAATTTCCCGTTTCCATTACGTAGGCGAGAGGGCTAGAGGTCCCCAGCTTTAATAGTTGTGAGATATGAGTGTGTTGAGGGGCGGGTGGAGTGGGGTGGCGGGGAGAGCGTTTGATAGTAAAATTAAAAATATTGTCAAAATTTTAATATTTTCGGAGTGTTTAGGTAAGTATCCAACCTTAGCTCTCAAATTCAGCGAAATGAACAATACTGACAAGGATGATGAAGAGGGTGGGAAACCCACAAGATCGCATGGAGTTGTCCATCCAGCCGGAGTGATAGGGGAGCGCTTGGAGGAAACACGCTATGCAGAGAAAGTCTCTCTGATTCTTTTCTCTCGGGCCACCTTCCGGCAATGCTTCTTCTGTAAAAGCATTCATAAATAATAAAGCTGAAACCTGGAGGGCTGGCAGTCACCCGGCACGGTTTCCAGGGGCCCTTTGCTTGGCCGGGAGAGGTCCCTCTCCCCCCGCGGCAGGGGCGGAATGCGCCGATCCGGCCCCGGGCGGGGAATGACTTCATGCAGCCGGAGCTCGGTGGCGGGAGCAGCTGCTGCAGCTGGCAGGTGGGGTGGGGGCCGGCGGGAACTGACCACGCACACGGCCCAGAGAAGCAAGGACTGCGGCCCCAGGGCAGCGGGCGCCGGGGACATGCGCTGACTTGGTCCTGGGAAGGTAAGCCGCCGGGCTATTATTAGTCTCGGCCACCCTGCGCGGTGCATTCTTCTCGGTTAATAATGGGGTTTGTAATACACTGGGAAGAAGAATAACCCTGCTGCATTCTACCGCGGGAGAAGGAGCCGCGACCAGGAATGAAATGTTAATCAGCCAAGTGACTGAGATTGGAGGAACGATCTTACTGGGCAAACAAAGAAAGCGTTCCGCTTCTATACTCTTTTAAAGCTAAAAGAGTTTCTATGCCAGATTCGCGTAGATCCTGCAGAGAATTTTTTTAAATGTACAATAATTTGAGATGCTCATTTCCTTTTACCTACTCTTAGCTATTTTCTGGCTTTGGAGCAGTAGGTTCCTGGTAACAACCAAGGCTAACCATTAGGAAAATTCTCTCCTCGGTCCTCTAGGTTTCCAGTGATCAGAATGCGTCGACGGACGCTCCCCTCAATTTCAAATCACCGACTTAAATACTGAACCTTTTGAAAAAGTGTGCATTTGTAGCAGAAAGTTAATTCTTGGGAGTTAAGCTTGAACTGAGCAGCGTTAACTCTGGCTTCTACCTTCTTTTATTACGTATTCTGTCACTCATTTCATTGATCTTTTGGGGGATGTTGTGACTCTTCACCGGCCACCTCTAACCAGTACCTATGCACTGCTCCTGTTCCATAGCTGTTTTTAAGAAAGGACATTGTCTTACACCGGGTTTGGTATTTTCGCTATTTACTGTAACCTATGTCCTTTCTTCAAATGACATGGAAATCCCTGCATTTGGCCAGCATGGTTTCCCATAACTCCCTTCTTTGTAGTCACTGTGGCTAGCAGAAGGATTGAGAGGGTTGAAAGACAAGAAGAATCTATTGGGGGGTGAATGACAGCAGCAGTTTGCCCCTGTGCACAGTCATAAGAGGAAGCATAAATGTGAATGTCTGCCCATCCAGTTTTTCCTGAAACCTGTTAATTTATTATATTTTTTTTCATTCCAACTGTGTGGGTTGTGAGCACCTAGTTGAAAAACAAATACCACACACACAGAAAAACAAAAAACACAAACGACAAGCTGTATGTTAGCCCTAGGATTCCCCAATAATCTCAGAAGAGTTTCCAGACACACTTTCTCTACAGACAGCCTGAAATCCCATACAGCTGTCCAGTTTGAACTCCCTATTTACTGGTTCCTACCACTTTGCTCCTTGGAAACCCTGTATTGGGTCGCTTTAAGTTGGAGCCAACTGGATGGCACTTAACAACAATAACACCATTTGCCCTTGGGTTTCCCCACAAACCTAAGGTTAATGAGCTCAAATGTCTGTTCTTGTTGCCACCTAAAGATGTACATTTTAATATTATGTTACAAAGTAGTTAAGATGGCTATGGGAAATGCAAATGTGCCTCTTCACCCACAGATAGCAGTTGTAATAAACCACATTGTTTTGTGTGTGTGTGCCAATATTCTGCTTAAAAGGAGATCTGTTATCTTTAAACTAGAAATCAGGGTGGCCTCTGACTCAACAACCATGTAATCTTATTTTAGCCAATGTTAAGACAGGAGATTACTGAAAAACAGGGACAAGGTTCATACTTAAATAATTTTAACTCTGCTTTCATTTATTTTTCTATATTACTGGTCCTGAAAAATCTTGCCAATCCCATTATCTATTCTTACTGCCTTTCAGATTGCAAATTATTTTTCTAAAATGCATGTAAGAGAAATGTGAATTTGCTTCTTTGTCTCCACCTACAGTATAGGAAACAGAGGGAGGGCAATGGGGGACAACTCGTGTTACAGATTGGCCCACTCCAGAAAATGTCCCCTGGGATCTTGAAATCCTAAGGGATGACCTTTTTTGGTTTGTTTATTTTGGATTATTGTTGTCATCATTGTTATTGCTGTTTTTCTTTGTTGAGGTTGGCTTGGATTTCAAATATTAAATTTTCAAGACTCTAGAATTTTACCTATTAGGCACACCGACTAAGAGGGATGAAACAACAGCAAAAAACCCCAAAAAACCCAGAAACCCTATTCTGTCACCTTCTTTTCCTAATCTTAAAATATTATAAATAATTATTCAGGAAAATAAGTAAGAATGAATATTAATATATGTTATTATATTACTGCATATTAAAAGATTGTACCTGTTATAAAAATTCCTAATGATGGTAAGAAATGTTGTTAAATGCTGTCAAGTCAGTTCTGACTCATAATGACCCTGTAGAGGGTTTCTGAGGAGTGGCTAGTGGATTTGAACTGCCAACCGGTGCTTCGCAGCCCAATGCTTATCTTACAGTACCATACCAGAATTTCAATGGTGAGTAATAGAATGTGTCTATTATTTTGTTTATTAAGAAATTGAGTTCTTTATTAAGAAATAAAATCAGGAAGAGGGGTATTGGTGCTCTAAAGCGGACAAAAATACCTACCAGTGATTTTACAGGTGAGATGAATCCTCTGAAGTTAGGAGAAACCTTAACTGGGTTGGGGGAGGAGATTAGAAAATGTGTTCTTAATTTAGGTTTGTGTGAGAAAGTTTTAAATTCAAGGGACGTCAGAATTTGAACTTATATATTTAAGCAATATCTGAGGAAAGTTTCTTAATTCAAAAGGAATATATTTATAATTTTATGACTGAAACAAATATTTGACTTCCGTTTCTCTAAAAGGTTGACAGAGCAAGATAAATTTAATTGGCTGGTATTCAGAAATGAGGTTGTTGGTGGTGTCAGCATCTGTCCTTCAGTCAGTTCTGACTCATGGTGACCCCTTGTGTGCAAAGTAAAAGCGTTCCATAGGGTTTTCAAGGCCGTGACTTTTCAGAACCAGACTGCTAAGCCTATAATCCTAGGCATCTCTGGGTGATTTCGATCCACCGAGCTTCTCCTAGTAGTTGAGCATGTAATCGTTTGTGCCAAGCAGGAACTGAAACATGCCAGCGTGTGCACTGTTAGATGTTAAAACACAGCAGGCACTAGTGACAAGGTGGAATTGAAATACATTTTGTTTTATAATCGGTGTTTAACAGTCACGAGCGGTCAGTGTTACCTGCGATTTAGAGAGTTCAGATTTAGAAGTCAAAGATGCCCTCTTGTAACAAAGAAACACTTTCTAGTGTGTTATTATTTGCCATTAGCTACTAAAAAGAAAAGGAAATGTGGAAGTAATAAATATAAATAGAAATGCCATGTCTATTCAACCACTGCCTGCACTGAGAATGGGTAGAAAAAGTCTTGGTTTAAATGTTGGTAATAGAGTTCCATGAGAAAGAAAACAATTTGGCATTCTGCTTCCATAGAGATTATAGCTAATAAAACTCTATGGGATGAATCTACTCTGTAATATGGGGTCATTATGATATGGAGTCAAAATTGACTTGACCACACCTATGAACAACATTTATCAGACATTGTGTTGTATCTTTATCTAGTTTCTCATTTCTTCTTGTGCCATCAACTTGGTTCTGACTCATAGTGACCCAGAGAGCTACTGGTGGGTTTGAACTGTGGACCTTACGTCCTGCAGTGCAGTGCTTATCCTATAGTACCACACTGGTCTTCTTCAAGTAGCCCATAAACTAAGTAAAGCGTGTGGCCTTTATTTTGCCATGTATCGTCATTTGTTCTTTTCTCTCATCTTGCTACCTGTTTTCCACCTTGCTCACATCAGACACCACTTCCTCCATGAAGCCTTCCCTAAACTCACCTTCCTAATCCCGCTCAGATATCATTTTTCTCTTCTCCAATTCCTAATAAAACTTTCTATCTTGGATTAACTTCTAATTTAAGAATTGAGCATGCTTCATCTTCTTTCCTAAAATAGCCCTGTAGAACATGGTCTGTAACCCACCACTTTATGTTACCTGTAACCCATGTACAGTTCCTAGGTGCTCAATGATTTGATTTTAGTGAATAAATTTGTTATTTTTTCTCATAAATATTTATCTACTTGAACTTCTGGTGTGGCACTATAGGATCAGCTCTGGACTGCACACCACAAGGTTGGCGGTTCAAACTCACCACCTTCGAAACCCTATGCAGCGTTGTTATGAGTTGGAACCAACTTGACAGCACTTAACAACATCTATCTGTATACCCTTTTTCAACAGCCAAGTTTGGCTCTCAACATATGTACAGTTAAAGGTGTACCTCATTTTATTGTGTTTCACAAATACTCCTTTTTTTATATATAAATTGAAGTTTTGTGGGAAACCTTGCATCAAGCAAGACTACTGATGTCATTTTACCAAAACATGTGCTCACTTCATGTCTGTCACATTTTGGTCATTCTCACAATATTGCAAACTTTTTAATAAAGTTAGTGCACACTTAATAGACTACATATAGTACAGTGCAAGCATAGCTTCTGTATGCACTGCATCAAGTGATACACCGTGGAGTCAGTTCCAACTCATAATTGACCCCGTACAGGGTTTCCAAGGCTGTTCATCTTTACAGGAGCAGAAAGCCTCAGCTTTCTCCTGCGGAGCAGCTGGTAGTTTTGAACTGCTGACCTTAAGGCTCACAGCCTGATTCTGTATGCACTGGAACCTCCCCAAATTAATTAATGTGACTCATGTTATTGCAATATTTGCTTTACTGCAGTAGTCTGGACCAAACCCACACAATCTCCAGAGTATTCCTATACTAATTTAGTATAAAAGAAAGTCTGTCATGAGTATACAGCGAATCATATTCAACAAATACAATTTGGAGGTTGCAAGGCCTTTTCTAGGGCTTATTAAGAATATTTGTTAGAAACCCTAGTGGCATAGTGATTAAAGCACCCAGCTACTAATCAAAAGGTCTGGGGTTTGAACCCACTCTGAAAGACAAAGATGTGGCAATTTGCTTCCCTAGTGATTTCCAGCCTTGGAAGCCTCTGGGGCAGCTCTGCTTAGTCCTTACAGTGTCAATAAGAGGCTGAATCAACTTCATAGCCATGGGTTTGTATGTGGTCTGAACGTTTGTTAGTTCACACGCACAAATACATATGCGTTTGCACATAATTGTTAAAAGTATGGCAAACATACAAAGAATTCTTTAAATATTTTCTACTTTCAGTGTGCTTACATTCTACTAAAAAAGATTAAGCAGAATGCTGGTGGTGATGTGTCGTGTAGTCAGTTTAAACAAACAGCAGCCGTGTATAACGTTTCTGAGGCTGTAAATCTTTACAGAGCAAAAAGTCTCATCTTTTGCCTGAGGAGTGGCTGGTGAATTTGAATTGTGGTTAATAGTTCAATGTGTAACCCACTACGCAAACAGGACTCGTTAAGCAGGGTTGTTGTTGTTACGTGTCGTTGAGTTGATTCCGACTTATAGAGAAGCCTGTAAAGGGTTTCCAAGGAATAACTGGTAGGTTTGAATGGCTGACCTTGTGGTTTGCAGTCCAGTGCTTATCCTACAGTGCCATACCAGGGACTTTATATATATGAGCAGTGATCTTGTTTCTAGTTACTTACCTAAATGTCTATGGTATTTTACGTAATCTTTCCATTTGATGACATTGATGTGTCAGAGTTGTGACTTAAATACCAAAGACTCTTTCGACACTATCTTGCTGCTTTTAGAAGTGTAGTAGAGTGAAGGAAAGCATTACACAAACATAAAGTTGGAGCCATCAGAATATTTAAAATAATTTTGTGACTAATCCTTCCAGTGCACTTTAAACGTTTGGGTGTTACACGCCCTTTGTGAATTAAAAAAAGGTTGTTACAATCTTCTCAGGTGGACACACAAGCGTGGCACACACGCATATATACATTTTTGCATACAATTGCAGGTACTTAAATACCTTCTAAATCCCATCTGTGTGATGCCTGAGAGGGAGGCAGAGAGGATGATGTGGAGAGATAGAGCAGCTGGGGACTTTAGATCCAGAGAGGGAGAGGGGCTCTGTGTTGACCTAGGGGCAAGCTTGCAGGGTATGCCCTTTGGTTTGTTGATGATGCATGAAAAGGGGATTGTAACCATGGCAAGGAAACAATATACGATAGAATGAATGTAAAACTAATGTTCTGCCATGTAAACTATCATATAATTCACAATAAAACATTTTTTTAAAAGTCCCATCTGTAGTGAATGGGTTAAGCACATCTACTGGTAGCTTTGCTTTGACGTTGTGTGTCCTTTATTAACCCAGACATTTTTAGTCTTGCTGTGAGGGTTTCTCATTCTATTATTTCCTTTGTTTTAGGACTTGAAATAAAAACTCCTCGCTAGCACTGGCACAAAGGCAATTGAAGTGATTAGGAAGCAAGTTTCAGCAAGAGTAACAATTCAAAAATCTTAATTCATGGGAAAGGAATCCCAGAAGGAGCTCTGAATGTTACACATTCCAAATGGCTTATTTAGAATTTTCCAATCAAAATCATTCTTACAAAAGAGAAGCAGCTGTTAGACTTGTACCACTAAATATTTGGAAGAACATGGCCAGTCATGGAGTGCTGCAGTCGACTTTGAAATATATTCATTTTTCTTAGGATGGAATAAAATCTGCCTCAAAATACTGCTTCTTTCTGTCATGTTGTATATGCTAAATAGTTGATTTTTCCAAATTAAGGGAGGAAAGGCAAATTATATTCATCTCTCCTATGTAGTGCTTTGGGTTAATGCCCTGTCTGCAAGATTGGTTTGAACTTCAGGGTCGGCAGTTCAAGTTCACCAACTTCTCCTTGGAACGCCTACACAGGATCGCTATGAGTAGGAATAAACTTGACAGCAATTAACAATAGCAACAATAACAATTTTCTTAGAAAATAAATGTTCTAAAACAATTGCCAACTTAATAGAAGTATTGTTACTGTTGTTTAGTGCTGTCTACTCAGTTCTGACTCATAG
>NW_006408519.1:58490293-58508631 GCF_000296735.1 Chrysochloris asiatica
GTTCCTAACCATAGCAACCCTGTATAGGGTTTATGAGGAGCAGCTGGTGAGTTTGAACCACCAACCTTACGGTTGAGTTCTTATCCTACAGTGCCACATTAGGTGTCCTGGTGGTGTTTTTAAGTATCCTCAAGTTGATACTGACTCATAGCGACTGTATACACAACAGAACAAAACACTGCTCAATCCTGTGTCATGTGTCAACCTCACAATCTTGTTCTGTTAGAACAACTGCCTCTTGGTCTATGTACAGGTTCCTCAAGAGCACAATTAATATATTTAATACCAGAAAAATGTCTACCTGTGCCTCACTGTTCCAAAATACGCATTCTCTGGAATGTTGTTCATTGCTTGCCATGATCCACACAATCAAAAGACTGCATAGTCAGTGAAGCACAGGTAGACATTTTTCTGGTATTAAATATATCTACCATATAACACAGAGACTGGTGTGGTGCTGTGGATTAATACGCCAGACTGCAAAGCCATTTAAACTGCAAAGTTGGTGGTTCAAGCTCACCAGCTGCTCCTAGGAAACCCTATTCAGGGTTGCTATGAGTCGGAAACGACTTGACGGCACTTAACAACAACCATAAAACACTAGCACACTATCTTTAATGTTGTTAAGTGCCATCATTTCTATCGGTATAGGGTTTCTGAGGCTTTAAATCTTCATGGGTATAGGGTTTCTGAGGCTTTAAATCTTTATGAGAGCAGAAAGCCTCTTCTTTCTCCAATGGAGAGGTTTGCGGGCTTGAACTACAGACCTTGTGGTTTGCAATCCAGTGCCTATCTTACAGAGCCCTCACACTCCTGATTGTCTTTAATAGATGCCTAGTAATATGTACTAAAAATGTACATTATTTTATTCAAACAAAACCTATTGACAAGCATTTATTCAGATCCAAATTGTTTTGTGATTTTAAGATTTGTGAGAATGGGCATAGTTATTCATAATTATATACATATATGTGTGTGTATATATATATGTGTGTGTGTATATAAGTGTAGGTGTCATATATATGTGGGTGTCATATATATGTGTGTGTCATACATATGTGTGTGTCATATATGTGTGTGTGTATCTATATATATGTGTGTGTGTGAATATATATGTATATATATGTAGTTAGAGTTCTGGTGTGGCGCTGTAGGGTTAATGTACTGGACTGCAAACTGCAAAGTCAGTTTGATCTGTAAGGTCTGTGGTTCAATCTTACCATCTACTCCTGGAAACCCTACACAGTGTCATTATGGGTTGGAACAAACTCAATGGCACTTAACAACAACAGCACAATTCTTGCATAGTATGAAATGGTATTGTATTGTTGGATAAAGACTACACATTCCTTTAACGTAAATCAGCATGTCTTAAAACTGATCTTTGAAAAACAACTTAAAGCTAAAGGATTGCAAGAATATTTGTTTAGATGGAAACGTACTTCACAACATAGCTGACCCTAGAAGTGTAACTACATTATTTTAATGCATGGTTTTTCTTTGGGATATTGGAATGGAGGGACAACTAGAAATAAAGATTTTCTCCTATGATTTGCTTTTGCCATTATTGTTGTCTTATCAAAGCCTCTTTGAAACACAGATTTAAAAGAAATATGCATTTTTACCTCTGCCTGAGTAAGTGATAACCTGCCCACACTAAGTTTAATAACGCACTGCAGTGACTATGAAACTAAAGGGTAGAAGCATCAGTTTTCAGTCATTACAAGAATAGCAGCAACACAGCAGAGTACATTTCTTCTGTTATGAAGAAAAACAGAATCCAATTATAGCTTTAACACCATTTCTTACACTCCCCTTCAGTGACCTTTCAGATTCAGGTTTTCTGGTAATTGTGAGAGAGTTTAAAACTATCAACATATTGATACCTTGGTTTTAAAACTTCATTCTGGTAGGACTGGAAATAATGTTGAATCTGAATTGGTGGTCACCTAATGGAACACTGAGATTAATCAGTCAGACTCAACCAAATCCCAATTCAGATTTAAGGACCATGAAGTATTAAAGGTAACTTGTAATTTCTCATAATTTTAGAAAAGTAAAATTATTGGCATAAATTTATAAATATAAGCTAAGATCTCTGAAAAATAATGTATTTTTCAGGAGGATTCATTATGACCACACTGTATTGTTGGTGTTGTTAAGTGCTTTAGAGCCAGTTCCGGCTCACAGTGACCCTGTATCGATTTTCCAAGGAGTGGCTGGTGAACCACAAACCTTATGCTTCAAATTGACCTTGTAGTCCTGTGTTTATCCTACAGCACCGCACCAGGACTGTATTACCACCCTTTTACCCTACCACCTTAAAAAAAAATACATTGTGACAAGTCATTCTTCAGCCAAGCTAGTCTCTCATCTGATTTTCAAGGGAGTAAGTAGTTCTTGGGAAATTTTCCTCCATCAAATATATGTTATATTACAGTGGGCCTAGCTGACATGAAATGGTGTTGACATTCTTAGCTATTTGCGGTTGTTGTTAGGTGCTGTAGAGTCAGTTCTGACTCATAGCGACCATGTATACGATTTCCAAGGAGCAGCTGGCGTGTTTGAACCACCAAAATTGTGTTTAGTGATCCAGTGCTTGTCTTGCAGTGTTTATACCAATTTGAAGTAGCAATCCAGTAAATAAGAGGACGAAAGTTGGCTTATTGGTCAATTGTTTGGAAAAAAAAAAAAAAAACCAAAACATCACTAACCTGCTCTGACAAAATACTTAAATGTTTCAATTTCACATTATAATAAACAAAATGAAAAATGAAAGAAAATGCCACTGAAAGAGGTTAGGCTGTTAAACCCAATGAAAGTGAAGCAATTGGATTAATCTCAAAATGTCTGACTATAAAGTTAATTTTTTTTTTTTTTTAATCTATTTGGTCATTTTATTCTTAAAGCTTTCAGACAGCTTTGGACCATTGTCAAGATTAACTAAAAAGCTGTCACCAAGTTCTTCACAGCCCTTTCCTTGTTTGTTTGTTTACATACACTCATACACCCACTCACTACTTATCAATATGGTTAGATTCCAAAGACCAGGTCATTCTTTGAAATTGACATTGAGTTAACTTCTGTTTTTAACACTGTGAAGGGTTTATTTGACCACCTGTTAAAAGGCAATTGGCTACTAATTCTGCATCTTATTTTCTTTCTCAATTGTAGCACTTTTTTTACTGAGTGACTACCAGGAGTGATATTTAAGTGGCTGAAGGAGTGTGTTGATTTCAGAAGCAAAGTATAAAATGTGAATGGCTCCTTAATTAAGAGCAACAGTTGGCACTTTCTAATTTTAGTTAGACTCTTAAAGAAGTTCTTTGGAGAGGGCAACGTTAACATAAAGAGCTTTAACATTCACTAACTCTAACAAGCTTTGAAGTTCGAATTATTGACTAATACTGAAATGTAGTTTTGTTTTGTTTTTAAATGTGCAACTATTAGAAAAGTTCCTTATACTTAATCACTATCATTAAATTGTTCAAAGAGGTAACTTAACCATGCCCATTATAGTCAAAATACTTATTGATATCATTTTATTTTACTGAATCTTAAAGGACTTAAAGAGACCATATTGTTGTTGTTAAGTACCGTGGAGTTGGTTCTGACTCTTAGTGACCCTGCACAGGGTTTCCGAGGCTGTAAATCTTTATGGGAGCAGAAAGACTCAAATTTCTCCTGCGAAACAGTTGGTAGTTTTGAACTGCTGACCTTGAGGTTAGCAGACCAATTCGTATTCTTTGGGATCTTACTCATTATGAGGTGGCACTGATTAGATTTCATTAGTAGTAATGCCTTTAAACTGAAGTAAAATATACGGCCTCACTTTATGAGAAAAATTTAGTACCATTTATACCCACTGTCAAAGCTGCATTTTTAGTATACTCACATGTTTTACCACCATTTGTCTGTTAGTTTGTTAGACTGGTGGTTTCTATGTTGCTATGATGTTTGAAGCTATACCACTAGTGTTTTAAATACCATCAGGGTCACCCATGGTGGGATGAGTTTCAGCAGAACTTTAGACTAAGACAGACTAGGAAGAAGGAGAAGCAGACTGTTTCTGAATGGTTAGCCGCTGAAACCATATGAAAAGCAGCAGATCATTGTCAGATCTAAGCCCCTCTGGTATGAGTGTGAAAGAGTTGCCTCCTCAAAGTACAGTTGACCATAATGACATTGATGTGACATATCTTTCAAGACCTTCATTTGCTGATGGAACAAAAGTCAAAATGAAGAGAAATAGCTGCAGGAATACATTAATATTCCAAATGTAGCATGCATGAAGTATGAGTCTAGGAAAATTGTAAGTTGTCAAAAATGAAATGAAATACATAAAGATCAACATCCTAGGCATTAGTGAGCTGAAATGGACAAGTATTCACCACTTGGAATCAGGCAATCATATGGTTTACTCCATCAGTAATGACAAATTGAAGGGCAATAATGTTGCATTCATCATCAAAAACATTTCTCTTTCTATCAAGAAGCTCAATGTTGTATATAATATGATAATATCCATATGCCTACAAGAAACTCCAGTTAATACCAATATCATTCAACTTTACAAACCAATCATTAAGTAAGGGATGGTGAAATCGGAGAATTCTGCCACTTTTCTCAGACTGAATTTGATCAAACATGCAATCAAGATGCATTAATAATTACTAATAATTGGAACCCAAAGTTGGCAATAAAGAGGAAGGATCAATAGTTGGATAATATGGCCTTGGTGATAGAACTGATGTTGGAGATCACATTATAGAGTTTTATAAGATCAGTGACTGATTCATTGCAAATACCTTGATTTAACAACATAAATAGCAACTATACTTGTGGATGTCACCAGATGGAATATACAGGAATCAAAATGACTACATCTGTGGGAAGAGATGGTGGGGAAGTTCAATTTCATTGGTCTAAACAAGGTAAGGGGCAGGCTGTGTATGAATAGGCCATCAATTGCTCATATTCAAGTTCAGGCTGAAACTGAAGAAACTTAAAAGAAGTCCACAAGAGCCAACATATGACCCTGAATGTGCCCACTTAAATTAAGAAACCGTGTCAAGAACGGCTTATATGCATTCAACACTAATGACTAAAAACCAGAGGATTTATGGGATGACATCAAGAATATCATACATGAAGAAAGCAAAAGGTCATTAAAAAGACAGGAAAGAATGACAAGACCAAAATGGATGTTAGAAGAGATACTGAAACTTGCTCTGGAATGTAGAGAAGCTAAAGTGACTGAAAGATAGATCCAGAGAGGGAGAGCGACTGTGTGCTGAAGACCTGTGGGGTACGGGGGAAGGATTACATGGAGGGGATTGTAACCATGGCAATGAGACGATATACGATAGAATGATGTAAGACTGATGTTCTCCCATGTAAACTATCACATAATTCACAATAAAACATTAAAAAAAAAAATAAAGTGACTGAAAGAAATAATGAAGTAAAGGAGCTGAATAGAAAATTTCAAAGAGCAGCTCTAGAAGACAAAGTCAAGTCTTATAATGAAATGTGTGAACACCTGGAATTAGAAAATCAACAGGAATGAACATAGCCATCATTTCTCAAGCTTAAAGAACTAAAGAAAAAGTTCAATCCTCAGCTTGCAATATTGAAAGATTCTATGGGCAAAATACTGAATGATGCAAGAAGAATCAAAAGAGGATAGAAGGAATACACAGCCTTTATACCAAAAATAATTGGTTGATGTTCAGCCATTTCAAGAGGTATATATGATCAAGAATCGATGGTGACAAAGGAAGAAATCCAAGCTGCAAAGAAGGCATTGACAAAAAAGCTCTAGGAATTGATGAAATACAAATTAAAATGTTTCAACAAACTGGAGTCTCTCACTCATCTATGCCAAGAAATTGGGAAGACCTGGCCAACTGATTGGAGGAGATACATATTTGTGCCCATTCCAAAGAACGGTGATCCAAGGAATGCAGAAATCATCAAACAATTATCACTGATTTCACATGCAAGTACAATTTTGCTGAAGATAATTTAAAAATGGTTGCAGCAATATATAAACAAGGAGCTGTCCAAAATTTAAGTTGGATTCAGAAGAAAATACGAAACAAGGGATGTCATTGCTGATGTCAGATGGAACTTGACTGAAAGCAGAGAAATCCAGAAAGATGTTTACTTGTGCTTTATTGGCTTTGCAAAGATTTTTGACTATGTAGATTCTTAACAAAACTATAGATACCACTGCAAAGAATGGGGTTTCCAAACATTTAATTGTGCTCCTGAGGAACCTACACATAGACCAAGAGGCAGTTGTTCAGATAGAACAAGAGAATATGAATGGTTTAAATTCAGAAAAGGTGTTTACCTGGGTTGTATTCTTTCACAATACTTATCAATCTGTATCCTGAGCAAATAATCCAAAAAACTGTATCATATGAAGAAGAACATAGCATCAGGATTGGAGGAATACTCATTAGCATCCTGAGATATGGAAATGACATAAACTTGTCTCCTGGAAGTAAAAAGGACTTGAAATGCTTACTGATGAAGATCAAAGACTACAGCCTTCAGTATGGATTGTACCTCAATATAAGTAAAAGGAAAATCCTCACAACTGGACCAACACATAACATTTTTATAACCTGAAAAAACAGAAATTGCCAAAGACTTTATTTTGTTTGGATCCACAATCAACATTTATGGAAGCAGCAGTCAGGAAATCAAAGGACATATTACATTAGACAAATAGACTGCAAAAGACCTCTTTTTAAAGTGTTCAAGAGCAAAGATGTCAGTTTGAGGATTAAGGTGAGCCTGATTTAAGCCATGGAATTTTCTGTTGCTTTATATGCTTGTGGAAGTTGGACAATTAATAAGGAAAATGGAAGTGCATTTGAATTATGGTGTTGGTAAAGCACACTGAAAGTACTATGGACTTCCAGAAGAACAAACAAATCTCTTTTGGAAGAAGTACAGCTAGAATGTTCTTTAGTAGCAAGGATGGCAAGACTTTGTCTATAAAACTTTGAACTGTTTTCAGGAGGGAGCAGTCCCTGGAGTAGACATCATGGTTGGCAAAATGGAGGTTCAGCATAAAATAGGAAGACCCGAAACTAGATGGATTGACACAATGGCAGCAAAAATGGGCTCAACCATAACAATTATGAGGATGGTGCATGACCAGGCGGTATTTAGTTCTCTTGTATATAGGGCTGCTAATGAGTTGGAACAGACTTGATAGCACCTTATAACAACAGCACTTGTTTTTAAATTATGGCTTTGAAAAGCACATAGTTATATATTTTTCCTTATATGTTGTTGTTAAGTGCTGTCAAGTCATTTCCTACTCATAGTGACCCTGTATTGTTGTTGTTGTTATGTGCCATCGAGTCGGTTCTGACCCATAGCGACCCTGTATAGGGTTTCCGAGGGTGTAAATCTTCACGGGAGTAGAAAGCCTCATCTTTCTCCCGCGGAGCAGCTGGTAGTTTCGAACCGCTGACCTTAAGGTTCGCCGCCTGATTCGTAACCACTACGCTACCAGAGCTCCTTATATAGGTTATGAGTATTCCTGAACACCTAATTGTGCTTAATTGTGCTCATGAGGAATCTGTACCTGGCCCAAGAGGCAGTTGTTCAAACAGAACATGGGAACACTGAATGATTTAAAATTTAAAAAGATATGCGACAGGGTTGTATACTTATTCAGTTTGTATGCTGAGCAAATGATCCAAGAAGCTGGGTTCTATGAAGAAAAATGTGGCATCAGGATTAAAGGAAGTCTCATTAACAACCTGCGATGTGCAGATGATACAACCTTGCTTGCTGAAAGTGAAGAAGACTTAAAATATTTACTGATGAAGATCAAAGAGCACAACCTTCTGTATGGATTATATCTCAATGTAAAGAAAACAAAAATCCTCACCACTGGACCAATAAACAACATTCTTATCAATGAAGAAAAGATTGAAGTTGTCAAGGACTTCATTCTTCTCGGATCAACTATCAACACTCATGGAAGCAGCAGTCAAGAAATCAGACAACGTATTGCATTAGTCAAATCTGCTGCACAAGATCTTTGTAAAGTGTTGAAGAGCAAAGATATCAGCTTGAGGACTAAGGTGCGCCTGACTCAAGCCATGGTATTTTTAATAACCTCATATGCATGTGAAAGCTGGACAGTGGATAAGGAAGACCCTAGAAGAATTGATGTTTTTGAGTTATGGTGTTGGAGAATATTGAAAGTGCTATGGGCTACCAAAAGAACCAACAGATCTGTGTTGGAAGAAGTACAGCCAGAGTGCTCCTAGGAGGCCAGGATGACCAAACTTCATCTCTCATACTTCAGACATATTGTCAGGAGGGACCAGTCTCTGGAGAAGGATATCATGTTTGGTAGGGTGGAGGGTCAGAAAAAAAGAGGAAGACCCCCAGCAAGATGGATTGACTAAGTGGCAGCATCAATGGCTCAAGCGTGGCAACGATAGTGATGTTGGCCCAGGATCAGGCAGTGTTACATTCTGCTGTGCATAAGGTTACTATGAGTCAGCACCGGACTCCATGGCACCTAGCAACAACAACAGTAGGGTTTCCAAGGAGCAACCGATGAGCTTGAACCACTGACCTTGTGATTCAAACTGACTTTGCAGTCCAGCACATTAACCCATAGCACCACATCAGGACATAAAACTTTTATTATTGAATGAAGGATTCCCTAGTGGTGCTATGAGATAAGCAAGCACTAGACTTTGAACTATAAGGTTGACAGTTCAAACCCACAGATTGTCTGCTCATGTAAAGAATTACAGTGTCAGAAACTCTGAATATGGTCATTATGAGTCAAAACTGACGATGGCAGTGGCTTGGTTTTTCAGATGTTTTATTATTAAATGAGCCATTTTGGTTTATAGAAAGGAGTACAAACACTACCTAGAATCTTATGATTAATATGTAAGTCATAGTTGTTTATAAGTGAAAATTTTCTGTTGATCAACAACTCCAGTCAAATTTACAATAATTTATTGTGATTGGTAGGGCCTGCTGTGGCGCTGTGGGTTAATGCGCCAGACTGCAAAGCCATTTGAACTGCAAGGTTGGCGGTTCAAGCTCAGCAGCCGTTCCTCGGAAACCCTATCCAGGGTCGCTATGGGTCGGAACCGACTTGATGGCACTTAACAACAACATTCAGATGTAGTTTGGAAACAGAATAGTTTTATTGTTTCAAATAAAATGTATAAATCATAAATGGAAGTTTGTTCTAAATTTCCAAGCCAATATAGTTAGTTACTGCTTGAATATTGAATTGGTTACCAAAAGATTGAGGCCAAGATTTTAGGCATAGTTTGAGTTTAAGATGGGACGTTACAAACAACGAAAAGACATGTCTTAAACTGAGATGAAAGAAAGTGTATATTTGTTGAATGTAAAGCTGATGATTACGTCTCTAAACCTTCACTCAATTCATAATATATATTTATATAAACATGGAGTCCTGGTGTGGCACTGTCATATAAAGCACTGGATGGACCATTCAGTCAGTTTGAACCACAAGGCTGGTGGTTCAAACTCTCCAGTTCTTACTCAGAAACCATATACAGGGCCGCCATGAGTTAGAACCAACTAAATGGCACTTAATAACAAGAACCCTGTATAGATTTCCAAGGAGTAGCTGATGAGCTTGAGCTTCCAACCTTGTGGTTCAAACTGCCCTTACAGTCCAACCCACAACGCCACACCAGGACTCCTCATGAACATATTAGGGGGCTTCAAAAATATTTGGAAAAATTCCATTATCTTTTAATTCCATTTTGCTGTGAACTTTTTGTCACCCCTTCCTGTATATTTGGAGTCGGAGTCCTGTGTGGCACTATAGGATAAGCACTGGACCTCAGGGTTGGTTTGAACCTGAATATCAGAGACTCAAACCCACAAGCCATTCTTTGAAAATCTTTTACAAGATTGCTGTAAGTCGGAACCAACTCAACAGCACTTAACAACAACAACTACAACATATATTCACACACTTAGATATTATAAGTAAACATATTTTCTGTGTAGCATATTAATTATATTTAAGCAGTTATGAATTGATTTTATGTGTACTTTGTTGTTGTTACTGCTGTCAGGTTGGTTCTAACTCATAGCGACCCTGTGTAGGAATTCTGAGGAGCAACTGGTGAGCTTGAACCACTGACCTTGCAAACCAACTTTGTAGTCCAGCACATTAAGCCAAAGCACCAAACCAGGACTCCTTTATATAATAAATATTTTATTACTTTAATGATGAATATTATTTAAAATAAATAGGCAAATGTTTAGGAAAATATTAGAAAATCATTTGTTTTCAAAGTCATGTTTTACAAAGAAAATTTATTTTTCACTGTGTTTTTCTAATAGTTATAAGAATTTTAATGATTTTAAAAGGAATCTTTAACATGTGAATGTTGTTGTTGTTGTTAGGAATGGATTTTTTCCAACAAAACAATGCATCTGGCCATTCTTCCTAACAGACACCTCACAAAACAATAATAAGGATGCCTCTTTGGGACAATACTTATTCTCATTTTGGTATCTAGACCTTTTTCAAAAGAACTTAAAACTATATCATCTGGCTGCAAGAGAATGTAAGAAAAAAGTAGAATGCCGGAGGCAAATAATACATCATAAGTATATACAAATGGTGATAAATATGGTAGGTATGTAAACAGTAGGTATCGAATTCCCAATCTGTTGCTGTTGTTAGGTGCCTTCAAGTTGGTACCACATCTAACAACCTTATGCACAACAGAGTGAAACACTGCCCAGTCCTGTGCCAATCTCACAGTCATTGCTATGCTTGTATGTGATAATGTGACTATGAATATGTATCTACCTATTTCTGATTTCCATGTATACTGATATATATAATTATAAAAAATGTATTTGCATATTAAAATATTTTAACATTACAGGTACATGGTACTTCCATTGGGGCAACATCTGATCACATAATGCCAATGGTCCTTAAAAGGTTTTTGTTGTTGTTATTTCAGGGGAAGCTCTCCTTTTGTATATTATTTCCTCTTAATGGCTTTAAAAACCCCACTCCCAGATTCTTTTTTAACTTTTTTATTGTGAATTTGGTAAATGTTGGCATTCAGCAAATCATACATTTGCTTTCATCTCATTGGTTGCAGTCCCCTCAATGTGTGGTGGTACTGTAGGATACGTGCCTTGTGGACTGCAGACCACAATCATTCGTCTGAGCCCAATAGCCTCTCC
The DNA here is from genome assembly GCF_000296735.1 of Chrysochloris asiatica. NCBI lineage: Eukaryota > Metazoa > Chordata > Mammalia > Afrosoricida > Chrysochloridae > Chrysochloris > Chrysochloris asiatica. The sequence continues at coordinate 58,501,547 of NW_006408519.1, forward strand.
ATGGGAGAAAGATGAGGCTCTCTGCTCCCACAATTGTTTATAGCCTTGGAAACCCTGTATACTCAACAGCAAGAATGTAACATCACTTATCACATTTCACTGTGTTTTTTTGTTTCTATTCCTCTTTCCTTTGTCCTTGCGTAAATGCTGCTCAAGGTATGTCTTGAATGATTGACCATCCTATGGAGTGTGTACTTCACTAGTGTTGGTGTCCATCCAATATACCTATCAATTGCGTGACTGAAAATTGAGTCATGAGAATGAGTTTAGTGGTGACTAAGGGTCATAGTCTCAGGATTCCATCAGTCTCTAACCAGTAAGTCTTGTCTTTTTGAAGATTCTCAGTTTTGTTTCACATGTTCTTCAACTCTATATTGCTGCTGCTGTGTGCAGTCGAGTTGGTTCCAATTCATCACCACCCTGTAGAGGGTTTCCAAGACTCTAAATCTTTAAGGGAGCAGAAAGCCTCATCTTTCTCCCATGGAGCAACTGGTCGATTCCAATTGCTGACCTTGCGGTTAGCAGCCCAATGTGTTATCTGCTACCCTACCAGTTTCCTTTCTACTCTATACAGTACCTTTTAATATGATCTCTTTTAGAGCAGTTGGTAGTGGTAGCCAGGCATCATCTAATACACCTAGTCTCAGGCAAACCCCTACTCTTGCAGCCCTGGAACCTGAGTGGGATAGATGCAGGTAGGACAGGGGCTCCATAGACCAGGATCCACACCCTCCCTATTTTCATCCTCTCCTTCTGCTGATCTCTCAACTCCCTCAGCCACCACCATGGCTGCCTAGTCCTCTGGCCTCACCAGCAGCTACAGAAGCAGGAGAGGCGGTAATGGTGACAAGGACAACCAAAAGTGGGCTCTCAAAAGGTTTTAATATGGTATTAGCACATAAAATCCTGTTTCACAGGATGTATTATGGAGCTTAAATGGTGCATACCTGTGTATTTATGAGATGATCGTGACTATGTGATTATTTGAGAATTGTAGTGTAGTTGTCTTTCAGCTTGAGAACTATACCTATTTCATCTGATTATTTTTTGTATCCACTAAGTTGTAGGCCTTTGGCTTTTTGGCTTTAACAAACGCATTGTTCAATGCATGACAAATTCTCTAGGATTTCAAAACATGTTGTGGAAAATTATATTATGCGTCAATTCCACTTTTCAACTTTTTGAAGCCCCCTTGGGTATTGGTTTTTCATGCCATTATCTTCTAGTACCTTACAAGATTCTAATTTGTCAGACTTTCATTTGAAAAAAGTATTATCAGAATAGAAACTGTCCATTGTGAATCATCAGCTGTGTTCATGAGATATTTCTCCATTTTTTGTTGTGGAGAATGAGGGTGAGGACATTCCGCTCCTTGTCTACATTTATACCTAATAAAATTCCCTCTTATTGTAAAACCAGAAACAGGAGAGTGGTAGGTTCATTTCCCCAAATGAGGACATTAATCAAATATACTAATTATTTAATTAGTATGTTTTGTGTGGGGCTGTAGGATCTGTACTCGACAGTGAGCCACAAAGTCTGCTGTTCAAACTACTTCTCTGAAGCACCAGCTGCTTCTCTGAAATCCTATACAGGGTCCTATGAGCCGGAACTAACTCCATGGCACATAACCACCACCATTGTTACTGTTGTCAAGTGCCTTAGAGTCAGTTAAGACCACCATACAGAGGCTTATTTTAACATATGCAATGAATTGAATTGAATGGATTTTCTCCTGATTTTAATATAATTGATTGACTTAAAAATGCTAAAATCTGGAGCATTCAATTAGAAAGATTAAGCACAATAAAAACAATGCTATTAAAATTAATTCTGAAACATATTTTCCTTCATGTTATTTACATGACATATGAGAGTAAATAAAAAAATACTGCAACAAAATCATAGAACTGTTTATTAAAGAAAACTATCAAAATGTGAAGCTCTTCTTTCTCTACATATCCCCTGTCTAGATATGTGCACTTTTTAAAATGGTGTCTCCATTTCTCAAATCCTCTCCCAAAGAATTGTGAGCTGTTCTGTTGACTCTGTCAAAATTGCAGGGACTCAAATCTTGTTCTTTTAAAATGTCTTTGAGTTTTGTAGCAAAGCAAAGTCTGAAGTGGTAAGATCGGGGTGTAGGGTGGATGGGGTAAAGTTTCCCAACAAAATTCTGAGATCCTTGTAGGACAATCCTTTGTTGTTGTTAAATGCTCTCAATTTGGTTTTGACCTCATCACATCCCTGTTTAGAGTTTCTGAGGAGTGATGGGTGGGTTTGAACCACCTAACTTTTGATTAGCAGTCTAGTGCTTATCCTACAGTGCTACACCAGGACTCCATGATAGGCTTCACTACATTTAAAAACTATCATGTGCACTGCCATGATGGAAAAAAAAAAATTCCTCAGCTCAATTTTCCTAACCTTTTGCTCACCAATGTACTTTTTCAGTTTTCCTTAAACTTCTTCCTAATAAGCCCTCATGGTGGAATTCTGAAGAGCACCCCCTTTGGCAACCCAGAAAACAGTAACCATGAAACATATGTCTGTCAGTTTGTCCAACTATGCAGGAAACTATGCCTCTGGTGATTTGAATGGTTTCAGTGAGCTTCCAAACTTAAGATCAGACTAGCTAGAAGGAACAAGCTGTCCACTTCGGAGCAATTAGTCACCAAAAACCTTATGAGAAACAGCAGAGCACTGTCTGATGAGCCCAACGGGAAAATGAGCCCCTCAAGTTAGAAGTCACTCAAAATCCAACTAATGATGAGTTACCTCATCACAGTAGAGTGGACCTTAGTGATGGATGGAGCAAAGCTTTCGGGACCTTCGTATGCTAATGGGCAGAACTCAAAATGAGAAGAAACCGCTGCAAACATTCATTAATGATCAGAATGTGGAAAGTATGAAGTATGAATTTAGGTTGTTGCTGCTGCTGAGTGCCATTGAGTTAGCACAGAGACCCTGTATAGGGTTTTCAAGGCTGTAAATCTTTATGGGAGCAGAAAGTCTGGTGAGCAGAACAGCTGGTGAGCTAGAACTGCCAATCTTGTGGTTCACAGTTTAATACTTATCCTACTGAGTCTTAAAAAAATGAAATGGAATTCATAAAGATGGATATCCAAGGCATTAGTGAGCTGAACTATGCATGTACTGGCCATTTTGAATTGGACAGTCTTATGGTTTACTAGGCCAGGAATGACCAATTTAAGGGGAATGGTGTCAAATTCATCATCCAAAAGGGCATTTCAATATCTTTCTTGAAGTACAATGTTGTGCTAGTATAATATTTATATACCTACCAAGAAGAACAGTTAATACAACTATTATTCCAATTTACACACTAACTACCAAAGTCAATGATAAAGAAATTGAATTATACCAACTTTTTCAATCTGAAATTAAATTGAACATGCGTTTATGATACATTGATTATAATGTATCATGAATGTATACAGGTGACTATAATGCAAAGGTTGCAAACAAAGAGGAAAGATCAGTAGTTGGAAGATAGGAACTTGGTGATAGATACGCTACTGGAGATCACTAGAATTGTACAAGACCAATGACTTGTTGAGCCCTAGTGTGGCACTTTATGATAATCACTGGGCTGGTAACCAAAAGATCAGCAGTTCAAAGCCACTCTCAGAAACCCTACACAGAATTGCTATGAACCAAAACCGACTTGTGTTCACACCACAACAACCACTTATTAGTTGCATATGCCCTTTGCAACAACATGAATGGCAACTATATATGTGTACCTAGCTAGATGGAATACACAGGAATCAAACTGATTTCCAAATCTGTGGGAAGAGACAATGGAGAAGCTCAATAGCATCAGAAAAAACAAGGTCAGAGGCAGACTGTGAAACAGACAATCAATTGCTCAAATGGTAAGTTCGGCTGAAGCTGAAGAAAATTAAAACAAGTCCATAAAGAACCAAAATATTACCTTGAGTATATGTCACTTGAATTAGAGACTATATCAAGAACAGATTTGATGCATTAGTCACTAACTAATGACCTAAGACTAGATGAGTTGTGTGATGATATCAAGAACATCTTCATGAAGAAATCAAAGGTTGTTAAAAAGACAGGAAAGAAAGAAAAGAACAAAGTGGATGAGATTCTGAAACTTGCTCTTGAATCTGGAATAGCTAAAGTGAATGGAAGAATTGGTGAAGTAAAAGAGATGATCAGAAAATTTCCAAAGGCTGCATGAGAAGAAAAACCAAAGTAGTATTATGAATGGTGTAAAAACCTGGAATTAGGAAACCAAAAGGGAAGAATAGTTCTCAAGTTTCTAAAGGAGATTCTGACTGTACTTCTTCCAAGACAGATTTGTTTGCTCTTTTGGTACTTTCTGTATTGTCTGCTAACACCATAATTTAAATAGATTAATTCTTCTCAGGTTTTTCTTATTCATTGCCCTGATTTCACATGCTTATAGGGCCACTGAAAATATCATGGCTTGGATCAGGTGCATCTTAGTCCTCAAGTGACATTTTTGCTCTTGAACACTTTAAAGAGGTCTTTTGCACAAACTAGCCCAAGACAATGAATGCATTGTTTGATTTCTTGAAATACATTGCTTAATTTCAAGTGTTTGTATTAAATTTCAAAGTTCATTATTTTAAGTTTGTTTGGTAAGTATGCTTCATGTGCACATAAAATGTAAAAAAAATTCTTACATTTCTGAAACAATTTTTAATCTTTGCCTAGAAATCACATGCCAAATCATTCATTAACTATCCTGTTAACATACTTCTGTCTGCCTTATAGGGCATGAGAATTGGTATGTATGACAGCATTTTCCAATGTAATTTTAATGATCAGAAACAGAAAAAAAAAAATAGAAAGTATAAATTAAGTGAATTTTGAAGTTGGACCCTTAATGTTTTTATATAAATTTCTAAGATATGTAGATCATTTTGCCTGTGGAATACCAACTTTTGTTTTAAAGGTAAATAAATCAACTCAGTTTTAAGAAGGTTCATAATGATTACTAAGATATACCATTATGTTCCCAGAACTTTTTTTCAGGTATTTTAAAAAATATTAACTGTGTTCACAAATCACTTAGATTTTCCAGAACCCCATCAGTTTTGTAAACAAAACAAACCAAAAATCTTTATTTTCTAGTTGAATAGATAAATAAAAAATTTTTTTTTCCTCTAAAATTAAAGTCTCTATTGGTAGTTAGTTGGATGTGTGCTGTGGAGTTGTTTCCAACTCACAGCAATCCTGCATAGGGTGTCTGAGGCAGTAAAACTTTATCAGAGCAAAAAGTCTCATTTTTCTCTTTTGGAGTGACCGGTAGATTTTAATTGCTGACCTGTGGTTAGCAATCCAACTCATAATCCACTATGATACCAGGAATCCTTTTAAATTATGATTTGGCCATTTCCTAAATTATTTAATTTAATGGCACCATGATAAAGTATATGTTATTGAAAATATATTTCTCTGGAGAAGCTGCCTGTGACTTTTGTGATTTTTTTAACCTACTTTATATTACTTTTAGGAAAATCCTAAAATGAAATTTGTTTTTGCATGTGAAAAAGTTGGATAATGCATAAAGAAGACCATAGAAGAATTGATGCTTTTGAGTTATGGTGTTGGAGGTGAATATTAAAACTACCATGGACCGCCAAAAGAACAAACAAATCTGTGTTGGAAGAAGTACAGCCACTTTGTCTCTCATACTTCAGGCATATATATTGTCAGGAAGGACCAGTCTCTGGAGAAGGACTACATGCTGGATAAAGTGGAGGTTCGGAGAAAAGAGGAAGACCCCACTGAGATGGATTGGCACAGCAGCCTCAACAATGGGCCCAAGCGTAGTATTGTTGGTGAGGTTGGCATAGGACTGGGCAGTGTTTCGTTCCTTTGTGCGTAGGGTGGCTATGAGTTGGTACTGACACAAAGGCACCTAACAACAACAAGAACAGCAATATATCTTTAGAAAAAAAGGAAGATAGTAGCTTGGTCCATACATAAGTAAAAAGAACTTTAATTTAGAGCATTCATGCCAGCTTTCAGGTGGAGCAGTCTTTAACATTTTTCAATTTAAAAATTATTAAATAAAATGTTTACATTCTGTAATTAAATATAAATATGAGCATAGTCTGTGAAACATTGAGTCAAAATAAACAGGAACATTTAGACAGACAAAAATGTGGGGATATCTTTTAAAACATAAGAATTTCTAAAATATTTACTTAGGTTTTATAATGTCGTGTTTTATTTTATTTATTTATATAATAGTACACCAAATATATTAGAAGAAGAATTTCTCCTCATCCTGGAAATGATGACGCTACATCGCATTTTCAAAGCACTTTGCATTCCTCAAAGCATTTTATATTCATTCTCTCATTTGGCAGTCTCAAACTCTCTAAATTAATAAAGGCAAGGATGATTGTTATTTTGCAGGAGAAGAAACTGTTGATATGAAAGTTTAGACATAGGTATTGTATGCACACAGTAAGTGGCAGGACCAGAATGCAAAGTTGTTTCATCGCACGGCCAGTCTAGTACTTTCCTCAGAGCAATGAGAAGTAGACATATTCCAGAGGTGAGCAAATTAACCTATAGCCCTCAATGGAGCTTGATCCAGGAAAATTTATGTGGATTACTTTCATTAATACAAGGAAATTGATATATTAAACAGGTTTTTAGCATTAATAAAACCATATATAGTTTTTTTCCCCCCTGTATTCCTATTTGTGTATCTTTTTGTCTGTTTTTCAAGAGTTGCATGTCTTCTACCTAAAGGATTGTATTTATTAATAAAGAAAGAGTTATCTGAGTTAAATAATATAGCATTCTGTTGTTGTTATTAAGTGTTGTTGAGTCAGTTCTGACACATAGCAACCTGTATAGAGTGGATTTGAACTTCCAACCTTGTGGTTAGCTGTCCAGCGCTTATCCTACAGCATCACACCCACTTATCCTACAGCGACATACCAGTCTAGTTTGACACAATTCTAACATCTATGAGATATATCTATATAAATATGTTGTTGTTGTTGTGTGCCGTGGAGTCAGTTCCAACTCATAGCGACCCTGTACAGGGTTTC
>NW_006408519.1:58508731-58514905 GCF_000296735.1 Chrysochloris asiatica
TTCATCTTTCTCCCACGGAACGGCTGGTAGTTTCGAACTGCAGACCTTAAGGCTCGCAGCCCGATTCGTAACCACTATGCTACCAGAGCTCCTTATATCTGTTGTTAAATGATGTCAAGTCAGTTCCAACTCATAGCAATCCTGTATACAGTTTTCAAGGGGCAACTGGTGGACTTGAACTGCTGACCTTATAGGTAGCAGTCTAGTGCTGAGTTTACAGTGCCACGCCCAGATTCCTGGTGACACAATGGTTGAGTACTGAGCTGCTAATGAAGATCACAGTGGTTCAAACCCAGCTTTCTCACTCCATGGAGAAAAGACCTGAAAATCTGCTCTCATAAAGAGCCTAGGAAACCTATGGGCAGTTCTATTCTGCCAAATAGATAGGAACCCTGTGAGCTGGAATTGACTCAATGACATACATCAACAACAAAGTCTAATTAAAGTGGCAATTTTTACTTAAAACTAAAACCTTGTTTATGTAATTTGCAATCTTATTTGCAAAGCATGCAATTATATCATTTAAAAAGCTAATATCTAAATTGACCAAAAATTTTCTCCGTAACTACAATGGACAGTTTAAATGAATTTCTTAAGTTTCTATTAAGTATAAAGTTATTTAAAACAAGTCATTTATGAGATTTGTCTTAGCTTTTTAAGCTTTTGAAATATCACCACTATAACCTGCTTTTTAAAATAGTCTGAAACCTATCAGCTCTTCTTTCACCTCCTACAGGAAAGCAATAAAAAGAAAAATGTTCTTTTTTAGTACATGTTAGTAAAGGTTTCTTGATTTCAGACTTAGTCATTTGCTGCCATTTTGATTTCAAGTATGCATAACTTTGAAATGCATACTTAAGTTTTTTTCTGTATGACTTTTCTGCAGACTTTGTCTATTTCACCATTATTTTTATCTTTCATTTAGAATTAGCAACATTAAAAGGTGATTTTCCACTATTTCCTCGTTCCCCTTATTTCAAATATTCATAGTTTACTAAAAACATGATTTTGAACTGTTTGTGAATACTACCAGGAAATGGTGATCTGTGTTTTTAGTTAGAGAAAATAAAGGACTAATGAATATAATGATATTTTTAAATTTTAGTTAATCAGCTAGTCATGCTAGTGAATACCCTGGTAGCATAGTAGATTACAAGCTGACCTGCTAACCACAAGGTCATCAGTTCAAATCTACCAATTGTTCTGTGGGAGAAAGATGAGACGTTCTGTTCCCATAAAGATTTACTGCCTTGGAAACCCTATACAGGGTAGTGGTATGAGTTGAAATTGACTCATTGTCACACAGCCACCACTGTGCATGCTAGTGAGTATCATAGTTCCAAATACAAAATGTTTTACATCTACAGAGACATGAAAAATAATACTATGCATACACTGGAGCTCTGGTGTGATGCTATAGGATAAGCACTGGACTGCTAACCACAGGTTGGCAGTTCAAATCTACCAGCTGCTCCTCAGAAATTCTATATAGGATCGCTATGAGTTAGAATCAACTCAACAGCGCTTAACAACAACAGCAATGCTTACTCTGGTGTTCTGGTGTGGTTTTGGATAAATACTGGACTGCTAGACTGAAAGTTAGTAATTCAAACCCACCAGTCATTCCTCAGAAACACTATACAGGGTCACTGTGAGTCAGAACGGACTCAAAGCCACTTAACAACAACAACAACATGCTAACTCTAGACTAAGTGCTGTTCTAAAACCAAATGGATCCATCCACCCCTCACAACAATCCTAAGAGAGAGGCATTATTAGGAGCTCTGGTAGCGTAGTGGTTACGAATCGGGCTGCGAACCTTAAGGTCAGCGGTTCGAAACTACCAGCTGCTCCGCGGGAGAAAGATGAGGCTTTCTACTCCCGTAAAGATTTACACCCTCGGAAACCCTGTACAGGGTCGCTATGGGTCGGACCCGACTCGATGGCACTTAACAACAACAACAACAACAATTTTACATATGGGCAGACTGAAAAAATGACCTCTTAGGTGAAAGAAGAGAGAAAGGAGAACAGTCATGACTTCAAACTGAGTTTTGCAAAAGAGAGCTTAAAGGAACTATATGTTTTCATTTGCAGTTGCTTCCAATAGTTTGCAAACTACCCACTGTATAGCTTCATTATTAAAAACTATTCAAATGAACTTTTCAGCATTCTCTTGTTCTTAATTTTTTTTTTTTTCTTACTGACCAAAGGGAAGTAAATGATCTCAAATTTCAAGGTATATCAAAACTGACCTAGGACTGGTCAAAATGAAGATTGTGGGCCCCACACCAGATTGTCCTACTGTAGGTGTGGGTGTGGTCTCAGAATTTGCATTTCTAACACATCCCTAAGGGTCACTTTTGCTGTCAGTCTGGGATCCATTCTTAAAGAATGTTCTATGAAAGAGCCCCAATTCAATTGCATTTTCAGAGAACCCTTTATTAAGTCTTAAACAGGACAAAGACAAGACAAAAATAAATCCTCTGGATGAACAAGACCATCAGCGTGAGGCCATGGTGTTCCAAGGATTCTTGGCCACGTTGCTGATTATAGGACATAGAAAACAAAGGAACCATGTCACAAGAACATGATTGGACGCAGAACAATTTATTATAATCCCCGGTGGGACTACAAAAGCAAGGAAAGAATCATAAATGGGATAAGTACTCTATTGCAGATAAGAAAATTTACAAGATTGGTTCTGGGGGCCTCTGACGACCTTTGTCAACATATGAGTAATGGCCATGACACCCTGTACACCAGTTTTCATTAAGACTATGATCAGGCAAGTCCCTAAAGTTGAGACTGCCCCTGTTGTGCTGGATAGGAAACACTCTGCTTATAGACAATCATTTTGCAAGTTTATGGTCAGAATGAACTCAATAGAGACTGAGTTTTGTTAAGATTCAAAATGAAAGTAAGGCTCCCAGTGTAAACCGTAGCCTCCACATACCAAGTGCATTGAAAAATAAAAGAAGAAAAATTGGGAAACAGAACAGAGGAGCTGTGAAGAGGTAAAGCCACTAATCTCGCCTACAGAGTTGTCCAAGTTGTTGGGAGGATAATAATTGCTTCCCAAGGGACCAGTTAAAGTAAATAATTCTTTTTTTGAGTGAACTATCAGCCTCCAATAGTAAAGAGAACACTCCTAACCTCCGACTCCCAAACATAGTTTCACAGATTATGAATCATCATTTAACCTCCCTCCGCTCCAGTTTTTCTGTTTCAACATAGCAACTGTGACTTTTGTTCTCTGCTCTTAAAACACGGACCAAAACAATACTAAGATTACAGAAATTGCTAAGGCTATATTTTTTTAGTGTCATAAAAGGCATGCTGTGTTAACATTAAAATTGGGATGATATATCTTACTATTTACAAATGTGTAATAAGCATGACTGGCAATTTATGCTTATTCCTTGCACTACATTAGATAGAAAGGAAAAAATCAATACCAAATAAAATAGCAATAACGTGGTAAATTATAATAAATACCTCTGCTGCAGGAATCATGAAAATATCACAGGAAAACTATTTGTTCTCTGGGTAGAGACTCCAGCAGTAGAGATGAGTTGCTTTGAAAGAAAGAAGAAATAAGAGGCAAGTAGGGAATCCGGGTGTGGCACAGTAGGATAATCATTAGACTGCAAGTTGGTTTGAATTGCAAGAGAGGCAGTCTAAAGCCATCAGGTACTCCTTGGAACAGGGGTAACTAAGAGTGGAAACTGACTCAGAGGCATTTAACAACAACAATGCATGTGGAGTCCTGGTGTGGCACTGTAGGATAAGAACTGAACCTCAAGGTCAGTTTCAACTACAAGGTCAGAAGATCAAACTCACCATCTGCTCCTCAGAAACCCTGTTCAGGGTTGCTATGAGTCAAAACCAACTGTGACGGGACTTAAAAACAACAAGAATGTATGTGGGTACTACAGTTCTGGTTACTATCTTTGCTTGTTAGTCATGGTCCTTATTCTAAAAATGCACAAATACTAGTACTAATCTGAAGCCAAGGTGTCAGTTGCATCTAATCCTGAAATAGAAATATCCAGTGAAAGTAGAGGAAGCAATTGAATGAGAATTATAACTTACTCAGTTAATCTTCCTAAAATGGCTGTTCCAAAATACGTTTTAAAATTTTGGAGTAACAAAAGAATTTCTGTTGATCCCAAACATTATACATACGTACTCAAAAATATTTATGTATCTTGCTACTGAAATTGGCTTACAAAATACATTATAATTCCAAAGTTAAAGAAAATGTCGTCATTAAATCTATAAATTATATACATTCTGAGACACTGCGAAACACACGCACATACACAGACACACACAATTAATTCCAATCCTGGCTTCTCATCTGATTCCCAAATCTTAACTGGTTCTTTTAGGTAATGCTCATGAAGCCTCCTTTTCTAATGCACTGTTAGGTTATAGTGAAAGGAACTTAGGCTATAGATCTGTATAATGCTCCGGTCCTGGTGTGGCACTATGGGATAAAGCATTGGATAGCAAGGTCAGTTTGAACCACAAGGTCAGTGGTTTAAAATCACTAGCCGCTCCTTGGAAACCATATACAGGGTTGCTATGAATTGAAACCAACTCAACGGCATTTAACAACAAAATATAGTGCTCAGGGTCTTAGGGGACAGTATTTAGAAGGTGCGGGATTTGGTTAGATTTGCAGGGTGGTGCTGTAAGATAAGCAACGGACTGTTAACCACAATGTCAGCAGTTCAAACCCATGAGCAGCTCCTCAGAAACTCTTATACGGTCATTGTGAGTCAGAACCAATTCGATGGCGCTTAATAACAACAGACCACTCAGGATGACCATTGAGAAGGCCATTATGCTTGGTAAAGTGGAGGGTCAGCGGAAAAAGAGAAATACACCCAATATGTTGCAGTGACACAGTGGCAGCAACAATGGGCTCAAGCATAATAACAATTGTGAGAACGGACAAAATTGGGCAGTGTTTTGTTTTGTTGTGCGTAGGGTCACTATGAGTTGGAAACAACTCAATGGCACCTTGTTGTTTAGTGCCATTAAATCGGTTCTGACTCATAGCAACCCTGTATAGGGTTTCCAAGGAGTGGCTGGTGAGTTTGAACCACTTACCTTTTGGTTCAAACCAGCCTTGTGGTCCAGTGCTACAGTTTCACAGTGCTACACTAGGAGTCCTCAATGGTACCTAACAACATATTACCAGGACCTAACACAATCATTGGTACATAGTACACATTCAATACTTACATTTATTTTTTATTTTTTTAAGTTTTTGTTGTGAATTCAGTGATAGTTTATGTGGGAGAACATTAGTTTTACATTCATCCTATTGTATTTCATTTCATTGTCATGATTACAATCCCCTCCATGCATCATCAAATAACCAAAGGGTACACCCCCAAGCCTGTCCCCCGGCCGGCAGCACACAGATCCTCTCCCTCCCTGGGTCCAGAGTTCCCAGCTACTCCATCTGTCCATGTCATCATCTCTGCCTCCATCTCTGGTGTCACTGCTTCTCTGTGTAGGGTCGCACACTCCACTCTTCTCCCTTGATGGTCCCAGGGTCCTCCACTCCTGGACTGCAAAATCAACCACTGCCCTCCTTTTGTTACAAAACATCTACCTTTACATTTCCAACACTTTCAGTCTGCTCTGATAGCAGTTATTCACTATTGAACTATAAGAGTCTTATCCTTATCTCCTTTCACCAGCCCTGTCCAAACAGGTTGGAACCACTCAGTGGAGAGTCTACCTTCCTCCACACCCTCTGGAACTAGGTTTCCTCTTGAAAGCTTCTAAGCCAGTCATTTCTTGCCCTTGTAGCCCCCCCATTTTGGGCAGCCAATGTCTAAATTGCCCATCCCTGTCAACCCTGTGTACCGAGGGGGTGGGCATGACCTTGCTGTGAAGATTTGTCCCTTCTTTTGAGCTACTACATCCATAAGTATAGGTCAAGTTCATCAAATTGTAGTAGATTACTCTTTTTTTCCCTCTTCTTCTTCTAGTTCAGTTCTTCTTCTAGTTCATTGATGCCCAGTCAAGTGGGTATTATCTGCAAGTGGGTATTATATGGGTATTCTTGTGCATCTCCCCTCACTTCATATCAGCTGGATGCTTCACTCTCTGCTCTAGTCCTCTGTGGCCATGTCACTGCCTCTGGGCCCA
>NW_006408519.1:58515425-58518071 GCF_000296735.1 Chrysochloris asiatica
ATAAGCTTTCTATGATGATGTTTCTGGCTAATCCTTTATTTCCCCTCAAGTGTCTATTTTACAATAGTAGACTAGGGAAACCAAGATTCAAAAGACAGCCAAGCATCTTAATAGTATTCCCCCTCTTTTACCCATTCAAACCATGTCTCAATCCCTGTATCCTGATGCCCTGTTGTTCCAAGGTTGTTCATACATCATTATTTACCTCTATCCCACTTAGCCCATGCACACCTGCCTAACTGTTCTCCCATCTGCCTTGTTCTTCCATTCTCTGCCACCTTCTTGTTCAATACTTGTATTTCTTGAATAGAAGAAAGAAAGATGATATATCCTTCCAGTAGATTATTCACTAAAAACTCTGGCTACTATCTAGCATGCAACTTTTCTGTTACTTGCCGAATTGGATATTTTACTCCAGTCATGCTCAACTATTGTCAAGTCTCTAGACTCACCATTGCTCCTTATACTTCCTTTCTTTAAATTTTGCCACTCACTCTGTCTAGATGGTCACTTTTGAAATGTTTGTTATCTTTCTCCCTCCCATATGTTCTTCAAAAAATGTATCAGTTGTCTTCTTCTTTAAAAAAGTATCTTATGATAAACTTGTCCTTTTTTTGTGCCCCTCTTTCTATCCCAGAACTCTATCCTAGCATTTAATTCGGTCTTTTGTTGAGACTCATTCCAGATTGACTGTGAGTCACCTTGAAGGCAGGGATTGTTCACTGTTCACCAAAAACACAATGCTTAGCACAGGACACCCTCTCATAAATGGTCAACAAATGAACAACCATCAAACATATTGTTATTGTCTCTTACAATGAGTTTCATTTCTCTACATTCTCTACATTTACAGTCCTGGGGTAAAGACAGTAATAAAGAGTGTTCCTGAAAGTGAAGATGTTGGTAATAAATTACGATAGTAACCTGTTTAAAGATCAGCCAAGTAGAAGTTTCAAGATTAATTAGGATAATTCTCAATTCTGAAATGGAAAGGATACAAACTTATTTTGGGATTGTTGTTGTTGTGAAGTGCCATCAAGTCAGTTCTGACTCATAGTGATCCTGTATAGGGTTTCCAAGGAGCAGAGGGTGCTTGAACTGCTGACCTTACAGTTCAAACCGACTTTTCAGTCTAGCATATTAACCCACAGCATCATACCAGGACTGCATTTTTGGGGTGATAAGTGACAACAGTTCTGGTGTCCAGGCTACCATGAAGCAAACCACTATCATATAAGGCTCGTAATACTAATTGAAAAGTGTTGTATATCACACTGTTAACAGACCGTTATAAAACTTTTCGTAAACCCTGCTTAGAGATATTAGCCCATCTCGAATAACTTGGTGTGTTCTGAGGTAAGAAATTAATTTTTATTCGCGCTTGCAAAGAAAGATGGAACCAACCCTGTACAGGGTTGCCATGAGTTGGAGCCGACTTGATGGCACTTAACAACAGCAACATGATAATATATGTGGCTTAATCTTGCATATGTTTCAATCCACCCATGCAGGTCCTGCACACATGTGAGAAAGCCATAACTAGACACTGCAACTGAGAGTGGCTGCTTTAGTAGAAAAGTGGTAATTCTGTTTCTCCTCATTTTTTAGTAAATTACAAGACGAATTTTAAATCTGAAAACTCTGAAGCAAAAGTGATAGTCAAAACCTCTAAGAAAAATAGGGTGAGTGAGTACTGAAAAGTAAAAAACAAAACAAAACAAAACAAAAACCCAAACCCACTTCCCCCAAGTATATTCCAATTTACAGGGACCTTCGAGGACAGATGCAACAACAAATGGGAAAACTGAAATTAACTGGTACTGGGCATTTTGAATCTGACAATCATATGGTTTACTATGTTGGGAGTGACAAATTCAAAGGGATGGTGTTGTGTTCATCATCAAAAAGAACATTTAAAGATCTCTCTTGAAGTACAATGTTGTCTGCGATAGGAAAAGTATGCCTATAAGGAAGACCGGTTAATACCACTATTATTCACATTTACTCAACAACCACTATAGTCAGTGAATTCTACCAGTTTCTTCAGTCTGAAATTGATCAAGATGTATTTATAATTGCTTTGATCCAACTATTGATCCTTTCTCTTTGTTTCCAACCTTCTCATTCCAGACCACAGCAATTATCAATACATTTTGATTATATGTTTGACCAACTTCAGACAGAAGAAATTGATAGAATTCTTCAATTTTATCGTCACTTGCTTCAGTGGTTGGTGTGTAGGTTGAATAATGGTGGTGTTAGTTGGTCTTCCATATAGGAGTATGGATACTTACCTAT
This sequence comes from Chrysochloris asiatica, assembly GCF_000296735.1. Lineage (NCBI taxonomy): Eukaryota > Metazoa > Chordata > Mammalia > Afrosoricida > Chrysochloridae > Chrysochloris > Chrysochloris asiatica. Next base: position 58,517,724 of record NW_006408519.1, read on the forward strand.
CACATTCATCATTGTCCTACAAGATAGATCTTGAAATGGTCTATTTGATGATGAATGCAATTCCATTCCTCTTGAATTTGTCGCTCCTGGAATAGTAAACCATGTGATAGTCAGATTCAAAATGATCAGTACCAGTCCATTTCAGCTTATTAATGCCTAGGATCTTGATCTTTAAGCATTCCATTTCATTTTTTACAACTTCCAATTATCCTACATTTATATTTCATACATTCTATGTTCTGATTATTAATGTATGTTTGCAACTGTTTCTCCTCATTTTGAGCTATGCCCTATTAGCAAATGAAGGTGCAAAAGCTTTCCTCCATTCATGTCTTTATGGTCAACTCT
>NW_006408519.1:58518461-58524106 GCF_000296735.1 Chrysochloris asiatica
CTTTGTTGTTGTTGTTGTTAAGTGCCGACGAGTCGTTTCAGACCCATAGCGACCCTGTACAGGGTTTCCGAGGCTGTAAATCTTTACGGGAGGAGAACGCCTCATCTTTCTCCCGCAGAACAGCTGGTAGTTTCGAACTGCTGGCCTTAAGGTTCGCAGCCCGATTTGTAACCACTACGCTACCAGAGCTCCTTACTGGTATTTAATAGATTGGTGGCATAGTTTTCAGTGTCATAGCAACACCCAAGCTACCACAGTAGTACAAATTGGCAAGCTGTTGGAAATAGGGAAGGAAAAAGCACACTGAATGTTTGCTATAATTGAAACCATGAGAAATAGGCATCCTTATTTTAAAATATATATATTCAAATATTAGACTATTGCAAATGATTATGTTAGGATGATCAGAGTAGAAATAATTTTTTAAAGTTTGACATTCAATGTTCCTATTATTTTCCCATTCAAGACTTTGAAGAAAATGTTTGAGATTTTTTTTTTTTAAGTCTTAGAAAGTAACACAAACAGAGTCAAGCTACTGTGATTAATACCTGAAGAATATGAATTGTGGGCTGCTATAGAAATATTGTTGCCATAGCAACCACCAAAGATTTCAGAGGAGAAGCATAACTTGAATTTTAAAAATGGAGATGACTAACAAAACCCTTTTTTGAAATAATTCATATATAGAGGGATTAGATATAAGTATAAAAATATTAGAATTTATAATTTGTGGTGTGGAAGTGGCACAGTTTTTTTACTGATTAAATTTTTTTCTGACATAATGCTGTAAGATGCTGATCTATGTCTGTGAACTGTGTTGTTAAGTGCCTTCAAGTCTGTTCTGACTCATAGTGACCCTGTATGTAGTTTCCAAGGAATAGCTGGTGGGTTTGAACTGCCAGCCTTGTGGTTCGCAGTCCAGTGCTGCTCCTACAATGCTACATTTATTTTTAAAATCAGTAGTTAATGTAACAATTATATGATGATAATAATTGCTGTTATCAACAAGGGAGTCCTGGTGTGGCTCTGTAGAATAAGTACTAACCATGAGGTTGATAGCTCAAACCCACCAGTCTCTCCTCAGAAACCCTACACAGGGTCATTGTGAGTCAGAACTAACTTGATGGCACTTAACAACAGCAATAATATTTTCAATAAAAGATTACGAATAGATTCTGTTCCTAAATCTTTCTTAAAGTTTCTTCTGTGATCCTATACAAGCAGTTCCCAGATTATGAATAAATTTTGTTTCTAAATCTGCCTTTAAATTTAGTTTGTACATAAATCAGAATAGTTAGGTATGGTTCATATCTAATGTCATCTAATGTCCACCTTTCTATGGACTCCTAGTATGATACTGTAGGATTAGCACTGGACTATTAACAGCAAGGTAAAGGCTTCAAATCTACCAACTGCACCTTGGAAACTCTGTGTACAGGGTTCCTGAGTCAGAACCTACTCAAGGGCATACACAGCAATTATAATAATGATGTTTTGATGTATGCTATAAAGTCATGGCTTTTGTTATCACTAAGTATTTTGTGTACCTCAAATTTTTAATATAATAGGTTTTTCAGGGGTTGTTTCTTAACTATGCGTTGTAAATTAGTCTAATCTTCCTCTGAGGAACTGCCTGTAAATAACTTCCTCATAACAGAGACCAGTGAAATAGCATCACTAGTAATGATTTTGACTTCTTCCTGGGAAAGGACATATTACATTGGTTTTATTGCTTCATTTGTTAAATGGAATTCTTTTCTTTGTGTCAAATATGTTTAGTCTCTAGATTTCCTGTCAGGATGTTATGTATTTAACCCCATATTACTTAGAGTTTAAACGGAGAATTTTTATTAGATTATTACTTGCTGTTGTTGTTAAATGCCTTTGAGTCAGTTCTGACACACACTGACCCTTCATAGTGCTTCCAAGGAGCAGCTGGTGGGTTTGAACCACTGACCTTCTGGTTTGCAGTCCAATGTAGATCCTACAGTGCCATTCCAGGAGTCCCAGATTATTACAGAGCCCAAGCTTTCTATAGTTTGCACTCACCACGTGGTGGTCCTCTTTATACAATGAAGACTTCCTGAATACTGAATGTTGTTGTTGTTGTTGTTAAGTGCCATTGAGTTGGTTCTAACTCATAGTGACCTTGTGTAGGATTTCCAGGGAGTGGCTGGTGGGTTTAAACCATCGACCTTGCAGTTCAAACTGATCTTTAATAAAGTGCTTATTCTACATCGCCACACCACGAATGCAGTAAAACTGCTAATTTTGCAATCATACTGAAATCATAAGTAGTTTCTTCGTTTCTCAGGGAAAATCTGCTTCTTTGATGGTCTTTTCTGGTGGGGACAACTCTGCAATCTTGCATAAATAATCAGCCTAGATGTAGGGTCAGAGGTTGAGGAGCAGAGATCATCAGCAGCTACATTTAAAGAAAAAAATCTAATTAGCAGTTTTTTTCACTTTGAGGTAAATTTATGTAATTTGGTTTTATCATAAGTAGCAATGTACCCAAAGTATCCCTTTCCTCATTCCACATACAAATTTTGACTCTAGCTTTTGTTTTGTTTTCTGTCATAGGGGTATATTTCTAATTAACATTAGAAAATTTCAAACCACCTACAATTTACAAAGAAGGGACTTTGTCCCAGAATCAGAAAGATGAGCCAGGATTTAAGGCGGTATGGGACTGAGTTTGAAGCCAGATGGCACACATCAATCCTCTAGTGGCCTTATTGTTGAAACTGTCAACTGATCATTGTTGCAAATAATTCCGTGTTCACTTAACTCTCAAGCCAATTAAAATATATTGTGAAATACTTCTGTTTTTTTAAACCAATTAGTGTCTGTTTTTTGTTTTTGTTTTTTTTTTTCCTGAAAGCACAGGGAAAAGTAGTATAAGTAACTATGAGGGCACAGAAATCCTGGTGGTACACTGAGTTAAACATTGAACTGCTAACCAAAGGTTTGGTGGTTCAAACCACTAGTCACTCTGTTGTGAAGATTTACAGCCTCAGAAACCCTATGGGACAGTTCTACTCTCTCTTCTAAGGTTAACTCATTGGAAGTAGGTTTGGTTTTTGTTTTTATTGATGACAGAGGTCATTTATAAAATAAAATGGAAGTACTGACATTCTATTTCTTTTTTTTAAGTATTAAACTAAATCTTGGATTCTTATCAAAGGATTCAGGTACACCTACTTCTTACTTACTATCTTGTTATCAACATTTCAGATTTACAACAGTACTAAAAAACCTACTATCTAACTATTTTGTGCATTAATGATGTGTGTTGTTGTTGTTAAGTGCCGTCGAGTCGGTTCCGACCCATAGCGACCCTGTACAGGGTTTCCAAGGCTGTAAATCCTTACGGGAGTAGAAAGCCTCATCTTTCTCCCGCGGAGCAGCTGGTAGTTTCGAACCGCTGACCTTAAGGTTCGCAGCCCGATTCGTAACCACTACGATCTGGCAATAACAGATACCAAGCTGTGAGGTAAGAAAAACACTAGTTCTGATGGTTAAAGTTATGTATCAACTTAGCTGGACCACAATTCTCAGTGATTTGGCAGTATGTAGAAGGATATCATGTTTGGTAAGATGGAGGGCCAGAGAAAAAGAGGAAGACCCCCAGCCAGATGGATTGGCAAAGTGGCAGCATCAATGGACTCAAGTGTGGCAACAATTGTGAGGTTGGCCCAGGACTGGGCAGTGTTTCGTTCTGTTGTGCATAGGGTTGCTATGAGTCGGTACTGACTAGATGGAACCTAACAACAACAATGATATAGTCATCATCCAGTTAATGGTCTGATGTGCTCATTCTCCATTTTCAAATGATGTCAATTTTTGTAGAATGTTCTGGTCTTTGGAATTTTCCTATATCAATAAGTGAGAAATGGGTGTATGACTTCAATGCATGAATTTGTTCAATTATTACTTACCGAGCTGCTATGTAATATAAAAGAAAATATAAGGAGGTTAAAGCATTGTGTGTGGGTAGCTGTGTAGCTTATGGTTTAGTTATCCAATACAACTAATCAAACTCATGCTGATGTTTTGAATTGGGAGTAAAGAAAGAGTTGCACCAAAATTTGTTCAACTTTGCTCACACATTGTTATTGTTGTTAGGTGCCATTGAATTGTTACTGACTCATATCAACGTTATGCATAGCAGAACGAAACACTGCACGATCCTGGGCCACGCTTGAGTCCATCGATGCTGCCATTTGGATAATCCATCTCGTTGGGGGTCTTCCTCTTTTTCTCTGACCCTCCAGTGACTGGTCCCTCCTGATAATATGTCCAAAGTATGAGAGACAAAGTTTGGCCATCTTGTCCTCCAAAGAGCACTCTGGCTGCACTTCTTCCAAAATGGATGTATTGGTTCTTTTGGCAGCCCGTGGCACTTTCAATATTCTCCTCCAACACCATAACTCAAAAGCATCAATTCTACAATCTTCCTTATTCACTGTCCAGCTTTTGCATGCATATGAGGTTATTGAAAATTCCATGGCTTGGGTCAGGCACACCTTAGTCCTCAAGCTGACATCTTTGGTCTTCAACACTTTAAAAAGGTCTTGTGCAGCAGATTTGCCTAATGCAATACGTCGTTTGATTTCTTGACTGCTGCTTCTGTGGGTAATATGTTGAAAAGTATATGGTTTCTCTGTAATAAATTGGTATCTATCTTAATTACATTTCATGAAATTGAGGGAAATATTAATTTACCAAAATCGTTATGCAAAGCTGTCTCCCACTTAACAGTGGTCTAAGTCGTTTGAGCTATGTGAAAGTTGGTTGCTAATTTGAGACTTTCAAAATTTAAAGTCATAGATAAATTGAGTAATTATTGACCTTGAAATTTAACAAGGAAAGTGACTGAATAGACCAGCCAGGATTCTGTTTACAGATTTCTATCACCCTGCCCTAGTTGCTCTTTTACAACTTTGCCAGACAATAGGAATTTCTCCCGTTCAGATATTAGTAAACCTCCTAATGAAGTTATCCAGATTAGTCAAATTAATATGAATGACCTGAAATGAGAGGTCTAAATTGAGTTTGTTTAAGCTAGTGAATAGCACCATATCTCATACAACTTAATACATTTTAGAATTTTCATGTGCACAATTTGAACAAGATGTACCTTTAATGGTCAATTTCTTTTCCAAAATCCCAAAAAATTAGTGAAATGTCATCATAATTATCTCACAAATATTTGGGATAAATAACTCTGAGATAACCAAAGTTTCTCAAAAAAACTAGAGAAATCATTATTTCTCACGCTTATCTTATTCTTCATTACTTCATTTTTGCTTGTACTTCTTTAGCATAATCTGATTTTGACAAGAACACATTTGATGAAAGTTTATCTTCAGGGTGGATCTTTTCAATCTTCACTGTTTTTCTTCTTTTTTGCATACACTTCCTCAGCATAATCTGGTTCTGATAAGGACACAGATGATGAAGGTTCACCTTCAGAATGGATCATTTTTTCTTTTCCAAATCCTTTCCCCTCTTTTTCTTTCTCAGTTGCATCATTGGGCTTCTTTTTCTTTTTAAAACTATCTTACTATCTGGTTCAATATCTGACATGGAGCTTCCTGAAGATGTATGGAAGTGGTTTTTTTTTTTTTTTTTAATTAAAT
>NW_006408519.1:58524277-58531726 GCF_000296735.1 Chrysochloris asiatica
TTGCTTTTTACTCTATTTTCAGAGTCTGAGGAACTACTGGGAGAATCATTGCTTGATTCAGAAGAAGATAAATGCCTAGCAGATTGCGTCTTCTTTTTTTCAATGAGTTCTTACTTAGAATTAATAGTTTCTCCTATGTTTTTCTCGGTCTTCCACTTTTCATTCATATTTTCTTCAAATTCAGTGAATGCCTTCGAGCCTTCTTTTTCGTTGTCAGTTGCTTTTTCACTTCTTCCCAGTCGGGCCTTGGTCAATTCAATTAATCTTATATCATGGGCCCTGAAGACTGGACCCCTTGATCTGACTGTGGCTATTGGGTTCATAGAGTGCCGCCTTATTGTCCTGCTTCTCCATGGTAACTGAGCACTTGAGGTATGCACAATCAGATGGTGAGGAAGACTAGCTATGATAGGCCACCAAAGTGATGCTTTTATTTTTATTATTATTTCTAACTGTGTGGCACTGTAGGATCAGCACTTGATTATAAACCACAAAGTTGTCAGTTCAAACCCACCAGTTGCTCCTTGGAAACCCTATACAGGGTTGCTATGTGTCAGAACCAACTCCATGGCACGAAACAACAACATCTGTAGTTAAGAGGAATTAAACAGCAACGTTATAATGTTTATTGCTCTTGTAAGACAATAACTTGCTATCAAAAATACATAGTAGATTAGTGGGTGTCTCCAAAAGAAAACACTTAGGGAGTATGTAAGTGATGCTTTATTGTTTTTCCTTTTTCTTTGCTTATATGGCCATGGGCTCCCAAAAGAACCAACAGATCTGTGTTGCAAGAAGTGTAGTCAGAGTGCTCCTTGTAGGCCATGATGGCCAAACTTCGACTCTCATACTTCGGACATATTGTCAGGATGGACTAGTTGCTGGAGAAGGATCTCATGTTTGGTAAGGTGGGGAGGGTCAGAGCAAAAGAAGAAGATCCCCAGTAAGATGGATTGGCAAAGTGGCAGCATCAATGGGCTCAAGTGTGGCAACAATTTTGAGGTTGGCCCAGGTCCAGGCAGTCTTTCATTCTGTTGTACATAGGGTCGCTATGAGTCGGTTCTGACTCGATGGTACATAACAGCAGCAAATATACCTATTGCATTTCTTCTTATGGCTTCTGTCATAAATTGAATTGTGTTCCCAAAAACTACATGTCAGCTTAGCTGGGCTATGATTCTAATTATTTTTGCTGTTATACAGTGATGTACTTCGGCATGTATATAATGATGTGATCCTCCCTCATATTGTGATTTGATGTGATCAGCCAATCACATTCAATATGATCAATCCAATAAGGAATTGAGATGGGAGACAATACCCTTACTCAGGTCACAGCCCTAATTCCATGGAAAGGGAGTTTCCCTGGCATGTGGCCTCTATCACTTCTTATCTTACAAGAGATAAAAGCAGACAGTCTAGCAGATAAGGACCTCCTACCACCAAGAAAACAGAGCGAGTCTTTTGGAGCAGGGGTCACTGTGCTGAGAAACTCCTAGATGCAGGGGAAGTTGGTGATAAGAGCTTTCCTCCAAGCCAACACAGAAAGAAAGACTTGCCCTGGACCTGTTGCCCAGAATTCAGACTTCTAGCCTCCTAAACTGTGAGAAAATATATTTCCGTTTGTTCAGTCCAGCCACTGTGGCATTTCTACTACAGCAGCCAGTAAGGCAGCCTCATTTTAATTGTATTTAAAATATGTTTTTAACCATTTATCAGCTAAAGAAATTCAACCAAAATACCCAGTCTTAGCTTTATAAGTGATGTGAAGTCCTGGTGTGGCACTGTAGGATAAGCACTGGATCACAAAGTAGTTTGAACTACCAGGTTAGCAGTTCAAACCCACCAGCTGCTCTTCAGAAACCCTATACAGGGTCACTATGAGTTGGAAACACCTCGGCAGCATTTAACAACAACAAAGTTAGTAAACCCTGTAGCTTATTGGAATCTAGTGTTCACAGGATTTTTGCTTAACTAGCTTTTAAAAACAGATTTGTTTGGGATTCTGGACAATTCACTTGGTATTTTGGTTAAGTGGGCTTGTGAAGAAATTTTTATGTATAGATTAACTTTATAACATGCTTACAGCTATATGGGAACAAAGAATGAAAGCAAAGAGAGAATGGGTTTCCTTAAAGGAACTGAACTATAATGTGATATAAAGACTAATAATTACTGGGGAGAAAGAGGTTTGCCAATAAAAAAACAAATATGTCCAACTCCTTTCTTTTGTTGAAAATGAGCCCTAGCCTTTCATGTTAAATTATAATAAAAAGAACATTGTATTTTCCAATACTGATATTGTTATATTGCAGAGAATATGTTTGTGATGATCAAAAGCCCAGCATCCACATTATGTGACAGAAGCAAAGATATAATCATATAACGTCAAACTCAACTCACTGAAATAATTAAGTATATTCTAAAGGAGCTCTGGTAGCTTAGTGGTTACGAATCGGGCTGCGAACCTTAAGGTCAGCGGTTCGAAACTACCAGCTGCTCCGTGGGAGAAAGATGAGGCTTTCTACTCCCGTAAGGATTTACACCCTCGGAAACCCTGTACAGGGTCGCTATGGGTCGGCACTGACTCGATGGCACTTCACAACAACAACAAACTCTATATAATGGATAAAAATATGCACTCTAAGAGTTATACAACTCTCTGGTAAATTTTATTTTTTTGTTTTCTTTTTCCTGTAAGATTTGTATTTTAAGATTAAAACCACAAAGCTGCAATATTTTAAATGACAACTGTTTAAAATTAACACACTAAATTTTCACAGAATTTATCAGCCAGCTTTGTAATTTTTGTCTGCATATTATTTATTTATACCATTTATTTATACTGTTCTCAAACAAGAAAGGTATATATGTGTAAGAGTGTTTATGTGAGTTGGATGACTGCATCCTTATACAAAGCTGTCCAAGGATATATGAGGAGGTAATCCTAACCGTTCTCCCATGCTTCCTTAATTCTCATACTCCATATGTTGTATGACATGTCCTCAAATTAGCAATAACATTTTTGAACGAGAAAAAGCCAGTACAGAAATTGTACACTTAGAAGGCAAGTTCTGGCTGTACAAATTTTAAAGTGTTAAACAAGAAATGTCAGAAGAAGAAACTGTTATTGTTATTTGCCTTAGAACTGGGCTCAAATGTAAATTACATGGTTTAACCCTATCAGCTCTGCAGTATGGGGGTAGATAGACATTGAGTCTGACCTTAGTGCTGCTGCTTTTCTCTTGTGATTAGATCAGCAACATTTAGAACATTTAACTATGCTATCCTTCTGAATATCATTTATAATGTTTGAAATTGATTTGGAAAGTTTCCATCAATAGTGAGAATTTAAAGTTTGAGGTAAAATCTCAGTCATCTGAAATTTCCTCTCAGTCTCCCATGATGATCGATAGCTACCTTAGTTGATTCTATAGTGAGTTTGATGACCAGTATAAAAAGAGTCCTTCAAAGAGAGCCCATACTGAACAAGTTATAAGTATTACAAATGATTCATTGTTCCCAAGTTTACTCATGATGCTCAACACTTGAAATCAATGAACTGTCAAGAGAACGAGTATAAAGCCGTTAAGAGGAGTGAATAGTCTATTCACAGTCTCTTGAAGCAAAGGTACTTTTTCTTTATGTTAAGTATAAAAGACATTTAATATTAGAAAAATAATTTTAATTACAATTAGAGAATGAAGAACTCTGAAATTTCATTTATTGCTGGTGAAAGTGTCTGTAGCCATTGTAAATTGCTTCCTGTCTTCATCAACATGATGTGCTTATTTTCATCAACAGTTAGAAATGTTGACAAAATGTGAGGCAGCTGTGAGTAGAACACTGAAAAACAACAACAAAACAATAGTATCTCCTTATACAAAATCTTGATGCATCATACAAATACAGCTTTATTTTCCAACACTTGAAAAAACCTTAGCAGTAGAGGGAGGCTCTGTGGAAATCCTCCCTATCCTTATTCTGATTTGGACATTTAGTGCATGTGTTCCCATGATGGCACACTTTCTAATTATCACAGAATTTATCAGCCAGCATTGCAATTTTTGTCTGCATATTATTTTTAACACTAGATTATGAGCTTCATGAGTTTAGGGATCCTATTTGTGACCTCAGAGCTAGTATAATGTCTCTCACCTCATAGTTAATTAATGCTTCCTCAAATTGGCTGATTTTTTTTTTTTTTTTTCAATTCAAGAAGAGTTGCTGGCAGAGAAAATAAAAGAGATGGAAAATTGGGTAGACTAGAAATAGGAAGTGCAGCGAGGATGTGGGATAATTGTTGTTACATGGAGAGGATTAACAATAAAGTGTGTGATTTGTTGAATGTAAATTGATGATCTTGTCTGTAAACCTTCACTCAGTTAAAAATAAAAAAGGTTAAAGAAATGTGGGAGGAAAGTGGGAATTAAATAAAGATCTGGTAAGAGTAACATCGGCTATTCAAACTCATCTTGGAAACCCCACACAGGGTCGCTATGAGTTGGAACCAACTTGATGGCACTTAACAACAGCAACAGTGGTTTAATACAATGAAAACTGTAAGGGAATGTCATCAGAACTGAGGCACTCCTGTTATTGTTAAATGCTGACAATTGCGTTCCGACTCCTAGAGACACCATATAACGTTTCTAAGGAGTGGCTGTTGGCTTTGAACCACCAATTTTGGAGTTAGCAGTTTAATTATTTTCCTACAGTGCCACACCAGGACTTCTAGAAAGTATGGATTTTCAAATAAATCGTAGAAAACAAGAAATCCTAGAAAACTAGGCCATATCCAGTAAATATAAGTAAAGAATCATGTTTAATTTATCCTATATGGTGGATGGTGGTGGTGGTGGTGGTTGTTGTGTGCTGTGGAGTGGGTGCTGACTCATAGGCTGTAAATCTTTATGGGAGCAGAAAGCCTCATCTTTCTCCTGCGGAACCGCTGGTAGTATCCAACTAGCTGACCTTGAGGTTAGCAACCTGACTCATAACCACTATGCTACCAGAGCTCCTTATATGGTTATAAGATATAAATTAGATATGTTAAAATATCTAATTTAGTCCTTAATGTGTGAGGAAAGCTTTACAATTCCTATTTCATAATTAAAACCAACACAATTAAAACAACCAATGCATAGCTACAAAACAGTGGAACCAAGAATTAAAACTTTACTTTTGTGGCCCCAGTTTACAACACCATCAAGATAGGCTGCCTTATACTTAAATTGTAATAGTTTAACATTTTAGAAAAGGAAAAATAAACTTAACTTTTAATTTGCATATTCGATGACCCTTCTAAAAGTGAGTCACTCCAAAAATATAAATAGAATGAGTGTGTTGTTGTTAAATGTTGTCGAGTTGGTTTTGATTCAGTGAACAGGGTTTCCAAGGTGCAACTGATGGGTTTCAACTGCCAACCTTGTGGTTTGCAGTCCAGTGCTTATCTTACAGAAGTTCCAAATGAGTATAGTGTTAGATTTTTTAAAGAGCCAAAAAAGGCTAGCAAACAAAACAGGTGACATTTGGGGGGGTATCTTCTAAACCTTGAAGGTGATGTCGATGAGGAGAGTCTCTCTCTGTTTTGTTCTCTGTCATCTAACTAAGTTTACCCCTTTAAAAAAAAACAACTACAAGGCATACTGAAAGTAAGACCTTGGGCTTCCCTGCTGGATTACTGGCATTCCTCCAACTCTTCTGGAAAGCACAAGTCTATCATTATATTCCAGTAGAACTATGAGTTAAAATGAAGACCTTTGTCTAGCCTCTTGCAAAAAGTACCAGGGTATTCTTAAATGGCTCATATGCAAGCAGGCATATTGAAAATAATTAATAGTTCACTATCATAACCCAACAAGACTGCAAAGTTGCTTAGCAACCTTAGCAGGAACATGTATGAGAACAATAGAGAAAAGTGATTAAAATCTTTAAAAGGCAGATTATTTAAAATCTTTGTGAAAAGACAGTAGATTATTGGAGAATGAATTTTTTGTTTGTTTTTTAAAGTTTCTATTGTGAATTGAATGATTGTTTACAAGGGGGAACATCAGTTTTATGCTCGTTTCATTTCAATGATTACAATCACCTCTGTGCATCATCATTCAACAGTATTTGCTTCTACTCCTTCTGTTTTTTTGTTTTGTTTTGTTTTTTGGTGGGAGGATGTACACAAAAGCACTCAGGAATATATAATCATTTAAACCAACCAAAGGACACATTCTGCAAGCCTGTCTCCTGGCCACCAGCACACAGCCTTTATCTTTCCATGAGTCTAGAGTCCTCAGCTGCTCTCTGGAGAATGAGTTTTTAACCTAAGAATGGTCCTGTGAGATTGGCTTGGCATTATTTCATAGGTAAACATGAACCACTTTCCATAGAATATATAGAACTATATATTTTGTATATATACATAAAACTTAAAAAGGACTATTAGCATTAGCTCAAAATTGCATAGTGACTCCTGTATGCTGTGCCAATTATTACTTATCAAATTGTGGAGATACATAAGGAAAGGAAGATACCTGTAAAAGTGTTAGTACTTAAAATGTATGTGATTTATTACAAGGCTTCTGCTTTCTTGCCCTCACATAGAAAACCAAAATTAAACTCACTGCCGTTAGGTCAATTCCAACTCATAGGGAGTATAGGATAGAGTAGAACTGCCCCATGGGGTTTCCAAGGTTAAAATCTTTACAGAAACAGACTATGCCTCTTTCTCCCATTGAGTGTCTGGTCAGTTTAATCAGCTAAACTTTTGATTAGCAGCTGACCACTTTATCCACTGTGTAACCAGGGCTCTTTGTTATCACATATTGTGGTGATGGCGGTGTGCTGTGGAGTCAGTTCTGACTCATAGCGACCCTGCATTGGGTTTACATGGCTGTAACTTTTTATGGGAGCAGAAAGCCTCATATTTCTCCCATGGAACAGCTGGTAGTTTTGAACCCCTGACCATTAGGTTAGTAGCCCAAGTGGTAACCACTATGCTTTCACATATAGAAAATAAATAATAAATACACATTATCTTAAATTTTCATTTCTAGTTTAAAAACAAACATACAAACAAAGCACTCTCTTTTCAAGTACTAAATTGACCAAATTTTAGAATATTTTAAGGAGTCCTGGTTTGGTACTGTAGGATAAGTACTGGACTATTAACCATAAGATTGGGAGTTCAAATTCACCAGCAACCCCTCTAGATGAGGCTGTGATTTGTTGTTATTGTTAGGTGCCATCAAGTCAGTACTGACTCATAGCAACCCTATGCACAACAGAATGAAACACTGCCTGGTCCTGGGCCAATCTCACAGTTGTTGCCACGCTTGAGCCCACTGATGCTGCCACTTTGCTAATCCATCTTCATGAGGGTCTTCCTCTTTTTCTCTGACCCTACACCTTACCAAACATGATATCCTTTTCCAGAGATTGGTTCCTCCTGAAAAT
>NW_006408519.1:58531981-58545285 GCF_000296735.1 Chrysochloris asiatica
TGCTCATCAACACTTTAAAAAGGTCTTGTGCAGCAGATTTGCCTAATACAATACATCATTTAATTTCTTGACTGCTGCTTCCATGAGTGTTAATGGTTGATGCAAGAAGAATGAAGTCCTGGACTTCAATCTTTTCTCCATTGATAAGAATATTGCTTATTGGTTCAGTGGTGAGTGTTTTTGTTTTCTTTACATTGAGATGCAATCCATACCGAAGGCTGTGGCCTTTGATATACATCAGTATGTATTTTAAGTCCTCTTCACTTTCAGCAACCTGTCGCACCTGACAAGTGGCTATATTCCATGACCCGCATGGAGAGATTAAACCCGAGTAGGGGCAATGGGAGATTGGAAAAAAAAAAAGAAGAAGACACAAGACACAAAATGAAAATAGTAAAGTTGGTACCAGGTGGGACACAGCACTCTGATGGAGATGCTGTGACCCTGACCTAGAACAGTATGTTTATTATATATGAAAGGAGGTGCTGGGGGCAGGGAAAAGAGCACACAAAACATTTGGTGTATTGATGAAAGCAGTAAGCGGGACTTTATGAGAAGAATGTAGCTGCTAGGGAAACAGAGATAGGGCAGCTAGATGTTTTTGCAGACTTGAACTGAAGGTCATACAAGGAAAAAAACCTTGCAAGTTCCCTGTACCCCGAGGCAGCCCTGCGAGTTCTTCAGTGGGGCAAGTTGACCTGAGAGCAGCCTAAGTTTCTGAACCACAACTGTTCAGTTGCAGTCCTGCGGTTAAACTGCCCCCAAGTCTGAGACCTTCAGTTCAAATCTCTCCCAACAGCAAGCAAGGTTGTATCATCTGTATATCGCAGGTTATTAATGAGTCTTCCTCTAATCCTGATGCCACATTTTGCTTAATAGAACACAGCTTCTCGGATTCTTTGCTCAGCATACAGGTTGAATAAGTATGACGAAAGAATACAACCTTGTCACACACCTTTCTTAATTTTAAACCATTCAGTGTTCCCAAGTTCTGTTCGAACAACTGTCTCTTGGTCCAGATGCCTCATGAGCACAATTAAGTATTCCAGAATACTCATACTACGCAATGTTTTCATAGCTTGTCATGATCCACACAATCAAAATCCTTTGTGTAGTCAGTAAAGCACAGTTAAACACCTGTCTGGTTTTCTCTACTTTCAGCCATTGGACATAAGCAATGATATCCCTCATTCCACATCCTCTTCTGAATTTGGCTTGAACCTCTGGAAGTTCTCTGTCAATGTATGATTGCAGTCGTTTCTGTATTACCTTTAGTAAAACTTTATTCACATGGGCTGTCAAAGAGATTGTCCAATGATTTCCACATTCCTTTGGGTCACCTCTCTTTGGAATGGGCACAAATATGGATGTCTTCCAATCAGTTGACCGTATAGTTATCTTCCAATTTCTTGGCAGAGATGAGTGAATGCTATAAGCTCCTGTAACGATTTCTAATCTTAGGTCACTGTGATTCAGAATTAACTCGATGACAGTGGTTTTTTTTGGGAGTTGTTTGTTTGACATAATGTTTAATACCAGTAAAAACACTGATTTGTTTCTTCTAATAACAATGGAAACAGATTGGTACATGTGGGCTCTGTTCATGTGATATACAAACATCTAAAAAGTTCAGTCAAAGGATCACCTCTGAGTCCTGGATGGGAGGGAGAGCTGGGGATAGAAAGTCCTGCTCCTGACTTTTGTTCTGTTTCTGAATTTTACAAGTCAGTTAACCACTTGGCAGCATATTCTTCATCTCTAAAAGGAGATATCTAAGCTCCTTTATGAGTCTAATTCTTTTGAAATCCACATCCATTAATTCTAAGTTCTATCACTCTTTTTTCTTATGGAAGAGTAGTTGTTTTTTTGAATTGGGCATGGAGTTACTTTTACTGTCTTTAGATGGACATTAGAGGGAACAGACCTGTTCATTAATATTGTTTTGTATCAGGCAGGATAATTTCATTCATAATTTAATATTGGCATACCTTTGTCTTTTCTTTGCATTGAATTATTCTTGCATAGCCTAGTTTGTTCTCAGGAAACTAAAGCATGCCAGTACAGACATAATATGCTGCAATCCTTTATATCAAACCATTCTTTGTTAAAACAACTGATTTTCTGCAATCTCTAGGAGAAAGTTGTTGTTAAGTGCCATTAAGTCAGTTCCAACTCATAGCAACCCTGTATAGGGTTTCCAAATAGCAGCTGGTGGATTTGAACTGCCAATCTTAGGGTTCAAACTAACCTTGCAATCAATTTGCTTTATCCTACAGTGCCACACCAGGACCCCAAGAAGAAAGTTAGGTGAATACATCTGGTTACCTTTCCATGATAAGTTTTATAACATCAACAAAAGTCATCCTTAAACAGACAAAATCAACAACAAAACCTTGGAAAATGTCCAGCTCACCAGCAAAACAAATTCAGTGAGCTATTTACAAATGTTCCATTTAAATAGACAGCAGAAAAAAGCGTTAGAAAGGAGAAACATCGTAAAACAACGTAAGAGAGACAGTTTAGTGAACAATGTTCTGTACTGACTTCTGGATTTGATATCCTCCTATGGTTTTGTAAGATGTACTTTCAGGGGACTGAGAATGAGAAGGCATCCTGATGGTGCAGTGGTTAAAGTGATTGGCTGCTTTCTAAAAGATTAGTGGCTCTAACCCTCCAGCTGCACTTTGGGAGACAGATGTGGCCCTCTTCTTTGCAGTCTTTGAAGCTCCATGGGGACTGTTCTACTTTCTCCCATAGGGTCATTGTGATTTAGCATTTACTCGGTGGCAACAGGTTTGGTTTGGGTTTAAATGAAGGATTTATGTAAACTTTGCACTGTTTTTGTAACTCTTCTGTAAGTCTAAAGTTAGGTTTTTTAAATAAACAAAAAGAAAAGTTAAAAAAATATATAAGAGAAACAAGAAGAAAATAGATTCAAGAGATGCCTCCTGATATAAAAGTGCTGAGAACCAATACCCACTAACAGATCTGGAGCTCAGCAATATATAAATGATGTATTTATAAAGATGCTGAAAACAACATTATCATGAGTCAGAGAAGCAGAATCATGGGCCACACCCCCACTGGGTTCTACGTGAAAATTTTAATACAAAGAGAAACTGGTATAAATTTTTTAAAAAACCACCTTTTTTTAAAATATATGATTTTTTTTAACTTCATCATTTAAGGCCAGGTCAGGTTTTTGACTATGCAACTTTAGATTTTTCTCTAAAGTATTGATAGTTAAGTACTGGGGGAGATATTATTTCCTTTTCATTCAAATACTTTGCCTCCTACTCATGAATCTAGAGGAAGAGAAAACTCTTAACAAAACACGTTAGAGGAGAGCCACAGATATTTAAATCCAGAAACTTTATATTGACTTTAGAAATAATACATTTAGTAAGAGTGAAAGCTACAAATATCTTTGATGAAGGCATTGCACACTGAGTTGTAAATTCTGAAAAATTATTATTAAAATGGAGAATTAACTTCATCTGTTATCTGGGCTCCAAGGTTTACCAGGATGTTTAAGAATGTAAACACGGCCTTTCTAAAAACACTGTTCAAAGGCAAAGAGACCTTTTTGTAGTTAGTGAAAGATTTCATCATTGTCATTAGGTGCCTTTGAATTGATTCTGATTCACAGCGACTTTATGCACCACAGAGCGAAACATTGTCCTGTTCTATACCATACTTAAGATTGTTATGTCTGAGCCCTCTGTTGCTGCCATCTGGTAGGGAGTCTTTCTTTTGTTTGTTGACCCTCCACTTTCCCAAGCATGGTGTTCTTCTCCAGAGACAAACATCCTGACAACATGTCCAAAGTAGAAGAGACTAAGTCTTGCCATCTTCATTTCTAAGGATAATTCTGGCTGTATTTCTTTCAAGACAGATTTGTTTGTTCTTATGGCAACACGTGGTATTTTCAATATCCGTCTCCAACATCATGGTTCAAATGTATCAGTTCTTCAACAGTCTTCCTCATTCATTGTCCAATGTTTACATGCGTTTTTTTCTTGTTGTTAAGTGCCTTGCAGTTGATTTCCATTCTTAGTGATCCTGTGTAGGGTTTCAGAGGCTTTAAATATGTGCAGATGATACAACCTTGCTTGCTGTTGGGAGCGATGCTTTAAATATTTAAATATTTTTGTGGAAAGCCTCATTTTTTCCCCCGCAGAATGGCTTGTGGACTCGGCTGACCTTATTGTTCACAGTCTGGTGCTTAATCCTATAGTGTTGTTGTTAACTGCCTTTGAGTCAGTTTGACTCATAGCAACCCTTTGTAGGGTTTCTGAGGAGGCTGGTGAGTTTGAACCGCCAGCTTTGCAGTTCAAACCGATGCTGCGATCTAATACATCAAACCTGCTTCCATGGCTGGGGTCAGGCACACTTTTTGTGTTAAGAGTCTTTTGCAGCAGGTTTGCCTAGTACAATGCATTTTTTGATTTCTTGACTGCTGCTGCCATGAGCATTGATTGTACATCCAGGCAAAACTTCAATCTTTTTTTCCATTTATTATGATGTTATTTACTGGTCTAATTGTGAAGATTTTCTTTTTCTTTACATTGAAGTGCAATCTAAACATAAGACTGTAGTCTTTGATCTTCATCAGTTAAGTATTTTAAGTTGTCTTCACTTCCAGCAAGCACGGTTGTGTTATTTGCATATATCAGGTTATTAAGGAGTCTTCCTCCAATCCTGATGCTACGTTCTTCATATAATCCAGTTTCTCTGATGATCTGCTTAGCATACAGATTGAATAAATATGGAAAAAAACATAAAAACCCTGGTGCATACCTTTCTGTATTTTAAAGCAGTCAGTATCCCTTGTCTGTTCTAATGACTGCTGCTTGGTCTATGTACAGGTTCCTCATGAACATAATCAGGTGTCTGGAAACCCATTCTTCATAATGTTATTCATAGTTTGTTATGATCCACAAAGGGAAATGCTTTTGCCTTTTCAACAAAGCACAAGTAAACATCTCTTTGCTTTTATCTAAGATTCATCTGACATCAGCAGTAATATCCCTTATTCCACCTCATCTTCTGAATCTGGCTTGAATTTCTGGCAACTCATTTTTTAATTATCTTCAGTAAAATTTTACTTGCATGTAGTTAATGATATTGCTTGATGATTTCCACATTCTTTTGGGTCACCTCTTTGGAATGGACACAACTATGGATTTTTCCAATCCATTGGCCAAATTTCTGGAAGTAAACACCTCCAGAACTGCATCAATTTGTTGAAAATTTCTGTTTGTATTCCAATGCACCAATGCTTTCATTGCAGTTTTCACTGCTTCCTTCAATGCCATTGATTCTTATACATACGGTAACATTTGAAATGATTGAGCATCGACTACTTCTTTTTGGCACAGTGATTCTTTATTCCCTACGTTTTCATTTGATTCTCCATGCATTATTCAATATTTTGCCCATAGACTCCTTTAATATTGCAACACAAGGCTTGAATTTTTTCTTCCATTCTTTCAGCTTGAGAAATGCTGAGCGTTTTCCTCCTTTTTGATTTTCCAATTTCATGTCACTGTACATTTGATTATAACACTTTATTGTATCTTCTAAAGGTGCCGGTTGAAATTTTCTGTTCAGCTCTTTTACTTCCTTATTTCTTCCAGTTGTTTTAGGTTCTCTAGGTTCAAGGTCAAATTTCAGAGCCTCTTCTGACATCCATTTTGGTCTTTTACTTTCTTTCCTGTCTTTTTAATGACCTTTGGTTTCTTCCTGGATTACATTCTTGATGTCATCCTATATGTCTACTGATTTTCAGTCATTATTGTTGAATATATCAAATCTGTTCTTGAGATGGTCTTTAAATGTAGTTGGAATATATTCAAGGTTATATTATGGCTCTAGTGGACTTGTTTTGATTTCATCAGCTTCAGTCTGAAGTTGTCTATGAGCAATTGATAGTCTGTTCCACAGCTGACTCCTGACTGAGGTGATATTGACCTTTTCCACCATCTCTTTTCACAGATATAGTCAGTTTGATTCCTGTGTATTCCATCTGGTGAGGTCCATATGTACAGTTTTTATTTTTATTTCATTTACAAATCATTTTTGCAATGAATAAGTCATGCAAAAATTCTATCCTGGGATCTCCAGCATTATTTCTATCACCAAAGCCATATTTCTAACAGATTCTTCCTCTTTGTTTTCAACTTAAGAATTCTACTTACCAGTAATTATCAACACATCTGATTGCATATTTAATCAATTTTAGACTGAAAAAGTTGTTGTTGTTGTTAAGTGCTGTAGTGTTGGTTCCAACTAATAGTGACCCAGTTTAGGATTTCCGAGGAGTGCCACCTTTGTTATTCAAATTGACCTTGGGGTCTAATGCTTATCTGACAGTGCCACACCAAGACTCCAAAGAATTGGAATTCTTGAAATTCATATCACTGGCTTGTGATTGGTGCAAACATTTGAATAGTAGCATTAACTGGTCCTCCTTGTAGGTGTATCGATATAGCATAGTATTGTACTTCAGGGTAGATTTTGAACTGCTCTTTGTGACAATGAATGTGACACCATTCCTCTTCAGTTTGTCCTTCCCTGCATAGCAAAACATATGATTATCTAATTAAAAAATGGCCAATACCAATCTATTTAAGCTCATTAATGCCTAGGATATGAAACATTATTCATTCCATTTCATTTTGACAACTTCCATTTTTTCTAGATTCATACTTCCTATATTTGAGGAAAACTCATAACAAAACAGGATTTGAAATAATTACTGATGAAAGGTCAAAGACTACAGCATTCAGTATGGATTGCACATCAATGTAAAGAAAATAAAAACTCCCATAATTGAACCATTAAATAAGATCATAATAAACAGAGAAGAGATTGAAGTTGTCAAAGACTTCATTTTGCATCT
Organism: Chrysochloris asiatica; assembly: GCF_000296735.1. Lineage (NCBI taxonomy): Eukaryota > Metazoa > Chordata > Mammalia > Afrosoricida > Chrysochloridae > Chrysochloris > Chrysochloris asiatica. The sequence goes on from NW_006408519.1 coordinate 58,538,886, forward strand.
GTTCACAATTAATGCTCATGGAAGCAGCAGTCAGGAAATCAAACAATGTATTGCATTAGGCAGATCTGCTATAAAAGACCTCTATAAAGTGTTCAAGAGCAAAGATGTCAGTTTGAGGACTAAGATGAGCCTGACCCAAGCCATGGTATTTTCAGTCACCTCATATGCATGTGAAAGTTAGACAATGAATAAGGAAGACCATAGAAGCATCAGTACATTTGAATTATGTTGTTGTGAAGATTATTGAAAGTACCATGGACTGCCAGATGAACAAACAAACAAACCGTCTTGGAAGAAGTACAGCAAGAATTCTCATTAAAAGCGAGGATGGCAAGACAGGAGAAAAGTCTGTGGAGGACATCATGCTTGGTCAAGCGGAGGGTCGGCAAAAGAAGAGGGAAACTGAAATGAGATGTATTAACACAGTATCAGCAACAATGTACTAAAACATAGTTACTATGAGGTTAGCAGAGTACTGGGCAGTGTTTTGGTCTGTTGTTCCGAGAGTCCATGTAGGTCAGAACTGACTCAATGGCAAGAATCTGGTTTCTGACCCTCAAAGCAGGCAGGCTGCAAAATAATTCCTAACTGAGGACTGTGGAAATCTTTGTGTTCCTTGCACTGTTTGAATGATATATTCTGTAATCCTTAGGATTACAACACACTCAATAGGTTACACTTTTTAGGCAAACTGTTATATATAGGTATAGCAGTCCCTTTCACATCTTCTTTTCTACTAATTAGTATAAAACTTAGCCAAAATTGTCATGTTTGCCTAAGTTTCATCGAGCTCCACCTTGAGTTCCTTTTCCCGTTGAGTCTTTTTATTACTCTATCTTCTCTGTTATCTAATATCCTCTGCAGAAACCTTATGCCCTCAAGTTCTGCTCCCTCCTCCACACCATTAAAACTTGCTTTGAGTTCATGCAGGCTGAGGTAAAAATGACTAAGACCTCAAAGTGTCTGAATTTCAAAGGCAAAGAAAGATTTAAGCAAAAAGGGTGAGATTCTGAGCAAAAGGCATTGGAGTAGCTGTCAAGCATCAGCGGGGAATAATTTTAGACATAAGGTCTTACCTGCTTTCCCAAATTGTAATAATAGTCCTGCACACCCTATAGTGTTGGAGGGAAGTAACCATACAAAAAGTTCAATATATCAGAAAATAAACACAGAGGTGATTTCTTTTTAGCTCATAAGAACACTAACAATGTTTCCTATTCCTTGAGCCTAAACCAGCCAACAGGAAAAAGGAGTGGGATGATGTGGTCTTGGTGTTGGGAAATGACAGGAAAAATTAAGTGTAGAATTACAGATGGAAAGTAAATATCAAGTTGATGTATAGGTGCAAGTCCATGTGGGTTGTATTGTTGTTGTTGTTATGTGCCGTGGAGTCGGTTCCAACTCATAGCGACCTTGTACAGGGTTTCCCAGGCTGTTAATCTTTACGGGAGCAGAATGCCTCAACTTTCCCCTGTGGAACAGCTAGTAGTTTGGAACTGCTGACCTTGTGATTTGCAGCCGGATTTGTACCACTACGCTACCAGAGCTCTTTGTGAGGGTTGTATAGGAGCTACTTTTATCATTTAGGGAAAGACATTTAAACCCACGGATGTTATTAATGCACTGAGAAGAACCTATAAACTTTAGCATCATTTTATTATTGAATTGAGTCATATCTGAGGGAAAAAATCAATTGAGATGGCTTCCTTGAAAGATCTCCCAAAGCTATTTATTTCACTATATTTAATTTTTTGACACTGGTATACCAAGAGCTTGTTGTGAGAGGACACTAACAGGTAATACTCTCTGTCAGGACAGAACCTGAGCCAAACAAATCAAGTGATAGCACAGTTGCTTCTCTTTGTCATATATAAAGATAAAATGAAATAGTGGAAAAATACTGAGTTTTATGATTCAACAATTGACGGTTATTAAATGAAAACAGATTGACCTTGCATTATGTTTTTTGTTGCTTTTTTTTAGTTACCAAACGAACACTTGCTCTGAAAACTATTCATGAATGGGGGTTCCTTTTTTCTTTGACAGACAGCAAAAGTGTAAGTACAAGAGCCAGCATTTCATAGTTATTGATATTTTTCTTGAAAAGTTAATTTTCTAACATTTAATCATTTGTCATGTTTTTATTATTTTTTTTCTTATCTGATGCTCTGTTCTTTGTTAGAAAAGTAAGGGGGAAAATATCTACTAATTTTAAGCAAGTCAGCTTCCTGATTTTGCCTGACATGAATATGAATAGTCTTAATATTAAAAACAAAAAAGGCTGGATCGAACACATTTAACAAAATATATTGAGATGTAATCAGCAATTCTTTTTAAATGTTTGCTGCTTAATAACTAACTGTACTATGCATGAATTTTACATTTATCCTTAATAAATTTTACTGTGGAATATATCATGTTGTTATACTAAATTTGAGAACAAAAGCAAGTAGACGTCATATATGTTCAGATCTTGCCTTGATAGCATTTTAATTGGAATAGTAAATTGTTATTGTTCATAAAACAGGAAAAGATTGCACTGATAACATACACAAGAAGCTGGCAGGAATAATAGATTTTCCACTCTTTGCTTTCCATTGTTTGTGAGGCTAATTTACTCTAGTTGGCCAATTAATGGCAACAGATGACAAAATTTCCCTGTCTGCTAATTAACTGACTATAATTTCTCTAGTTGTTTAACTGCCAAGATTCCACTAATTCTATGTGAAATGGTCTTACCCTACTCATCCTTTTCTCCTCCCAGCCTTGCTCATATTTAGACACAATTTCTCATAATCCATCGAACTTTAGAGTCAGCGTGATATTTGTTTTAATCAAGAAAAAAGCAAAGAAGAATGAATGTGATGCCAATCAGTATAAACATTTATTAGAATCAAGGTTTTGAGGTTATTAAAACAGAGGAGAAGTAGATGTGGCAGTAGAATAGTTTCTAGTTTTAGAAAAGTCATTGATTGTATCATAGAACTCAAAGTGATACCACAGAGAATACATATTCATTTGTGCCATGGATAATGAGGAAGAGCAAATAGTTACATTTATGGACAAATCAGGTTATCAAAGAAAGTAATAATAGCACTTTTGACCTCAGTAATGTCGTTATCATGATAGAAGTTATGTGAGATTCTCTGAGTAAAAACATTACAGTGTCTTCAGCATTGTGGTACATAAAGCAAAAGAAGAACTCAGAGAGGAAGGAAATGAGTAAAGAAAGCAGGAAAAAGAAAGGAAAGAACAGAAAGACGTATTACTTGACGGTCAGGAAGTTTATGCTTTCTCATTGAATCCTCAAAATGCTCTTGTCAGAATAGTATTAACATGCCCTTTGACAGACAACTGAGTCTTCAACAGCAGGTTGCATGTGGTTGGTTATCTGGCTGGTATTTAAAGCTTTGTGGGAACAGACATATCAGGAATCTCAGCTGGTGGAGACACCATTATGGAAACACCCAGAAATAACCATAGTTTGATCGTGTTAAAATGTTGCTTGCCTTACTTCAGGGAGGCTGTCTGGGTTTCAAGAACTGCAGTTCGTTCCCTTTTAACAAATTTCCTAACTTTCTTGTATTAAATAAAGACTTGGGCTAGTTTTATATTATCAAAGTCCTAGAATTACATGCAAATTTCTATGTACAAATACACATTAAAATTTTTGTTTTAGAGAGGAAATGCAGGGCTGTGGTCAGATTCTGAATTTTGCTTAAATTACCAAGTATTTTACCATAAATGAGGAAATAAGTGTCTCCTCAAATACTACTTTAATTATTATAATCTTTATATCATTATCTCCAATTAACAGTAAGGACACTGAGATATACAGCAACTCAAGTGAGTTAACAAGACTGGGATTCAAATTTAATTCTATTTAAAACTCAAGGACCACAGTGTCTTCCACTATATTTCCTCTCACTGTAGACATTCAGGAAATGCTCATGTATCCCCTATATACTAGTTGGAGATAAAAAACACAGATATGTAAAAAAAACCAAAAACAACCCAAATCATAAAACAATATCTGAAGCAGTACAGATTAGTTTGATGTAAATGATATAATAAAAATGTAAATCCATAGTTTACTGGATGTTCATGCTGTGTGAGAAGCTGGCAATTATATGTTTTTGCAGGAGCTCTGGCAGTGTAGTGGTTATGAATTGGGCTGCGAACCACAAGGTCAGCAGTTTGAAACTGCCAGCCGTTCTGCAGAAGAAAGATGAAACTTTCTGCTCCCATAAAGATTTACAGCCTGGGAAACCCTCTACAGGGTTGCTATGAGTTGGAACTGACTTCATGGCACCTAACAATAACAACATCATATGATGCAGGTAGTATGTATGTGCTAAGGAGATCAAAAATAGTTGGAACAAAGGTTCCTAGCCTACCAATGGACTGGGAGAGAAGGGACAGGCATTGGTAAGGAGATGGAAAAGCTATTCAAGTGGAGGAAAAGGACCAGTTCATGAGCTTGTACTGCTTTTTGGATCTGAATAACCCCAAAACTGAAGGGCTGGTTCTTCTTGCAGTTTTGGGGGAAAATAACAGGGTTTTGTTCATCTCTTTGTGTTTGAACAAGTCTTTGTTTTGTGGCTATGTTGAAATAACAAATCTTGACTTCTTTTTCCAATTAGACTGTGTTACGGAGGAATTTTCCCAAGTCCATGGATACTTTTGTTCCTATTTTAGTGTTGTATACTGTGGCAAAACACACACACACAAATCAAACAAAGCAAAACTGAGTTACTTTTATATATTAATATAGGAACCCTGGTGTCACTATGGGTGAAATACTGTGCAACTAACTGCAGTTTAGGTGGTTCAAACCGAACTGCAGTTTAGGTGGTTCCTCAGGAGAAAGATGAGACTGTCTGCTTTTGTAAAGATATATAGTCTCACAAACCCTAAGGAGTGGGCTCTCCTCTGTCCTAAAAGGTCACATTGAGTCAGACTTAACAGCAGTTAGTTTTTATTATTAATATCATCAAGAAAACTTAATTGATATATTTACTATTGTTGTTAAGTGCCGTAAAGTCTGTTCCAACTCATAGCAACCCTGTATAGGGTTTCTGAGGAGCAGCTGGTGAGCTTGAACCACTGATCTTGCAGTTGAAACATACCTTTCAGTCCTGTGCATTAACGCACAACGCCAAGCCATACTGAGGTATAAATGAGATCTTAATTTATTTGATTTTCCCTTCCTGTAAGATTTTATTAATCTCTGTAATATATAATCACATAAATATATTTTTATAGTATTGTAATACCAATAATCTAGTTAATCTGATGGTATAGTCTGCATCTAAATAAATCCCATATGCTTCTGAAAAATCATAATTAATCCTCAAAAGGTTATTTGTAATTCTCTATGCTCTGAACTCTGGTAGCGTAGTGGTTACGAATCGGGCTGTGAACCCTTAAGGTCAGCGGTTCGAACTACCAGCTGCTCCGCGGGAGAAAGATGAGGCTTTCTACTCCCGTAAAGATTTACACCCTCGGAAACCCTGTTCATGGCCGCTATGGGTCAGAATCGACTCGATGACACTTAACAACAACAATACTCTGTTCTCACACATGTTTGACATCATTTGACTTTCAGTATTCATCCATTGTGGTTTCAGCATTTTACATAGGCGGTCCACAAATCATTCCTTGATTGCAGCATTTGGAATACTGATTATATATGCATTTTACAATTATTAGTCTTTGAAGCTAGAACAGAACCAAGGGACATGCAGGCAAACAGTGCTTCTTTTTGGCACTTTTAGAAAAGGACATTTGTAAATCTTTGTTGCTGAATAAAAAAAACTGATTTGTTTAAATCATTCTGAGTTTATGTTATACTTTCACTTAAAGTAATCATAAAATATAAATTAGATCAACTAAAAGCTTTGTTTTTGTCACACCAGAACAAATGGCAAAAACATTTTGTACGAAAAGAAGTCTTTTTTCAGTTACATCTTGATTCATTGTTCTTCACCTCTTTGAAAGTCTACTCTGATTAAAATACATTTGCATGTCATTAAAATCTGTGACTAAGCCAGCCACATTGTGCCTTTAGAATATGAATTATCTTACACTAAGGTATCTGAAACATATGAACAGTAATAGCTGAAGTGATTAAGTATAACTAATACTGAGACAATTCATCAAGGAAAATACATTGGAAAAGCAGATAGACAGTAACAGAACAAGAATTTTTTAATTTATGAAAAACATGAGAATAGATTTTATCTATTTCATGGTAACAGATTACCTGGAGATCAGTTAACATTTACCAGCATGTTCTAAGAGCTGCAGTGGATAGTGGTGTTGGTAGTGGTGATGTCCCGTGGAGTCGGTTCTGACTTATAGCGACCCTGTTTAGGGTTTCCCAGGCTGTAAATCTTTT
>NW_006408519.1:58545796-58547030 GCF_000296735.1 Chrysochloris asiatica
TTACATAGGAGGACATAAGCTTTACATTCATCCTATCGTATATAGTTTCCTTGCCATGGTTACAATCCCTACCATGCATCATCAACCAACCAACCAACCCTGCAAGCCTAGCCCCCCGGTCGTCAGCACAGAGCTCCTCTCCCTCTCTGGATCTAAAGTCCCAAGCCACTCCATCTCTCCACGTCATCGTCTCTGCTTCTCTGGGTAGGGTCCCGCACTCCGCTCTTCTCCCTTGGTGGTCCCAGGGACCTTCATTAGCTTTTAATTTAATTTGTTATTAACTTTTTAAAGGTCTTTCAGATATATGGTCAAAAAGCATTGCCACCAGGGTCCCAGTTCATATACATACAGGTTTAGTCCAAACAAAATCTGTTTCCAATGTCTCTGTAACCCGTGCTTGGCAGCAGACAAGTTCTCTTAGTAGCACACTTGCCTTCGTCTCGTTAGGGAGCCTTCAAGGAAAAGGTCCAGTCTAAACAGGAGCTTCCAGGGGTATCTTCTGGGCCAGGTAAATTCAAAGCAGAGAGGTCAGCTCAGAAGATTACGTTGTTGTTAAGTGGTCACGAGTCGGTTCTGAGTCATAGTGACCCCGTATAGGGTTTCCGAGGAGTAGTTAGTGAATTTGAACCGCCCACCTTATGGTTCAAACCCCCCTTGTGGTCCTGTGCTTTATCCTGATACGACACCAGGATGACTGTTTTCAAAAGGGGTGACTTTGGTAGACTTTCTTGAAGGGTGCAGAAGGATCCTAAGAACTTATTAGGAGAAGTTTGTTTTTGTTTTTGTTTTAATGTTTTATTGTGAATTATATGATAGTTTACATGAGAGAACTTTAGTTTTACATTCATTCAATCGTATATCGTTTCACTGCCATGGTTCCGATCCCCTCCATGCATCATCAACTGACCAAAGGGTATACCCTACAAACCCACCCCCTACACTCCCCCCACCCCCCAGTGTTCAGCACACAGTCCCTATCCCTCTCTGGATCCAAAGTTCCCAGCCGTTTCATCACTCCACGTCATTGTCTCTGCCTCTATCTTGGGCCTCGCTGCTTTTCTGGGTAGGGTCCCGCCCTCGGCTCTTCTCCGTTGATGGTCCTAGAGACCTCAGCTCCTAGACTGGAGAGTTAATCACTCCCTTCCTTGCTATAAAATGTCTACCTTTACATTTCCAACCCTCACAATCAGGCCTGATAACAATTATTCACTATTGTATCACAAGTGACCTATCT
>NW_006408519.1:58549080-58557008 GCF_000296735.1 Chrysochloris asiatica
ACGCTACCAGAGCTCCTTTTGGAACTTCTGTTGTTGTTGTTGTTAAGTGCCATCGAGTCGGTTCGTAACCACTACGCTACCAGAGCTCCTACTTGGAGCCTCTAGAAATGGAACCTCTAGAGGCTGTCATTTTATTGCAAGGAGAATAAACCTTAGATTATTTCCCAAGGCCTACAGTTTCCACATGCTCTAGCCACTTCCTGCATCTCTCTTCGTCCTTTCTCTGGTGCTGGGTACTTTTGCCTTTTTCAAGCCTTCAGATGCACCAAGTTTGTTGCCATCTAGAACTTTGCATTTGCTGATCTTCTATCTACACCGATTTCTATTCAAATGCGACTACGACTACCTTGGCCTACCTTCTCAGTGCTTTTCTATCCCATCATCCAGTTTTAATTTCTTAATTATGGTTTTGTTTTGTTTTTAATATATGTTTTTCTTGTGAATTGAGTGTTAGTTTACTTGGAAGAACATTGGTTTTACACTCATCCTATCGTATTTCATTTCATTGCAATGATTCAATCCATGCATCATCATTCAACGTATTTGCTTATATATTCCCTCTGGGGTTTTTTTTTGTGTGTGTGTGTGTGTTTTTAATGTACACAAAAACACTCTGGAATTTATAATCATTTAAACAGCCAGAGGGCACATTCTTCAAGTCTGCCTCCTGGCCGCCAACACACAACTTTTCTCTTTCCATGAGATTGGAGTCCTCAGTTACTCTATCTATCCCTCCCATCATCTCTGTCTCCATCTCTGGTGTTGCTGCTTCTCTGGATAGGGTCCCACATTCTGCTCATGTTCTTCTCCTTTGATGGTCCTAGGGGTCCTCTGTTCCTGGACTGAAAGATTAACTACTTGCCCCTTTTTTATTACAAAACATCTACCTTTACAGTTGAAACAGTTACAATTAGTCATAAAAATTACTCACTATTGAATCATAAGAGTCTTATTATCCCCATGTCCTTTCACCAGAGCCATCTAGAAAAGATGAAAACTATTCAGTGGGGTTTCTACCTTCCCTGAACACTCTGAAACTAAACTCCCTTGTGTAAACTTGTAAGCCAGTCACTTCGTGCATTTAGTGCCCTGCCATTTAGGTAGCCATTGTCTGAGTTGCCCATCCCTTTTAACCCTGTATACAAAAGGGATAGGATTGATCATTGATGTGAAGATTTCTTCCCTCTCAGTTGCTATTTTGAGTTATTACAGCCATAAGTAGAGGTCAAGTTCCTCAAATTGTAGCAATTTATATTTGTTTCCTTTATCAAAAATGTTTTTATCTTCTAGTCAAGTTCTGATCATCAAGCTATTGAAATTAGGTCAAGTGGGTATTAATTATGTTTTTGAATTTAATGTTTGTTTTGCCTTCTCTTGCCCATGGAGAACTTTGTGCTTCTTGTCACTACTAAAACTTCCAAGGCTTGGAACAGAAACTGGTACATGCTATGTGTGTAGAATAAATGAGTGAATATTTGAACGAATGAAAAAATCAAAACACTATAACAAGAATATTTATCTGTAGGAGAACAAAATACTGACAAGTAATTTCATTCAATATATCAATCATATGTAATTACTAAATCAAATGACTTAGAGTTTATATTCTTATTGTTTTCTGGATTTTTACAAGCAGCTAAATTTTGTTCACATTAAGACCAAACTGTGAAGTGTTTATCTAACTTGTTTACTCCAATATTGATAAAGATGAGGCTCTTTGCTCCCATGAAGACTTGCAGCCTCAGGAACCCTAAATAGGGTTGCTAATGAGTTGGAACCAATTTGACGGCACACTACACAAGGACCACCACACCACCACTCCAGTATTGTAGTCTTGATATGGCACTATAGGATAAACACTGGACTGCCAACCACAAGGTCAGTGGTTCAGACCCACCAGCCACTCCTCAGAAACCCTATACTATAGAGAGTCATTATGGGTTAGAGCCAACTTGATAGCACTTACCAACAACACAGCATTAGCTCAGTCATGGTCATCACCAACTACTAGTTGGATCACCTTGGGTCAGTTATATTTAATCTTTTAGTGCCTCTATTTCCTCACTTTCTGTGTGAGAATGATAAGACCTATCTCACAGGTTTGGGAAGAGCATAAATTAATTCTTTTAAGATATTAGAATGTTGTTGTTGTTGTTAAGTGCCTTCAAGTCAGTTCCAACCCATATTGACCCTGTATAGGGTTTCCAGGGAGCAGCTAGTGAACTTGAACCACCCACCTTACAGTTCAAACCAACTTTGCAGTCCAGCACATTAATCCACAGCACCACACAAGGACTCCAAGATCTTAGAATAGTGCCTAACATATGGTACATACTATTGAAGTATTTACTACTAATGCTATTATAATTATTATGCTAGTTAAATATTTAGCATAACCTTCCATACAATTGTATATCCAAATGATAGTAAATTGAACTAATGACATATTTTGGAATTAGATTAAAGACGGAGAGCCAGTAAAAATTATTGAAAGAAAATATGGTAAAGGCATAAAAACATAGAAGCAAAAAACAAATAACTTTTTTATTTTTATTTTTGTTTTAAGGGAAGAGCCTAGAAATATGACTGTGGCAACTATGCTGATATGAACATATTCAGCATTTAAAAAACTTTTCAGTTAATGTATTGAGATCACTGTTGACTTCCACAAGTGAAATATAAGGGACATGGGGAAAGAGGTTGGGGTGGGAAAAGACAGATGAAAGTAAATTAATAGAAAATGAAGAAATTTGAAGAATATCTTAAGATAACAATTTTAAGAAGCTTAGCCGTGAAGTAAAAGGACCAAGTGAGGGTTTTGTGTTGTATATATATTTTTAAATTATTCATTTTTAAGTTGTTGTTGTTGTTAAATGCCATTGAGTCGATTTCAACTAATATTGACACTGTATAGGGTTTCCAAAGAGCAGGGTTTCAAATGCCAACCTTGTGGTTAGCAGTCCCGTGATCCTACAGCATCACACCAGAACTCCATTTTTAAAGTGTTGTTGTTGTTAAGTGCCATCAAGTCGGTTCCGACTCATAGCAACCCTGTATAGGGTTTCCAAGGAGTAGCTAGTATGCTGATTTTGCAGTTCAAACCAACTTTACAGTCCAGTGTATTAACCCACAGCACCACACCATTTTTTAGGTTATTGTTGTCATGAAGTGCCGTCGAGTCGGTTCCAACCCATGGCAACCCTGTATAGGTTCAAGCTGGTGAGCTTGAACCCGTTCAAATGGCTTTGCACTCTGGTGCATTAACCCACAGTGCCACACCAGGAGCTACAAATATACAACAGGTTTGAATTTTGATTGGAGTAATCCATAAGGGAAGAAGTGTGTAGTGCAGTGAATTATTTAGTTTGGCTTTTCTTACCATCTGTGGGAGAAAGATGAGGCTTTCTCCTACCACAAAGATTTACAGCCTTGGACACCCTACACAGGGTTGATATGAGTCAGAATCGACACAGTGGCACACAACCACCACCACCGCCTTCTTGTCATACTCTTTGTAAACTCTCACCAATTCACTTTTTCTGGATTGGTCTGGATAAGTGAAGGTAAATGCTGATGGATTATATGATTGAGTTTTTATTTTCTTAAGGGAACAGAGTTAGTTGTGAAAACTTGGAACTTTAAAATGGATACAAAATGAGCCTTCTAAGAAGCAGGAAGGGGGAGCTCACTATCATCAAAGAAGAATCAGGAGTAGAGTGCATCCTTTGGACCCCAAGATCCCTGCACATTGAAGCTCCTCAACCAAGGACAGAAAGCTGAGACACTGGAGGAGTGGCATAGGAGGAGCAACAGCAGCAGAACCAAGAACCAGAGCATGAATCTAAGCACTGGCCTTCCCAGCACATGGAGCAAGTATAACTGAGTGACTTTGAGCAGGAGGCTAGCTTGCAGACTGGACTGCCTTCAGGCGCTAAAGTGGAGGAGCTAGGTTTGCTTACCCACAGACTTGGAGCCAGTTGCTTTCGGACTGAGGCTTATGGTGGAGTGGTGAGCCCTGTGGGCATTAATCAGCAGCCTGAAAAGAACTTTGTAACGTTGTCCAGGCAGAGAGGCCTGCCTGTAGTCACCACTGAGGAGAGGCTGTCCTGACTGGAAGAACTTCCTTAAATATTTCTGCCTCTGAATTGTAGCTGGTTAATTTCCTTAATAAACTTCACAATTGTGGGTATTATCGCTGAGTTCTGTGTGGCCATTGCAATGAATTATTGAGGCAACCTGAGGAGTAGACAGTGCTATGGGAGGCATGGTTGGTACCATCATTTTTTGCATAGTGGCGAAGAATAGTGCTGTAAAGATGAGACACAGTGGAATTCCCATTGTGTGCGGCACAAATGGCCTTTTAGTTTTAACTCTTAGAATAAGGAGACTAGAAAGATAAATGTAATGGATTTAACAGTGGAAATTTTACTGGAGAAGAATATTGAAAATACCATGGATTGTCAGAAGAAGAAACAAATCTGTCTTGGAAGAAGTACACTTAGAATGCTACCTTAGAAGTGAGCATGACAAGGCTCCATCTCTTGTATTTTGGACATGTTGTTAGGTAAGACCAGTCCCTGGAGAAGGTCATCATGCTTGGTAAAGTGGAGAGTCAGCAAAAAAAAGGAAGACTCTGAACGAGCTGGATTGGCCCATTGACAAGAGTGGGCTCAAACATAGCAACTGTGAGGATGGCGCAGGACCAGGCAGGGTTTCGTTCTGTTGTGCATAGGATCACGATGAGTCAGAACTGACTTGATAGCAGCTAACAGCAGCAACATTTTCTTAATGATATATGAGGCAATTCATTAATGGAAAGAGGGAAGTAGGACAAAGGGAAATTTGAGGCGTTTGGGAAAGTTTTTTTGCTTGTTTTGTTTTGAATAGTCCTTAAGGACAATGAAGGACATCAAGTTTAGTAGCGGGTCAGCAAAAAAGAAGAAGACCCCCCCCCCCTGACATGAATTGGCACAGTGGCATCAGACATGGACTCAGACATAACAACGATTGTGAGGTTTGCAAAGGACCAGGCAGTGCTTTGTTCTGTTGTACATAGATTCACTGAGTCAGAACCTACTGGATGGCCCCTAACAACAACAACAAAGGACAATGAAAAGAGTAATGATTACACTCCAGGAAACACTATGGGGCAGTTCTGCTTACCATAGAATCAATATGCTCAGACACCTAGCAACGAAAATAAGGAAAATGAGAAAGTACTTAGTGGAAAACCAGCAAAATTCCCAGTGAAAACCCATTTTAAATCCATTTATTGCATGACCAATTTCCCCTGTCATATGATTTTTCTCCAGCTACATGGGCAAAAGTAGTATAGAGGGAAGAAAACAGTGAAAACATAATCACAGTTATGAGCGGTGTGGCCCTCGTTTCTCATAGCATCAGGTACCTAGAATGCACTCAGACATATTTGTTATGCTGCACTAAAGTGACAGGAAGAGTAGGATTAAGGTGAAACCATTATATGTAGCAACTTGAGAGAGGTGTTTCAATGCAATGGTGACATTTGAGAGAGGTGTTTCAATGCAATGGTGGATGGAAGTAAGATTTTAGGAGGTAAAGGAAAGAGAAGAAAACAAAAGTTTTTGGTGCTGAAGGGAAAGAAAGCACTCGTTATTCTTTAAAGAATGAAAGATATATAAGAAGGTTTTAGGGTTGAGATAAATAATAATATTGTGGCACTGTAGGGTAAGTTCAAGGTCAGTTTGAGCTATAAGGACAGCAGTTCAAAACAGTTTGAACTATAAGGCCAGCAGTTCAAAACTCACCAGCTTATCCTCAGAAATCCTATACAGGATTGCTATGAGTTGGAACTGACTCAATTGCACTTAATAACAACAACAACAACAAATAAACGCACGAATGGGTGAAGCAGTGGATGAATAGGAAATCCATGAGCTAACAAGGTGGTGAGAGTTGAGAATCCAGTAAGTATGAGGGACATCAGATGGTAAAGGGACATCAAAGGTCTAAGGTGGAACAAAGTTCTAGAAGTTGTAGAATGGCCTATTTCTTCCTACTTACTCCCAAGACAAGGAGATCTGCTAGCATAGTGGTTACGAATCAGGCTGCTAACCTCAGGGTGAGCAGTTTGAAACAACCAGCTGTTCCACAGAAGAAAGATGAGGCTTTCTGCTCCTGCACTCGCTATGAGTCGGAACCGACTCCATGACATATAACAACAACAACAACAACTCCCAAGACTGTGAGTCCTGGTGTGGCACTGTAGGATAAGCAAGGACTGCTAATTAATTCCAAGGTTGGTGGTTCAAACCCACCAACAACAAAAAAGGATGCTAAACCATAAAAACCAATAGCTCTGTTTTGGAAGAAGTGCAGCCAGAGTGCTCCTTGGAGGCCATGATGGCTAAGCTCCGTCTCTCATACTTTGGACATGTTGTCAGGAGGGAACAGGCGCTGGAGAAGGATGTCATGCTGGGTAAGATGGAGGGTCAGAGAAAAAGAGGAAGACCCCCAACGAGATGGATCAGCCAAGTGGCATCGTTGATGGACTCAAGTGTGGCAGCGGTAGTGAGGTTGGCCCAGGATCGGACATTGTTTCGTTCTGCAGTGCATGGGGTCACTATGAGTCGGTTCCGACTCGATGGCACCTGACAACAACAACAACAACCATTAGTATTGCATACAAAATCTTCGATCTCATTACCAATGAGACTGTTGCTATAAAATCGTTCCCAACTTGTTGTGATCTGATATGTCAAAGTAAAATTGTATTCCATAGGGCTTTCTGTGACTGATTTTTTTGGAAGCATATCACTAGTATTTTCTTCCTAAACACCTTTGGGTGAACTCAGACCCCAGCTTTTCATTTAGCAGCTGAGTGTGTTAATTATTTGTACCACCAAGAAACTCAACATGTATTTTTCAAAAGAAACACCTCAAAGTTATAGATGAAATTGTCATTGACAAATTTAGCAAAATGAAAACTATGTATCATAATTTTTTATGTTGGCAAAGTTATTTTTACCATATAAATGGATAATTTTGATAAGTAAAATTATATCAAAAGATAAAATATTCATAACTTTTATACATTAATTCTAATTCTGAAACTTTAATAAACATCCTATAATTTAAAAATTAAATAAAAGTGTTCATTGTCATGTCACTAGTAGCAATAGAAAATTGGAAGCACATCTAATTGTCAACAATGAGAAAAATGGTTTAGTAAATTCACTTAGTAAAAAATTAAATTAAATACAAAACAAGGCAGCAATATGGAATAATGTTCAATTAAGAAAACTGAATTAAAAATTGTGTCAGCCTTCTGCAAACAACTACATAGGTGTAATTTTAATCAATATATGAACATTGATTGAACGTTTATTTTAAATTTTAAAAAGCTGTGTAACAACCTTGGAAAGGCAGGGCTCTGAGATACAGGGATTGAGTCATGGTTGGAATGTGTGTGTGTATGTGGGGGGGGAATCCTGTTAAGATGCTTGACTGTTTGTTTGTTTGTTTGTTTTAATCTTGGTTTCCCTTGCATTATAATATAGAATAGATGCTGGAAAGGGAGAGAAAGGAATAGTCAGAAACACCACACTAGAAGGCTTGTTAAGTCCGTCTTCTGCCTATGACTGATTGGAATACCTAAAATGGGGCTACAGCTACCCAGTTAACGAGGCTTCTTGCGGAGCCTTTATAATACATAAAACTATAGGTAGAAACCGGAACCACATCCAGATCTCCAGAGATGAGAAATCTCCACTTGAAAGCATGAGCAGATCATCCTGGAGTGGCAAGAAGAATAAAGGATACCTTTTGAAAGAAAGACCTGCAGGAAAAATGGAGGCAGATGGGCTGTTACTACAAGAACAAACAAATCACTTCCCTAGAAAACATCAAGGCAAGTGGCCAGGTCCTCTCAACACAGACCCCCTTCCAAG
>NW_006408519.1:58558199-58561608 GCF_000296735.1 Chrysochloris asiatica
TTTTTATAATTTTACCTTTTAAATGAAGTGCTAAAGGACTTTTTTGCCACCTTTTAGAAAGGACTTTCTGATTTTTATGTCATGTTACATCTCACACTTCCAAATGCAGTCAGTAATTCTATTCTCTGAGACAATTATTTATATGCGTTCCAAATTATTTGCTACAAGAAATTACGCATTTTTTCTTTCATAAAATAAATTTTATTTCAAGATTTTTTTCCTTTTGCTATGTGTTTCTTTGTATAAAGATTGTTGTTGTTGTTAAGTGCCATTGAGTCAGTTCTGATTCATAGCAACCCAATATAGGATTTCCCAGGAGCAGCTGGTGGGTTTGAACTACAGACCTAGAGATTCACAGTCCAGTGCTGAACCTTCAGGGCCACTTATGCAAATAACTTGCACCTTCTATGTTTGTCTACTAATTAGTCCCTTCCCCTGTGAGGTATTTCCATAAGCACTGTCATGCCCAATTTTTCAATATATTGTTGTAAAAAAAATACCAAAGCATGATTATCAAAATACCTTCAATGAGGAGGGAGCAGGTGGCAAACACAGGCAGAAGGCACATGTTGTTTGGCTAAAAATATGGTAAGCAAACTACCTAAAATTGCTAGTCATTCTTTTCTACTTCCTAACTTTTATTAACTTATCTTACCTTTCATAGAAACGATGACATAATGAGTCTTCAGGTATATTGGCCAACTTCAAAAGACCCCGTTTATCCATCTGATATAAATACATCTGGCATTTAAAGTGCTTGTTGCTGTGAGTGGGAGTCAGCTCTATGACAGTGGGTTTTGGTTTTTAGTTACTGAATTATTATTTGGCTTCTACTGTAAATACCTTGTGGTGGTGGTGGTGGTTATGTGCCCTGGTATCAGTTTGGACTCATAGCGAGCCTGTGCAGGAAATACCTTAGACAAATATACAATTTTAGACTCATTTCTGAAACCTTTTTGATTTGTTCACTCAAAACTGTTATTGTTAAGTGCTGTTGAGTTGGTTCCGACGCATAGCGACCCTGTGTAGGGTTTCTGAGGTGGTCGTTTTGTGCCCTGGAGTCGGTTCCGAATCATAGCGACCCTGCAGAGTATTTCTGAGGTTGTAAATCTTTACAAGAGTAAAATGCCTCGTCTTTCTCCCATGGAACAGCTGGTAGTTTCAAACTGCTGACCTTAGGATTAGCAGCCCAACTCTTAACCACTACTCTACCAGAGCTCCCATACTGAGGAGTGGTCCTTAATTCAGTCATATGGTTAACAGTTATTTCCATACTTAAAAGCTCCTCAATTATTGGTAGATGGGTACATGTTACAGTACTCTTAAGTTTTCTATTTCAAGTTAGTTTATTTCTTATTTCCTCTTTCTCCCCACCCCCAACAAGTGTGTGTGTGTGTGTGTGTGTGTGTGTGTGTGTGTATATATATATTGTGATTAAGAACACAGGCTCTAGCATCACAAAGTCCAGTATTTTAATTCCAGTTCTGCTGTTTTGGGGTCATTTCACCTTAGGCATATAAATTAATATAATTTCTGAGCCTTGGTTATTTTCATCTGTAAGCTGGGGATTCCAGTTTCTTATTAGGTTTTATTTTGAAGATTATCTGAGATACTGTTTATAGAATGTCTTTTACAGAGTGGGTCCAAAGCAGAAACTCAGTACATGGTTAGTATTTTTATTAATGTATTGTTATTTAGGCCTTGAAATAAATCTCTGTTTTTCTGAGTCTGTGACTTCCCATAAATGAAATACAATTTCCCCTGCCATGTGTAATCCCCCACCCCCATTTTTTAAGCTCTTTTTACCCCAGTGCAACTTAGATTAGTGTTTACCTTCTGTATTTATAACATGTAAGTAGGTTGTTGTTGTTAAGTGCCATCAAGTTGATTCCAACCCATAGTGACCCTGTATAGGGTTTCCCAGGAGCAAATAGTGAGTTTGAACCACCGACTTTGCAGTTCAAACGGCTTTGCCATCTGACACATTAACCCACAGCGCCACACCAGGACTCCATGTAAGTAGGTAGGTAGGAAGTATGTAAGTGCTAAGTAAAAATTTAATACATAAATGAACACATAAATGTGTACATGAATAAATGGCTAAATGTTTCTCTTTGAGAAAGCAGAAAAAATATGAAGTTGCAGAACAGATGAAGAAAGGATCCTTGTAAGAAAATAGCCAAGTCTATTATGTGCCTGGACCAACTGATGAAGAAACTGCTTCATTTTGAAAGACATGAAAGAAAACTGTGTTGAATAATTTTTTTTAAAAGTTCATTTTAAAAAATTTAATTATAAAAATGCCCAATGAGCTCCATATTTAGCACTAATAATGTGGATTCACCATATTAAAGATAGAATGTTGGGCCATGATCACATTAAATTACATAGTCAAAATTTATGGAACATTTTTGAGTTGGCAAATTAAAAAAACTCTATGGCAAGGACCTTTGACTTGTAAGCAGCTCAAAGAGAAAATGCTTTTTTTATACTCAATTATACCTCTGAATAAGAGGATTTGTACTCTAGCTACAAATTTATGTAGGTCATGTGATGTTTAGCTCTGTACTATATCAGAGATCCTCCCTGAGAATAGGTTATGTCGTAGAGGGACTTGTAAAAGTAACACGCATGCCAATAGCTACTTCACCGCCCCCACCCCACCCCCAGTGCCAAGAAACTGAGCCTCCAAATTAAATTGATCATCTATCATCATGCTGTAAGATAGGATGAGTTCCTTGTGAGTTGCTTGGAGAAAACGGGTGAAAATGTATAAAAGTGAAGCCTTTATGGACTAAAAAAGCAATATACTATTTTGTAAACATTCCCTGCATAGTAAACCATGTGGTTGTCAGATTCAAAATGGCCAATACCAGTCCATTTCAACTCACTAATGCCTAAGATATCGATGTTTATATGTTCCATTTCATTTTTGACAACTTCCAATTTTCCCAGATTCATAGTTAGTACTTTCCATGCTCCGATTTTCAGTGGATGTTTATAGCTGTTTCTCTTCATTTTGAGTTGTGCCCCATCAGCAAATGATGGGTTTTTTCCCATAGGCTTTACTCCATTCATGTCATCACAGTCAACACTACATTGAGGATGCAGCTCTTCCCCAGTCGCATTTTGAGTGCCTTCCCACCTGAGGGGCTCATTTTCCAGCACTCTGTCTGCCATTGTTTCTCTGCTATTCATAAGGTTTTCAGTGACTAAATATTTGGAAGTAGTTCGTCAATCCTTCCTAGTCTGTCTTCATCTGGAAGCTCATCTGAAACCTGTCCACCATGGGTGACCCTGGTGGTATTTAAAATACCAGTGGCATAGTTTTCAGAATCACAGCAACTCACAAGCCACCACAGTACAACAAACTGACAGACAAGCAGACAAGTGGTGGTTAATGTTCAAC
>NW_006408519.1:58562968-58572977 GCF_000296735.1 Chrysochloris asiatica
GAAAAAGAGGAAGACTCCCAACAAGATGGATTGGCCAAGTGGCAGCATTGATGGACTCAATTGTGGCAACAGTAGTGAGATTGGCCCAGGATCGGGCAGTGTTTCGTTCTGTTCTGCATAAGGTCGCTATGAGTCGATACTCACTTGATGGCACCTAGCAACAACAATTTTGTAAACATAAATTACATCAGCTAAAGTTGTTATAATATATTGCATTCATATTTCACTATACACAACACATTGTCTACAGTCAGTGTTTGTGATAATCTCTTCCTCTCAAATGGAATCATGCCCATGGTATACATTAGTCATATAAAAGATGAAACACTGAAAGGATATCCTGCATTTGTAGACCGTTCGTTTTGATTTATTCAGTGGCTCTTCCAAAAACTTGATCTTAAGAACCCATGTGAGAATTACTGCATCTCACATTGGAGTATCAACCCTTTCAGAGTTGTTTAGTTTTTTTTTTTAACAGCAATTAAATGAAGGGAAAGAGATTTGTACATTCATTAAGAAATATAGGCACCTACTCTTTTGTTATGTTGTTGTTGTTGTTGCGTAGTGGTTACAAATCGGGCTGTGAACCTTAAGTTCAGCGGTTCGAAACTACCAGCCGCTCCGCGGGAAAAAGATGAGGCTTTCTACTCCTGTAAAGATTTACACCCTTGGAAACCCTGTACAGGGTCACTATGGGTCGGACCCGACTCGATGGCACTTAACAACAACTCTTTTGTTAAGTATATTTCACAGGAGTTCTGGTGTGGCACAGCGGGTTAATGGGCTGTAGTTTCCATGGAACCAAGTGTGAAGTTAATCTTACATCCCATCCTACCCGCTCCTACCAGAAGCAGACAGTGTGTTCTGATTCTTCTGTCTGATGGTAGTGACACAATTGAGCAGAAAGTTCATCTTCTTTTCTTTGTGTGGAAGAAGCAAGGAGTCCCCTCTTTCTCCAAAGTGTCTCAGTGCGGTCCAGTGGTATCTGAACCTCAATCTCCACCCAGCGACAAGGAGACTTAGGAGGTGTCCTGGTGGGACTAGTTACCACTTGACTCTGTTCCCCACACAGTCATTGGGGTCATCCCCACCTGACATCAATATGAAGAGGATGTTGCAAATTGGGGCCAGTAGGCACTCCACTTTCCCCTGACATCTGGTGTTAGCAAAGCCTAGTAGGGCATTGTCCCTCCATGTCTACTCTGAGGGAAGTTGCCATTTCTGCTTTCAGACTCTGGTGTCAGTGGAGCTATGGGGAGATGATCCTCTACTCATACCCGATGTTAACAAGATGGAATAAGGTGGTATAAGAAAGGATAGTTACTTTGATTCTCTCTCTTCTGGTGTCATTAGGGCCTATTGGGGAGCTGAGCTGCAAGCCCCACTTGAGGCAACACAATGGTGCGATTCAGTGCCCATGGTCTCAGGGAAGTGCCAGAAAGCCCAGGGATGGACTAAACTGCCACCCACCTGTCTGCAATGCAGCAATGTAAATCAATGTCCCACTTCTACTGGGCTCAGTGGAATGCTGTATATACCCACCCACCTAGAACTCATGCTACATCTTATACTAGGATTGCTTGCTTAAAGAAAGAGAAGGAGAATTAGAATCCAGAGTCATACAGAGTATAATATCAAAAATATTCAGAAAGCCACTAATAAAACCAAGGTGCAAAAAAACCACAACATGAATGATACACACCCAAAAGATGCTGAACAGCAATAAAGGAGATGTTGGGATGATAAAATTAGATTTTCAAATATGCCGTCATATAATGCTTCAACAGGTCATTATAAATCCTCCAATGGAAAAATTAAAAAATCTAAGCAAATTTTCAAAGTTATAAAAAATTTTAAATGGAAATTATAGAACTTAAAAAATACAAGACTCAAAATGATAATCTTGTTATATTGGCTCAAGAATAAGTAGGGTATGGCAGAACAAAGAAATCAGTGACTCTGAAGACAAATCAATAGAAATTACCAAAATTTAAAACACACAAAAATTTGACTGGGAGTGGGAGAAGTGGGAAGAAAAGGAACAGGTTGTCAGGAACCTATGGGACAATGGCAAAAGAGCTAAGGTAATATCATCACTGTATCAGAATATAATAAGAGAAAGTGAGACTAAAAAGTATTCAAAGAAAAATTAACTGAAAACTTCAAAAATTTGACAAAAGCATAAAACAACATATACAAGAACCTGAGTGGTCCACAAATAGGAGAAACATAAAGGTATGATATGGAGATGCATCATAATTTGAATCCTGAAAAGAAATATAAAGATTTTTTTTAAAAAAGAGTTCTGTTAGAAATTAACAGTGCATTACTTACAGAGAATAAATAATCAATTCAAACAATAGCAAATTCCTCATCCTCATTCTTAGGAAAGCAGATACACATTGTTAATTGACAGTTAAAGAAAATAACTGTCAATTAACAATGTGTATCTGCTTTCCTAAGAATCCCTGGTGACTCTGTGGGCTAGGCATTGGTGGTAACCACAAAGTTGGTGGTTCAAACCCACCATCTGCTCTGTAGGAGAAAGATGAGGCTGTCTGCTCCCTAAAAAGTTACAGTATTGGAAACCCTAAAGAGTTCTGCTCTTTCAGGGTCACTGTGCTTCAGAATTGACTTGATGGCAGTGGGTGGGCGGGTCTGCGTTCTTGTTTGACATATTAATAGGCTAATAACTCATCTTCTGTATACAGGCTTGCCGCCACTCTTCTCCAGAGTGATCTTTCTAGAAACTGAAATAAATAAATAAAAAATCCCAGAACAAAAGTTATGTTATATAAATCAACTCTTCTAGAGAGTTCTTGTATTTTTTTCTTCTTCTTCCTACTCCTTCTTCTTTTCTAGCTCCAATTTTCTAATTCAAATACTTCAATGATTAAGACAAAATACGACATAATTGGTTCATTCCTACAACATTCATAATCTGGCTTTTAAAAAATACCCCTTTATACCAGTAACATGAGAGAACTTCAAAATGTTTATGGAAAAATAGAAGTAAGAGATAATGGAATTTTTCACATTCTAAAGCCCTTTAGTATGTAGAGCTTCTTGTGTATAGAGCTTCCTCAGTCATTCTTCTTGTTACTATGATTTGCTTTTCTTACTAAAACATCCACCTTTACTTTATATTACAGTTCCGCTTCTGTCATTGCTTTCTATAGACAATTCTGCTGGTATTCCTCATTTACTACTGCTTCCACAGAATGTATTTAAGTCATATTTTATGTGTCCCATTAGCATTCTGGTATAATTTCTACTCTAATTATATATTTAGCTATCTCAACAGATTGAGTTCTAAAAGGTAAAACAATGATTTTTAATAATGGTAACACTGGTATCTCCTCTAATCCCTGACATGCATTAGATGTCCAGTAAAGGCTTGTTGGAAGGAAGGGAGAGAGGGAGGAAGAATACATAAATGGTCAAATTGAAACCTTATTAGTTTCACTTTATCTTTACCAGATTCTGTGTTTACAGTTTTCCAGGAAACTAGGAATTTAGAACCTTAAACCTGATTTAGGAGCCCTGGTGGTACAGTGGGTTAAGTGTCTGGCTACTAACTAAAAACATCAGTGGTTTAAACCCACCAGCCACTCTGTGGCAGAAAGATGAGGCCATCTACTTCCATAAAGATATACATCCTTGGGAATGCTAATTAGAATGGACTAATTATAATGATAATAATTATAATGGACTATGCATTAGAATGGACTCTTATGAAAGTGGGTTTTGTGGCTCAATGGGTAAGTGTTTCGCCACCAAGCAGCTCTGCAGTTAAAAGAACTGGTGGTCTACTTCTGTAAAGATTACAATGTAGAAAACACTATGGGTAGTTCTGCTCTGCCACACAGCGTCTCTGTGAGTCAAACGTCTACTGGAAGGCACCCAACAACTACAACAGCAGACCTGCTTTAATAGAGGAAATTGTTAATATTACATAAATATTTAAATACTTCAAAGTAAAACTATCAACCCAGGAATTTGTCTTCATGTAGTGCTGCTGTAGGATAAGCATCGCACTGCAAGGTTGGTTTGAACCATAAGGTCAATTTAAACAGAAAGGTTGGCAGTTCAAACTCACCAGCTGGTCCTTGAGAACCCTATACAGAGTCGCTATGAGTCGGATTTGACTCAACAGTACTTAACAACAACAACATTTGGACAATTAGGCTAAGCACAAGGTGAGCCCACCAGCCACTTGTGGTAGAAAGATGAGGCTTTCTGTTCTTGCAAAGATGTCAAAAGCCCCGGGAACCCTATGCAGGGTTGCTATGAGTTGGAACCACGTTGACAGCACTTAACAAAATCAACACTGTATCAAGTGCTGTCAGAACCATCCAATACTTTAGTAGTCATAGTAGTTAGTAGTTAAGTCACAGTGAGTTAGAAGTGAGTCGACAGCACTTAACAACAGTAGTCCAATACAGAACTCTGGCAGTGCCATAGTTAAATGCTTAAATGCAAATAGAAAAGCTGGCGGTTTGAACCCACTCTGCAGGTGAGAAATATAGCAGTCTGCATCTGCAAAGATTTACATTCTCAGAAACCCTATCAAGCAGTTCTACTCCATCCATTCTATAGGGTCACACAAGGAGTCGGAATTGACCTGATGGTAAAGGGTGGGATTTTAACTTCCAAATCAATTTTGCCTAATGATGAACCTATAGGACAAAACAGGACTGCTTAGAGTTTCTCAGACTATTAACCCTTATGAGAGCAGACTGCATTTTCTTTCCCCTATGGAGTGGCTGGCGGGTTTTAATAGCCAACTTTGCAGCTAGTAGCCCAGTGCTGAACTCATTGTGCCACCAAGCTCATAAGGAATATCACAGTAGGGGCAATTCTAGAACCTAATATTTTCCATAATAAACATAAGGAAAAGAGCATAGCCTTGAAGAGAGAGAAGTCAATGAAAGCAGTCAGTGAGAGCATGGAAGGAGAGGTTTTACCACTTGCTTTTCATTGATCATGGTGTGGGATTTATGGGCAGATGGTCTGTAACAGGTGCGACTATAATTTAAAGACATTGCTTCCTTAGCCACTTAGGAAAACTGTCATTATTATATTAGAATAACAGTCTCATGACTTTACTCCTTCATTTGCTGAAGACTTTTTCTGTATCCTCATATGATCCTTTCTGAATCACTCATTAGCTATTAACAAATTTATTCTACACCCAATTGTAAAAAGAGCCACACAAACACACACAGAAAATGACCAAAGATTAAGTGAATTTTAAATTAAAGACTTAGAAAACGTGCCCATTTTTGCCTTCATTTTATGTCTTAACTAACCTTTTTTGAAGTCTTTGCTTGGTCTGAAAGCCCAGAATGTAACTTGTAGTCCTTTCATAAGGCATTCTCTTTGTAAGTACTGAAACTTAGGTATCATGTATTTTGCTTAAGTTACTATACTGTTTACAAGACTTGTGCTTATGTGTTTATGTAAAATTTGTATCTACAATAATTTCATTTCCCTTGCTGTCTTCATTTCAGTTTCCTGAGTTTCTGTAAGGGCGTGGTTTCCCCAAAGGAGCAATTTCTAGTAGAAATCTGAAGTTCTGACCAAGGGGAAGAAATCCAGGCTAGCCAATGAATTAAGGATAAGAAGGTTTCCAATCAGGTAAGAAGATTTAATTTTGTATATTCAGTCACCAAAAACACAATGCTTGCTTGAAAAAAGATGGAACTCTAATATCAACAACCCTCTTTGGAAGCTGTTCACAATTCCCTTGGAACTTATGCTGTTTATTTATGAGAGAATACCTTGGAGGGGAAAGAATACAACAACAGTACAATGTTGTTTTTATTTCCATTTTTAGCTCATTGTTACCAAGTACACTAAGTGATTCTTGGTGGTTTACTCTCTGGTGGTTAAGCCTGAAGAAACTTTGGTAACACAGTGGTTAAACTCTCGGCTGCTAATCAACATGTTGAGGTTTTCTAACCCACCAGCCACACTGAAGGACACAGATAGAACATTCTGCTTCCATAAAGACAACAGCCTTGAAAACCTTATGGGCTTTTGGATTTGGGTTAAGCACGTTGATATGAACTCTCAGTATTTTTTCCTAAGACAAATCATATTTCTAGGTTACCTGGGTAACTCCAGTTGTTTATCAAAATTAAGAGCCATCATGCCATCAAGTGTTCTAAGTGAGGAATGGCCCCAGTTCAGTGGTGTGAAGAAACCAATTTGGTTCTTGAAGCATAGCTCATCTTACTGTGGGAGCAGTCATAACTGGGTGCGTGTAAGGATTAACAGGGAAGAGAATGGAGCCTATGAAAGAGAAGTTCTGTTTTCATCTACCAATGCATTTCAAACCCCACCACTACCATTTTTTTCTTATTTCCAATTTGAAAATCAAAATTTGGGGGAAAGGATACGATGAAGACAGTGTACTATTGGGCTAGATAAAAGGCAGTTGCTACATCATTATCAAGGGGGTATTGATGTAATTTGCAGTTTTATTTCCAATGATTAGCAAAAGCCACTTGACATGTAATTGTTACTCAAGTCTTAGTATGATGATATGCTTTGAAAGAGTGAATGAAAATAATAATAAGGTAGAAAAGGTGTTTGTACTTCCGTAGCCTATTTGCTGAATTCTGTAGTCTTAGGCCCCAGCACTCTGCCTGACACTTGTTATGTGAGTATAAAATGTGTTGATTGAATGAATAAAAGGACATAGAAGAGTGGAGTGCGGGACCCTACCCAGAGAAGCAGTGATGCTAGAGATGGAGGCAGAGATGATGATGTGAAGAGATAGAGCTGCTGGAGACTCTGGACCAAGAGAAGGAGACGGGCTGTGTGCTAATGACTGGGGGGCAGGCTTGTAGTGTATACCCTTGATGATGCATGGAGGGATTGTAACCATGGCAATAAAACGATATACAATAGGTTGAATATAAAGCTAATGTTCTCCTATGCAAACTATCACATAATTCACAATAATCATTTAAAATTTAAAAAAGGACATTGATAAAACTGACAGATCTGCTATTTAATGAATGACTGTCACAGACCCCATAGACATACTAATGTCTATGGCAGAAGTATCCATGAAATGAAAGCCTGGATCTTAGACTACTGGTGTGGCTGGCAAACTTTATCTTGACTTGAGACTGAGTTTTAGTCATTTACGTATAACCCATAACATTTAAGCCTAGTTCCTACATTAGATTCACTATACTACTAAATGGCTTGAATATGGGTATAAAATACTCCTGATAAATGCTTCTGTGACATTTAATTTGAAAAACATGTTTTTATAATGGCATATTTAAGGGCAATTTCAGAATTTCAGCTGCTAAAATTGTTATTTATCCTTTTTTACAGGCAGTACAGCCATAGTGCTAAGCAGCTGTTTCTCTCCAATCTGCTGCTGCTATCTTTTGCACTCCCAAGGGAGAACAAAAGTCATTTCATTAAAGAAAGAAATGTAAAATTTAGCAGTGCAGCTACTGCAAAACCAAAATGCACACTCTGTCTCCCAAATATGTAGGTGAAATAATGATTTAAAATAGCATCCTGGAACATATTTCTATTTAAGAGGAAAGTCACTCATATTTGATTACTTTACCGTCTTTGATTGTGTGATGATGATATTCAGATTTATTTATTAAAAATCTATACTGAATTACTAGATGGGAAATATAGACTAGCTAAACCCCATGGAAGAAATAATGAAATAAAAGAGATGGACAAAGGATTTCAAAGAACAGCTTGAGAAGATAAAGTAAATATGCAAAGACCAGCTTTTCTCAAGCTGAAAGAACTAAAGAATCATTCAAGCTTTGAGTTGTAGTAGCAAAAGATTGTAAGGGTGGAATAATGAATGATGCAGGAAGCATCAAAAGAAAATGGAAAGAATACATAGAATCAGTGTGCCAAAAAGATGTGGTTAATGTTCAGCCATTTCAGGAGGTAGCATATGATCAAGAACCAATGTTACTGAAAGAAGAACTGAAGGCATGGGTGGAAATCAAGTCTCAAAAACTGACAGAATACCAATGAAGATGTTTCAAGGAAAGGTTTCAGCCCTAATTTACTCATTTATGCCAAGAAATGTGGAAAACAACTATCTGGACAACTGCCTGAGAACCAATATTTATACCCATTGCAAAGAAAGTTGATCCAACAGAATGTGAAAATTATCAACTAATCTCATTAACATCACACACAAATAAAATTTTTCTGAAAACAAACATGATTGCAACAGTACATCGATATGGAAATGCCAAAAATTCAAGCTAGATTGAGAAGAGGACACAGAATGAGGGATATAATTGCTAATACCATGTGGATCTCAGCTAAAAGCAGAGAATACCAGAAAGATGCTTACCTGTATTTATTGCCTATGTAAAGGCATTGTTATTGTGTTGTTAAGTGCCATCAAGTCAGTTATGACTTATAGTGACCCTGTATAGGGTTTCCAAGGAATGACTGGTTAGTTTGAACTGCTGACCTTGGGTTCAAACCGACCTTGCAGTTTAGTGCATTAGCCCACAGTGCCACACCAGGACTCTATGTAAAGGCACTAGACTGTGTGAATTACAACAAATCATGAACAACATTGTGAAGAATTAGAATTCAAAAACGTTTATTAGTGCTCATGGGGAGCCTGTACATAGATCAAGTGGCAGATCCCCAACAGAACAAGGGGGATACTGTGTGGCTCAAAATCAGGAAAGGTGGTCATTAGGGTTGTATCATGTCACTATACTTATTTAATCTGTATACTGAGCGAATAAATCCAAGAAACTAGACTATATAAGAAGAATGTGACATCAGGAATGGAGAAAGACTCATTAGCAACCTGAGATAAGCAGATGACACAACCATGCTTACTGAAAGCAAAGAAGATCTGAAACACTTACTGATGAAGATCAAAAACTATACAACTTCTTTATGGATTTTAGATTACAATTAAACATAATGAAAACAAAGATACTCACAACTGGACCAATAAGCAATATCATGACAAATGGAGAAAAGATTGAAGTTGTCAAAGATTTCGTTTTGCTTGAATCCACACTCAATAACTGCTGCCACGATATCAAATGATATATCGCATTGGGCAAATCTGCTGCAAAAGACCTCTAAAAAGTGTTAAGTGTTAAAAACTGTTAAGTGTAACTGACCAAAACCATAGTATTTTTCAGTCTCTTCTTTTAGTTGTGAAAGCTGGGCAGTGAAGAATGAAGACCAGAAAAGAATTGGTGCCTTTGAATTACACTGTTGATGAAAAATATTAAATATACATGGAATGTCAGAAGAACAAACAAATCTGTCTTAGAAGCACAGTCAGAAGTTCCTTAAGAGCAAGGATGGTGAGAGTTCTTCTCACACATTTAGGAACAGTTACTACAAGGAACCAATCAACTTTACTAAGAAGGACATCATAGTTAGTGAAGTTAAGAGTCAGCAAAAAAAGAGGCAGATCCTCAACGAGATGGATTGACACATTAGGTGCAACAGTGGACTTGAACATAACAATAATTGTGAGGATAGTGCAGAACCAGACAGCTGGCAGCTCCTCATGTTCCAACGTTTTCTTGCATTCTCTTGTAGCCAGAAGATGTAGCTTTAAATTATTTTGTAAAATATCTAGAGACCCACAGGACTAGTACTTTTTAAATGAGAATAAGTATTGTCCCAAAGGAAGAGGCATCCTTATTAATGTTTTGTTAGGTATCTTTGTTAGAAAGAATTGTCTTGATGGGAAAAATTCCATTTCACAGTTTAAACTTCTTTTTCTTCTCAAAACTTAAAAAATGTTTTAGAAGATCATGATTTCAGTACCTGAAGGATGCCAGCTGGCATTTTGATATGGTGTAAATTGAAGAACGTAGAATTCCTGGGGAAGTTTGTTGTTGTAGCTAGGTGCCATCAAATTTGTTCGAACTCATAATAATCCTATGCACAACAAAACGAGCCTACCTCACAATCATCCTCACCCTTAAGCCCATTGAGCTGCAACTGTGACAAC
>NW_006408519.1:58576346-58581685 GCF_000296735.1 Chrysochloris asiatica
TATATATATAATATGGAGTCCTGGTGTGGCACTGTAAGATAAGTGCTCAACTTCAACGTCAGTTTGAAACACAAGGGTGGCAGTTCAGATCCACCAGCCTCTCCTAGGAAACCCTAGACAGGGTCGCTATGAGTCGGAACCAACTCGATGGCAGGTAACAACATCAGCAATGTATGTATCTACACCACTCACCAGTCAGTTTGTCCTACTGTGGTAGCTTATGTGTGTCTGTAATGCCGGAAGCTATATGCCACCTGTGTTTTAATTACCAGCTGGGTCATCAATGGTGGACAGATTTCATCTTAGCTTCCAGGCTATTCTCTAGTAGGAAGGAACCATTCTGAAAAGCTTGGGCAGTGAAATCCTGGTGTATCTGCAGGATGTTATAAGATAAAGTGCCAGAAGACAAGTCCCTCAGTAGGCAGACTTTCAAAATAAGGCCAATAAAACAGCTGTCTCCTAAAAGGAGAGTTAACCTTAATAACATGGGTAGAGTAAAGCTTTCTAAACCTTTATTCGCTACTGTGGCATGACTCAAAATGTGAAGAAACAGCTGCAAGCATCCATTGATAATCAGAATGTGAAAATTTTGCAGTATGAATTGAGGAAAATTAAAAGTTGTCAAAAATGAAATGGAATGAATGAAGATCTATATCCAAGGCATTAGTGAGCTGAGGTAAACCAGTATTTGCCATTTTGTAATTGATGATCATATATGGTGGAAATGACAAATTAAAGTGGGACAGATTCATAATTCATCATCAAATAGAACATTGCAATATATATCCTGAAGCACAAAGCTGTCAGTTATAGTATAATATTCATGCAGACTAATTAATATGACTTTCCCTGTGAAAAGAAACAATAGAGAATCATAATATCAAGTCAGAACCAGGGGATGACTGCAGAACATGCAATCAATTACTCATGCAATTTCCAGTTGAAGCTGAAATGAATGAAAATAAGTCCACAAAAGTAAAAGTACAACAAGTCCACAAAAGTAAAAGTAAAATATGTATCTCATGAATTTAAAGACCACCTGAAGAACATATTGAACACATTAAACAGTAATGACCAAAGATACGATGAGTTGTGGGTGAATAAAGACCATCATATATGAAGATTAAAAATGCTGTTTTAAAAAAAAAAGATGTCAGAAGAGCCTCTGAAACATTTTCTTGAATGTAAAGTAAACAAAATGGAAAAACTGATGAAGTAAAAGAGCCGAAAACATTTTAAAAAGTGGCTTGAGAAGACAAAATGATGTACTATAATGAAATGAGCAAAGGTCTGGAATTAGAAAACTAAAAGGGAAGAACATGCTCAGCATTTCTCAAGCTGAAAGAACTAAAAAATTCCAAGATTTTCAAATTGCAATAATAAAGGATTTTGTGGGCAAAGTACGAACTGATGCCTCAAAAGACAATGGAAGGAATATTCAGAGTAAGTGTACAAAAAAGAATTGTTCAACATTCAGCCATTACAAGAGGTAGCATATGATCAAGAACAATGATACTGAAGGAAGAACCAAACTTGAGTGAAGGTAATATATTGACAGGAAGCTACCTGAGATTTATGATGGACTCAGAAGAGGACGTGTAAATGTGGGATTTTATTGATGGTGTCAGATGATTCTAGACTGGAAACAGAGAATATCTGATGTTTACTTATGTTTTATTGACTATACACAGGCATTTGAATGTGTGGATCACAGCAGTTTGTAGATCGCATTGAATATAATTCCAGAATACTTCACTGTCTTCATATGGGAATTGTGCATAGTCCAAGAAGCAGTCATTTGACTAGAGAAAGATAATATTGTCTAGCTCAAATTCAGAATAGGCATGCCTCAGGGTTGTAACTTTACACAATTTCTGTTCAGTCTGCATGTTGTTGTTGTTGTTGTTAGGTGCCATCGAGTCGGTACCGACCCATAGTGACCTCATGCACAGCAGAACGAAACACTGCCCAATCCTGGCCCAACCTCACTATTGTTGCCACGCTTGAGTCCATCGATGCTGCCACTTGGCCAGTCCATCTCGTTGGGGGTCTTCCTCTTTTTCAAGCTGCATACTGAGTAAATCATCTGGAAACTGGACCATATGAAGAAAATAATTTATAAAGTATTATTTAACAAAGAGCATCACAAACCAAGGTTCTCAATGCTTTAATGATTTTAATGTGATCTTCATTCTGATGTCAGTATTGCCACTGACTGTGAAACATTGGTTCAGTCGATTAACCTCTTTCTGCTTTAGTTTCTTCATTTGTAGCGTGCAAGTAATATTACTTGTCTCTTGCCCACCAGCAGTAGTCCTTCAGCTAATTGACTGTCTCAGTAGGGGTGTTGCAAAGATTAGATGATAAATGATTTATAAACCCTTTGAATTATTAAATAGATGATGTAAAAAGCCCTAGCAAGAGGACAGAACAAATCATTTTTACATTAATTAGCTACTTTAATCATATATATTTAATAAAACTTTTTAAAAAGAGGTGGACTTCAATAAAGTGAAAATGGGAGAGATTTTTTTAAATCCTGTTAAAAGTGAGACTATACAGAAGAAAAGGATACCGAGGGAAATGATTACAACTTATGTACTGAAATTGATGAAGTCATTTTACCAGAGAGGAAAATTAATTGAACAAGTGAAACTGCTGACAAATATATGTTCTTGACAGTGTAACTTATGACTTGGAATTAGATGACTCAGAACAAACTTAACAAAATTTATTTTGTGGATGTAAGAGCAATAAAATTCTGTGCATTTTGAGGGACTGAGACTGAAACATCAAAGATGCATATATGAAGGAAAGAATATTATAGGGAGATGATGAATATGAAAATAAATTGTCACAGATGCAGAATTAATTAAGCACTGCAATGAGCTTTTCATTCTTCCTAGAGTTAAGGGTGTGTATGGCTTATAAACTGGGTTTGAGAGATGTGAAGGGCTTTTGTTGTCACTGATTGCTGAGAAGTATATTTTAGATTGGGGAAACAGCATAAGAAAACCAGTACAAGAAGTCTAGGAATGCTGTGAGTATTTGCTATGTTTGGACCGTGGTGTGTACAAAGAAGAAGTATGGGAAGAGGCTGATAAAGTAGGTGGCCCCCAGGTATAAAGTTGTTGTCATTGTTGTTGGTGTTAACTGCCAATGAGTTGGTTCTGAGTCATAGTGACCCTGGATAAGGTTTCTGAGGAGCGGCTGGTGGGTTTGAAACTGCCACCTTTGCAGTTGGCTTGTGGTTAGCAGTCTGGTACTTATCCCACAGCACCATAATCAGAGCCATGCAAAATTTTTGAACACTTATTCTGTAGTCTCCGAGAAGCTATTGGTGTTTCTTCAATGTGATTCATATTTTAAAAAGTTAATTCTGAAGATGATGTAAAGAGTAAAGTGAAGGAGAATAGGTCTTGTTGTTATTGTTGTTAGGTGCCATCAAGTCACTTTCAACTCTTAACAACCTTATGCACAATGGAACTAAACATTGCCCAGTCCTGTGCCAGCCTCACAGTTGTCATGCTTGATCCGATTGATACTGCCGCTGGGCCATTCAGTCTTGTTGGGGCTTGTCCACTTTTTTTTGATTCTCCACTTTACCAAGAATGATGTCCTCCAGAAACTAGTCTCTCCTGAAACATACCCAAAGTATGAGAGAAGAAGTCACGCCATTCTGACTTCTCAGGAGCACTCTGGCTGTACTTCTTCCAACAGAGATCTTTTTGTTCTTTGGCAGTCCATGGTACCTTCATTATTCTTCTCCAACACCACAACTCAAATGCATCAGTTCTTCTACAGTCTTCCTTATTAATTCTAATTCCTTATAAGGAATCATAATTAACTAACTTTCACATGCATATAAAACGATTGAAAATACCATGGCTTTGTCAGGCGCACCTTAGTCCTCAGACTGAAGCTTCACCACCATGGATGTTCCTGCTAGTATTTAAAATACCATTGACATAGCTTCCATCATCTCAGCAACATACAAGCAACCACAGTACAAGAAATTGACAGATGAGTCCTGGTGATAAGTTTTAGATGAGCATAAATAGTTTATACCTGCGATTGTCAAGAAAGATGGCGAAAGCTGTGATCAGAAGACTGAAAATGACACTGAATGGATGAAATTAAAACAGTGAGGCTTGAGATTTTATTGAATGTGAATAATTTGTAATGTGGAGTGAATGAAGACAAATCTGAGATTTCCAGCCTGAAAGGATTACAGTAAAATAGACTAAAATAATGAGGGGATGAATAGGTTTTTGGGTGAAGGTGAAAATATAGGGAGCAAAATATTCCATTTTGACATTACATACTTTCATTTTTAAATACAACCATGGAAGAACATCCAACCAATACCAAAACAAACACTGCTATCTTGTCGATTCAAACTCATCCAACCAATAAACCAATCCAAACTCACTGTCACAAAAGTCAATTCTAACCATAATGACCCTAATTAGGTCATAAAAATTCTCAAGTGAATCATGTGAAAAATATCAAGCCAAAAAATTGTAGATCAAAGTATCATAAATTTATTTGTTGTTGTTACATGCTACTGAGTCATTTCCAACTCATGGCTATCCCGTACTGAGTATCCAAGGAGCAGCTGGTGAGTTCGAACTGCCAACCTTGTGGTTCCCAAGGTACACAGTACCATGGATCAGTACAGTGCTGATCCTACAGTGATACACCAGGAGTCCCATCAATATGTAGATGATAGTAAAGGCTTTGGGGATCAAATAAGAATACTAAACAGAACATAAAGAGCAGAAAAGAAGGAGAAAAAAAAAGGTTTAAGAGGTCAAAAGAGAGAGTAAGAAGTATAAGATTAAGGAAGAGCCAAAAGAGTACAAGGATTAAAAATGTTTCCAGAAGAAAAGTGTAAGGTGCTATTTACAATTTGATATGGAGGATTATTAGGAAAAATCTATTGAATTTGTCTAGTAATATATAATGATATTTCTTTCAGAAGACAATTCCAGTCCATATAGACATGGAAGTCATATTGCAAGAGTTTTAAAACTAAAAAAATAGGAAGTATGAAAAATTAATATCCACCTCTCTTCCTGTAAGTTTTGGAATAAATGAAAGAAAAATAAAGAATGTCTTAAGACATATACAGAACTAAAGGATGAAAGAATTTCATAATAGGGAAGTTATACATGATTTTATAGGTATTTCAGAAGTAGCTTGAGAGAAGCAAGAGGCAGAATGTGAGAGAATGTAAAATTAGGAGCGTTAGTCATGAATTAACATTGAACAAAAGGACTTTTAGCAATGCTGGACAGCTTTTGAGATGCAGATAAGGAGAAGAGAATTGAAATATA
>NW_006408519.1:58582276-58582968 GCF_000296735.1 Chrysochloris asiatica
TTTGTTCGAACTCATAATAATCCTATGCACAACAAAACGAGCCTACCTCACAATCATCCTCACCCTTAAGCCCATTGAGCTGCAACTGTGACAACCTATCTTATTGGAGTCTTCCTCTTTTTCACTGACCCTCCAATTTACCAAGCATAATGTCTTTCTACAGGGACTGGTTCCTTCTAATAATATGTCTGAAGTATGAGAGACAAAATCTTGCCATTCTGGCTTCTAAGGAACATCTGACTGTCCTTGCAACACAGATGTGTTTATTCTTGTAGAAGTCAATGATACTTCTAATATTCTTCTGCAAAACCATGATCCAAATTTTCTACAATATCTTTATCCATTGCCCAACTTTCTCATGCATCTGAGTTGAATGAAAATGCCATAGCTTGAATCAGGAGTACCTTAGTCGTCAAACTGACATCTTTGCTCGTGAACACTTTAAAGAGATCTTGTGCAGCAGATTTGCCTAATGCAATACGTCATTTGATTTCCTGACTGCTGCTTCCATGAGCGTTGATGGTTGATCCAAACAAAACGAAGTCTTTGACAATTTCAATCTTTTCTGCATTTACATGGATGTTATTTATTGGTCCAGTAGTGAGGATTTTTGTTTTCTTTACATTGAGGTGCAACCCATAATGAAAGCTGTGGTCTTTGGTGTTCCTTAGTAAGTTTTTTAAGTCCTGTTT
>NW_006408519.1:58591293-58593473 GCF_000296735.1 Chrysochloris asiatica
ATGGCCTTGATTTTCTGCAAAAAATTGTAAGATAAGATTTTCTATAGAAAGTGAGAAAATGAGATCTGAAAACGTTTCAAGAAGCCTAGAAAAAACAAAAATCCCTATTGCTGGTGTCTTCACTAGCACTGTTATAACAAATACCACAAGTAGATGGCTTTAACAAATAGAAATTTATTTCCTCACAATTTAAAAGGTTCAAAGTTCAAATTCATTGTGCTAGCTTTAGGGGAAGGCTTTCTCTATCTTTTGGCTCTGGAAGAAGGTCCTTGTCTCTTCATCTTGTAATCTGGAGCCTTGGAGAACTCCATCATTCTTTCCCATCATTGCTTTCTAGTTTAGTTTCTTTTATAATCCTGCCTCATTAATATAACAAAGATAGCCCATTCCCTAATGGAATTATAACCAGAAGCACAGAGTTAGGATTTAAAACATACATTTTAAGGGGACACAATTCAGTCCATAATAGTTGGGAATGGTAATGTGTCAGTTAGAAATGAGCAGAGATTTATGAGTAATTATGAGGTCCCTCTTGCCGAATGGGATCCAAAAAAAACGTTAAAATTTATTAACAAATTACTGACATCATGAACATTTTAGGCCTCATATTACATTCTCTATTTAACATTTCAATTTGTTAAGTAAGAATTTGCAAAAACAATATTCTCATGGATTGTGAATTAATTTAGCTAGACCATGATTCCTCATATTATGTGACTATCCCCCATTTTGTGTTCTGATGTAATGTCTTCCATTTTGAGATGGATGTTGTAAATCCTAACTTTAATATGTTAATAAAGAAGACTTGGTGGCATAGTGGGTTATGCCTCAGGCTGCTAACTATAAGTTCTTCACTCCAAACCCACCAATCGCTTATACAGGAGAAAGATGAAGACATCTCCTCCCATAAAGATTTTCAATCTCAGAAACCCAGAGGATTATATTCCATTCTACAAGATCACTATGAGACAGAATTTACTCAATGACAGTGGGCTTTTTGGTGTATATTTATGAGTCAGGATTAGGATGGATTATATTTTAAATCACAACCTTTAAAAAGGGATGACTCAAGTCTCCCCTTTACCCAAGTCACCTCCCTTACTCAGGTTCTCAAGTCATGCTCTTATTCAAGTAAAACAATTCTTACTCACCACCTTCAATCAAGTAAAGCCCTTGTATGAGTCACACATTTTGTCTTACAAAAGAAAGGAATAAGCAAAGAAGAGAGACCTCTTGACCACCTAAAAAGAGCTGGGAACTGAGTACATCTTTTGTACCCAGAGTCCTGTGCTGAGAACCTCCTAGACCCAGAGGAAACTGATATCAAAGGAGACAAGGACCTTCCCCCAGAGCGAATAGAGAAAGAAAGAGAAAGCCTTCCTTTAGAACTACTGTCCTGAATTTGGGCTTCAAGGCTTTTAAATGATGGGAGAATAAATTTCTGTTTGTTAAAACCATCCTCTTGTGGTATTTGTTATAACAGCATTAGACAGTTAAGACAATATGAAAATATGCCCATGTATATATTTATCTCGTGCTGAACCAAAGCATGGGGATAACAATCTCCACATCTTCTGAGAATCAGAGATGAATTGATGAATAGGGAGAAGATTGAAAAGAATATGTATTGGAACCAGTTTGAAGTTCAATATTTTTACTATCCACTGAATATCTGGGAGGAGGTAAAGAAGCACCTCCACCCCCAGCACCAACACCACGGTATATGGAATATTAATACTAATAGTGTTAGA
Organism: Chrysochloris asiatica; assembly: GCF_000296735.1. Taxonomy (NCBI): domain Eukaryota; kingdom Metazoa; phylum Chordata; class Mammalia; order Afrosoricida; family Chrysochloridae; genus Chrysochloris; species Chrysochloris asiatica. The sequence goes on from NW_006408519.1 coordinate 58,593,045, forward strand.
CCAAAGCTTATGAAATCCACCAAAAGATAGTCACATTTTTCTCATATTGAGCAAAATTTATTTCACAATATTTGTATCTGGGATTGAGAATAAAACAAGGTTTGACTTGATCTAGTTAGTGTATGTTGAATCACTCTATAATTCAGATCAGTAAGTAAAATTAGTTTTAAATGCATACATATATATGTGTGTGTGTATATATATATATATGTGTGTGTGTTTTTTAATATGTTTTATTTTTTGTTGTTAGAATTGCTGTAGTTATTAGGTGCCATCAGTTTTGTTCAAACTCATAGTGACCGTTATGTACAACAGAACAAAACACTGTCCAGTTTTACACTATCCTCACAATAGTTGTGACACTTGAGCCCATTTCTTCTGTCACTGTGTTAATCCATCTATTTGGTGGAGGATCTTCCTCTTTTTCAC
>NW_006408519.1:58594342-58622377 GCF_000296735.1 Chrysochloris asiatica
AAAAAAAGTACAATGTTCAAGGTAGACAGTCTTTATTTGTTAAGCTGAAAACATTTTGTTTTGTTTTGTTTTAATGTCAAAAGATTTTGTGGACTTAATGTTAAGATTATGTCATTCAGTCCAGTAGTTGTGGAAGTTCACCCAGATTCCATGGATTTAATAAGTATTTAAAATTCAGTTATGAATGTATTCACTTTTTATCAGGATTCTTTTGTAGAATTTTTTATCAAATCATTCTGTAATGATAGTCAGGCACCATACAGTTTTAGTCTCATGGCAAATGAAGCAGTTGTTCATGGAGGCTCTTGGTGACAGATTACATTTCTTCCTCCTATTCTTTACTCTTCTTCTCTTGCTCCAGGTTAATAGCAGCCATTTGGTGTACCTTGGATAACTGCTTGCAAGCTTTTAAGATCCCAGGCACTACAAAAAGAATGAGGAGTTAGAACAAAGCACTAAACACATTATTTGGCCAAGTAACTGGAAAGTGACCTGAAACCATGTCCCTAAACCTCCAAACCAAAAAAATTAAAAATATAGGTGTTTGGTTGTATATAAGCAGCCTCAACAGTTGTTATTGTTGTAAATATATCTATCATAGAAGTTTTGCCAGCTCAGCTGTTTATAAGTGAACAACTCATAGATAACAAATGCACTGATTGCCTTATGCAAGCCTATCCTTAATAAGTCCAATTGTTCTGTCACCATAAATTGAAACTTAATGCTCCATAAGCAATAACCCCTTTGCCTCCTCCCTCTCTTCTCTGCTTGTTTTGGTTTTGTTAAGTGTCATCGAATCAGTTCCGTCTCATAGTGATGCTTATACAGTTTCTGAGGATTTAAACCTTTTTGAGAGCAGAAAGTGTCATATTTCTCCCATGGAGTGGTTGGTGAGCGCTGACTGTTGATCTTTGGGTTTGAAGTCCCTTGTTTATTCTATAGAGCCCCTGCACTCCCTTCTCCCTTAGAAACACTAATAAACATTAGTTTCTATACATTTACCTATTCTAGTCTTTACATATAAGTGAAGTCATATCATAGTTGTCTTTTGTGGTTGAATTATTTCACTTAGCATAATGCATCTAAGTTCCATCCAGATTGTAGCATGTACACAGGCTTCATTTCTCTTTTCTGGGTGAGTAGTATTCCATTGTGTGTAGTACCACATTTTGTTTATTTATCAATGGAGACCCTGTACTTGTCTTTTGATTGGTATTTTGGTTGTTTCTATCTGTTGGCTATTGTGAATAGTGCTACAATGAATGTATCTGTGTTGCTGTTTTCAAATCCGTTGAGTATATTGCTAGCAGCAAAATTACTGGGTCATGTGATAGTTCTATTTTTATTTTTTGAGGAATGGTCATTCTGTTTTTAAACAGTACTATATACTATTTTGCATTCTCAACAGCAGTAAACAATTGTTCTTGATTTACCCACATCTTGATCAGTATTTGCTCTTTTCTGTTTCATATTATTATTATTATTATTTTAATCCCTCAAAGCTTTGAGGGAAATGGTATCTCATTGTGGTTTTGATTTTATCTCTCTGATTCTGAATGGCATTGAGCATCTTTTCATATGTTTGGTGGCCATTCGAGTTTCTTCATTGGTAAAATATCTATTCAAGCCCTTTGTCCATCTTATGATTAGGTTATTTGTATTCTTGTTGTGAAATTGTCAATGTTTTATATATATTTTTGCTTATTGGTTTCTCATCAGATATAAGGTTTCTGAAGATAATTCTCCCAGTCATTCATTAGCCTATCTTTTAATTTTTCAGTTAAGTCTTTTGATAAAAAATTTTTTAATTTTTGTGAGGTTTCATTTATTTATTTTATCTTTTGCTATTTAGACTTTTGTTATTATATTAGATAGCCCATTGTTAAAAGCTAAACCTGTGAGCATTGCCACTTCATTTTCTTCTAAGAATTTTAAAGTTCTGCTTATCGTATTTAAGTTTGTAGTCCCTTTAGAATGTATTTTTGTGAATGGTATTGTGTATAGATTCTGTTTCATTTTTCTGCTTGTGGAAATCCAATTTTCCAGCACCTTTTATTGAAGAACTTCTTTTTCATATCAAATGGACTTTGCAACCTTGGCAAAAATCAGTTGTGTAGGTTTATATTTGGGCTCTCAACTGTAGTCTAGTGATCTATGAGCATGCGTCAAAAATTATTTGCATTCCAGTTGTATTAAAACGCCCATCCATATCCACAGCTGCATGTGAAATGATGCTGTTGAATAGACAAGTGGCCGTGAATTATGTAGTAAATCATTTGCAAATCAGCCATGGCTTTGCCTATGAAATAATCCATGACTGATTGTGTTTCAAAAAGTTTGTGCAAGAAGGATACCAAAATACCTCATGGAAGAGCCTAAACAGAAGCATTTGGACATATGCAAACAAAATTTGAACCAATACTCAAAAGAAAGGTAAAAGTGTTCTTAAAAAAATAATTACTAGTGACAAGACATGGATTCATCACTACGAGCTTAAGAGTAAGCAGCAGTGTATAGAATGGAAACATCCTCAATCACCGACCAAGAAACAGTTCGAAAGTCAACCATCACCCACGGAGCAGCTGATAGTTTTGAACTGCTAACCCTGAGGTTCACAGCCTGATTCATAACCATTATGCTACCAGAGCTCCTTAGTGTCTGAGATATTCAAAGTTTATGAGAGACCATCTAAGGTTTAACTATTGGTCTCTTCATACATGGAGGAATAAAAAGTGATGAAAATTCAAGATGCTTGGAATTAATTAGTCCAATAGACTAGTGGAGCATGTGAACATCAGTCTCCATGACTCTGAGACCAGAAGAACTAGACGGTGCCTGGCTACCATTACCAACTGCTCTGAAAGGGATCATATTAGAAGGTCCCAGATAGAGTGGGAGACAATGTGGAATAAAATTCAAAATTATTTTTAAAAAAATACCTGACATACTGGTCAGAAAGAGATTGGAGGAACCTGAGACTATGGCCTCCACCACCCTGCAGATCTAGAACTCACCCTCAAGGTCCAATTTTCAATCAAGGGTTGATAGTTACACTGGGGGAACAACAACATCGGTAAGATATGATCACCATGGAATGGCCAACCATTAGAGAGCAAAAGAGCAACATTTACCTGGGGTCATGGTTCAGAGGGGTTGGGAAGGAGGATGGAATGGAAATAGGAACCACAGAGAGGAAGTGGGATAACTGTTGTTAAGTGGAGAGGATTGCAATTTTTGAGATGAAACAAAGTATATGATTTGTAAAACTGATGATCTGCTCTATAAACCTTCACTCAATTCACAATAAAAAGTCCCCCCACTAAAAAAAAAAAAAAAAAAAAAAGTCAACCATCAGCTGGAAAATTGATGCCTACAGTTCTCTGAGATTCTCCAGGTCCATTAGGTGTGGTACTGTGGGTTAATGCACTGGATTGCAAAGTCAGTTTGAACCACAAGGTCAGTGGTTCAAACTGTTCTGGGTCAGAACTGACTGATGGCACTTAACAACAACATCAAGGAGTCCTGGTATGGTGCTGTGAGATCAAGCACTGGACTGCAAGTTCAATTTGAATAACAAGGTTGGCAGTAAAAACGTACCAGTTGCTTCTTGGAAACCCTGTACAGGGTTGCTATGAGTCGCACTTAACAGGAAAAATGTTCAACAATCAATAGTGCTCATTACAGTGAGACACTCAGTATAGAGCTGAAGCCTAAACTACAGATTAAATGCAGACTGCTACCCAAGGGCATTGTGATGTTGCATGACAATGCACATCCATACACCTCCGACCACACTGTTGACACTCTGCAAAAACTTGGCTTTGAAGTGTAAAAGCATCTTCCCTATAGTCCTGATCTTGCTCCATTAGACTTTCTTTCACCTGTTTGGTCCTCAAAAAGTAGCCCTTCTAAGACGAAAATTCACCTCTGATGAAGAAGTGAAGACAGTGATGCAGCTCAGCATAAAACATTTTTTAATAAAAACGAAGACATGGCTTGTAGCTCAGTGTAAAACATTTTTAAATAAAAATGCTTGCTGACAACTGGACAAAGTGTAGTGAAAAGCAAGCAGATTGTCAAAAATAATGTATTGTTCTTTTCTAAAAGTTGATTACAATAAATGCTACAGAATGCAAATAATTTTGAACTCAGCATGTATGTATGTGTCTATTATACCAATATCTGACAGTTTTGATTACTGTAGCTTTATGTTGTTGTTCAGTGCCATCGCTAGGTTCTGACTCATAATGACACCCTGTATAGGGTTTCTAAGGAATAGCTGGGGGTTTGAACTGCCAACCTTGCAGTTGGCAGTCCAGTGCTTGTCCTACAGCACCACACTGGGATTCCTTTACCTGTATTGTTGTTAAGTGCCGTCGAGTCAGTTCTGACCCATAGCGACCCTGTACAGGGTTTCCGAGGGTGTAAATCTTTACGGGAGTAGAAAGCCTCATCTTTCTCCCATGGAGCAGCTGGTAGTTTCGAACTGCTGACCTTAAGGTTCGCAGCCCGATTCGTAACCACTACGCTACCAGAGCTCCTTACTGTATAGTATGTTTTAAAATCAAGAAGTGAGTCCTCCTACTTTGTTCTCCTTCAACATGGCTTTATTTATTCACATACCAATATTACCCATGGCTTTGGGTAGTATTGGCATCTTAACATTAAATCTTTTAATCCTTGAACACAAAACATCTTTCCCTTTATGTCTTTAATCTCTTTCATCAATATTTTATAACTTTAATTGTTAAAATCCTTAAATTTATTCCTGGTTATTTTTTTCTCTTAGATGCTATTACAAATGAAATTGTTTCCTTATTTTCTTTCAGATGTATCATTACTAGTGTATAAAAATCACCAGTTTGATTTCTATTTGTTGACCTTGTACCATGCAAATTTTCTAACTTCCTCTATTAAGCCTGAAGCTTTCTTGAGCGTTCATTGGGATTCCCTTTATGTAGGGTCATGTCATGTGAATCGAGATACTTTTATTTCTTCTATTCCAATCTGGACACCATTTATACTTATTTTTTAAAACAAGTAAAATCTAGCTATCTATTTTGTTTTGCTTTATTGTGGTTAGGTGCATATTTTTGATGTAGCACTAACCAATATAATGTAGATCCCTCTTATACCTAATGCTACTCTAGACTATGTGGTGTCATGATCTGGTACAGGTACGAGGAGCCTTCAAAAAGTTCATGGAAAAATCCCATTATCTTTTCATTTCATTTGTCCACAAACTCTTTGAAGTTCCCATGTACTATAACTATGGCTTAACAAAGTCAACTTTTGTGATAATATTCAAACTAATTTGTCCCTGTGTTTAGAGTTTTGGTTTTTACTTTCCTCATGGCTTTCATTTACTCCAAAATAGAACTAGGAGATAAGTTAATGCAATGAAAATGACAAATGAGGTACAATCAGGGTCTCTGTTCTGAGTTTATGAGATTTAGGTTGAAAAATGATTTTTTTGAAATAGATTACTAAATCATTATTAAGTCTGCTAGACAAATAAGTTGTATCCTAATATAAGAAAAGGGGAAAGAAAAAGATGAGCAGAAACCTTGCATGAAAATAGATCAACTAATAGTTCCAGAATATTTTACAAATATAAAGCTTATTCATTTAAATTCTTCCAATAAGAGTTTCCTCTCGTAATCTATAATGTTTACCAGTTTCACCAAAACCACTAAACTCACTGTCATCCAGTGGATTCTGACTCATAGCTCCATGTTAATAGCTATAACAATGGTTCTCAAACGTTGCCCCTCAGCTCTTAGGTGTTTCCATGACCCTTTTAGTCAGTCCCTCAGATACTTGTTCAAAATAATTTCCATAATAATACTAAGGTGGACATTTGACTTTTTACTTAGCTGCCATTTGCACTAATGGTGTAAAACCATGATGGTTACAACTACTGGTGCCTCAGCATTCATCAAGTCAGTGTTACCAAACTATTAATAACCCTGTAGTCTTCACCACCACACACTTACAATTAATATGTGTGATGCTGTAGTATTAGCACTGAACTCTTAATTAAAAGGTCAGTAGTTCAGATCCACCAGCAGCACTTCAAACCCCCCAGTTCACTCTGAGTCAGAACTGATTTGATAGCACTGAACAACACAGACTTTTTTAAGATTATACTTGATGAAGCAATAAAAATATATATTAGTTTTGTTTAGTTTGAACCCTTGAATTGCCATCTTTTTAGTATTCTGTATGATTAACTGAGAAGGCTCATAAAGGACTTCTAATGTGTGTGCCCACCACCCATCAGTCAATTTGTAACACTGTGTTGACTTGAATATTGCTGTGATGCTGAAAGCTATGTGACCAATATTTTAAATGCAAGTAGTGTCAGATGAGCTTCCACTATGAAGAAGGAGAGACGAACTATTTCTGAATATTTTTAGTCAGTGAAAAACAATATGAATAGCAATGGGACACTGTCAGATAACAGCAGAATATTGAATATTGAAACATGATGAAGAGCACCAGAATATTGTCAGATATATTGCTGGAAGAAGATCCCCTTAGGTTGGAAGGCACTCAAAATAAGACTGGAGAAGAGCTGCCTCCTCGAAGTAAAGTTGACCATGATGGTGAGAATGGAAGAAAGCTTTAGGAACCTTCATTTACTGATGGAGTACAACTCAAAATAAAGAGAAACAGCTGTTAACATCCATGAATACTTGGAACATGGAATGTACAAAGTATGAATTTAGTAAAACTGGAAGTTGTCAAAATGAAATGTAACACATAAACATCAATATCCTAAGTATTAATGAGCTGAAAAGGATAGGTATTGGCCATTTTGTATCTGACAGTCGCATGGTTTACTATGCCGGGAATGCAAACTGAAGAAGAAAGATTCCCCATTCATCATCAAAAAGAAAATTTCAAGATCTGTCCTAAAGCATTATACTGTCTTTGATACAATAATATCCATATGCCTACAAGGAAGACTAGAGTCCTGGTGTGGCACTTTAAGATTAGCACTCATCCTCAAGGTCGGTTTGACTGCAAGGTCTGTGGTTCGAATTTACTAGCAGTTTCCTCGGAAACCCTACACAGGGTCACTATGAGTTGGAGCCTACCCAATGGCACTTAACAACAACAGCAAAGAAGATCAGTTAATATAAATATTATGCAAATTTACATACCAACCACTAAAGCCAATGATAATGAAATTGAAGAATTCTACCAACTTCTTAGTCTGAAATTGATCAAATATGTAATCAAGATGTATTGATAATTACTGGAGGTAGGAATGCAAAGATTGGAAATCAAGAGGAAACATGAGTAGTAGAAAAATAAGGACTTTGTGATAGAAATGATGCTGGAGATCTCATTATAGTATTTTGCAAGACCAATGACATCATTGCAAATACCTTTTTAAACAACGTAAAAGATTACTGTACACATGGACCTTACCAGGTGGAAAACACAGAAATCAAATTGACTACATCTGTGGGAATAGGCAGAGGAAAACATCCATATAATCAGTCAAAACAATGCCAGGAGCAGATTGTGGAATAGGTCAACAACTGCTCATATACAACTACAGGCTGAAGCTGAAGAAAATTAAAACAAGTTCATTAGAACCAAATTATGACCTTGAACACATGACCTGAATTTAGAGATCATCTCATGAACAGATTTGATGCATTAGATACTAATGACCAAAGACCAGAAAAGTTGTGGGAGAACATCAAGAATGTCATACAGGAATAAAGCAGAAGGTCATTAAGAAGATAAGAAAGAAGGAAAAGACAAAAATGGAAGTCAGAAGAGACTTTGAAGCTTGCTCTCCAGTGTAGAGCTGCTAAAGCAAATGTAAGAAATGAGGAGGTAAAAGAGCTAAATTTCAGAAGCGGGGCTTGATGGCAGCTAGGCCAGAGGTGCAGTGAGGTTTGCAGTCAGCAATACCACAGCATACCAGGCAAAGCAGATTCAGGGCAGAGCTCCAAAACTCGGAACCACACATGTAGGAATATTTAAAAAGTTTGAAGCCTTATAGCTAGTGAAACTTGAAGCAGAAGTAACAAATCATGTATTTTTTAATCTGCCTGGCTCGGAGGCCTGGAGCTGACAATTTGGGTGAGACCAAATGGCAAGACCAAGCAGGGGAGCAGACACACCATGGAAAAAATACCTCAGGAACCTCGGAGTGAAGGTGGACAATATACTTTGTCGGTTTTGCTTTGTTCTGATTTTCTTTTTCTTTTTTTTCTTTTGTATCTTTTCACATCCATTCTGGTGACTAGAAGGGGTGCCTGAGTGAGTGGACACCCCCCACCCTTACCACTGGTGGGTTCTTCTGCCACGCATGTGCACAGATACTCTCAGCCCAAGAGCTGGCATCGAACTGTTTTTTTTTTTTTTAAATACAGAAAAGCCAAAACAAGGGGTGTGGAGAGGGAAATAAAGTTTAAAAACAAAACAGGATGAAAATTAAATTAAATTCTGAGGTACAGCATAACAACCAACAGTGGCATCTTGAAATCTCTTAGGCAGCTTTGAATGAAAGAAGCTGAAAGAGCACATTAAAGTCATACTCATATTAGGCTACAGATTTTTTTTTTTTTTTCTTCTCTCCCTCCTTGCCCTTTTCTGTGATTATAGACTATACAGTCTAGTTTTGGGGGTTTTTTTTGTTTTGTTTTGTTTTGTTTGTTTTCTTCTTGCTGTTGCTGTTTTATGCTTCCCCCTTCTACCTTTTGGGGACTCTTTCTCTCCCTATATTACCCAAGAAGAGATAGTAACTGCTGCCATATGATCAAGCTATAAACACACTCTATAAAACTCCAAAATCCAGGCAAGAACCAATACCAACTGCCATATACCAGGGAAACAGACAACACATGTGAAAGTTATTCTGAGTTTAGCAATAAGAAGAGTGAAAAGGGAAGCCCACATCCTGATCACATCTACCTAGAAGCAATCAGAAAACATAATAGATACCAAAACACATACTCAATTACGTATTAAGGCCACAGATAAACACTAAACATGTGCAAGAAGCAAAAGTAGATGACCATATCAACACATATCCAGAAACAATATAAAAAATCTGAGACAAATGACCTAGAGGTAGACCTGAACTACATTTTGGAAGGGGGGCAGACCTTGGAAATGCCTGAGAAGGAATTCAAAAAGATGATTTTAAAATGTTTCAAAACACTTTACAGTGGAGTTGAGAAAAATAAGGAAGAAGTAAGGAAAGTGCTACAGGAACAATCAAATAAGATAGATAACAGCATTGGAAACAATTCAAAACCTACAGAAAGAGGTCCAAACAATCAATAATAGAATATCAGAAGTAGACAACACACTGAAAGGGCAAAGGAGTAGAAAAAAAGAGATGGAAGGCAGAACTAGTGAGCTGTAAGACATATCTCTAAATACCACTAAGATAGAAGAGCAAACAGAAAAAAGGATTAAAAAGTCTGAAGAAGGTTTAAGATTCATGTTGGACAACATGAAGAGGAATAACTTAAAAGAGCTGAATTTCAAAGGTCAGCTTGAGAAGACAAAGTCAAGTATTATAATGAAATGTGCAAAGACCTGGCCTTAGAAAAACAAAAGGGAAATACATGCTCAGCATTTCTCAAACTGAAAGAACTGCAGAAAAAATACAAGCCTTGACTTGCAGTATTGAAAGATTCCATTGACAAAATATCGAATCGTTCAGAAATCATCAAAAGAAAATGGAAGCAATCCAGAGTTAGTGTACCAGAAAGAAATGTTCAATGCTTAACCATTTCAAAAGATGTAACCAAGAGCCAGTGGTACCCAGGAAGAAGTCCAAGGTGCACTAAAGGATTAGCAAAGAACAAGAATACTGGAATTGATGGAATGGAAATTGAATTCTTTCAACAAACTGATGCAGCACTGGAGTCACTCACACATCTATGCCAAGAAATTTGGAAGATGGTTACCTGGCAACTGATTGGAAAAGATCTATATTAGTGCCCATTCCAGAGAGATAACCACAGAGAATGTGGATATCATGGGACAATATCATTAATACTGCATGCAAGTAAAATTTTTCTAAAAATAATTCAAAAATGGCTGCAACAGTACATTGACAGGGAATTGCTAGAAGTTCATGCTGCCAGAGGTTCAAGCTGGAGTCAGAAGAGGATGTGGAACAAGGGATATCATTGCTGACATCAAATGGATCTTGGCTGAAAGCAGAGAATACCAGAAAGATATTTACTTGTTCTTTATTGACTATGCAAAGAATTTTGACTCAGTGGATCATGACAAGGTATGGGCCACATTGCAGAGTATGAGTATTCCAGAACGCTTAACTGTACTCATGAGTAACTTGTACATAGACCAAGAGGCAGTCTATGTACAAAGGAACACTGAATGATATTTAAAAAGGAAAGGTGTGTGCCAGGTTTGTGTTCTTTCACCATGCTTATTCAGTCTGTATGCTGAGCAAATAATTTGAGAAGCTAGATTATAAGAGGAAGAATGTGTAAAAAGAAGAAGAAGGTTGGAGATCTCTCACTCCCCGATTTCAAACTTTACTACATGGCTACAGTGGTCAAAACAGCCTGGTACTGATACAATGAAAGATATATTGATCAATGGAACAGAATTGAGACTCCAGAAGTTAACCCAACCACATAGAGCAAAATGATTTTTGACAAAGTGCCTAGGCATATTGCATGGGGAGGAGACAGTCTCTTTAACAAATGGTGCTGAAAAGTACACAAACAAAAATAGACAAAATAGATGAGTGGGACATACTAAAAATTAAAAACTTGTGTGTTTCAAAAGACTTCACCAAAAGATTAAAAAAGGAACCCACAGAAGGGAAAAAAATATTTTTCAATGACACATCAGATAAGGGATTCATTTCTAAAATATATAGGAAACTATAACACCTCTACAAGAAAAAAACAAATAACCCAATTAAAAAATGGGCACAGGACATTAACAGACACTTCACCAAGGAGGAGATCCAGGCAGCCAACAAACATATAAAGAAATGTTCACGATCACTAGCCATCAGAGAGATGCAAATCAAAACAACAATGAGATATCATCTCACACCAGCAATAACAGCAAAGATCAAAAAAGCAGAGGACAACAAATGCTGGTGAGGATGCGGAAAGATTGGGACCTTCCTACATTGTTGGTGGGAATGCAAAATAGTCCAGCCACTCTGGAAAGCAATACAGTGCTTCCTCAGAAGGTTCAAAATAGAAATATTGCATGACCCAGCAATGCCTCTACTTGGTATCTACCCACAAGAAATACAAGTCATAACACAAGTAGATATATGCACACCAGTATTTATAGTAGCACTATTTACAATAGCAAAAAAATGGAGATAGACAAAATGCCTATCAATTGAAGAGTGGATAAACAAACTGTATTACATACACACAATGGAATACTACGCTACCTTAAGAACAACAAGGAAGCTGCAAGCCATCGCATAACATGGATGAACCTTGAGAACATTATACTGAGAGAAATTAGTCAAAAAAGGAGAAATACTGCATAAGACCATTATTGTAAAAGACTAAGAAAAAGAGCCCACTCAAAATGGAGGGGGAAAAAATCTAAAAGAAGAAGAATGTGGCATCAGGATTGAAAGAAGACCCATTAACAACCTGCGATATGCAGATGATACAACCTTGCTTGCTGAAAATGAAGAGGACTTAAAATACTTACTGATGAAGATCAAAGACCACACAGGTATGGTTGCACCTCAGTGCAAGCAACAATCCTCACAACTGGACCAATAAATAGTATAATGAAAAATGGAGAAATGATTGTAGCCTGTCGGCAAGGATATAACCACGGAGGACTAGAGCTGAGAGTGAGGTGTCAAGCTGCTAGGAAGTGAGGGGAGATGCACAAGAGCAGCCAAACTTGTAGATAGTACCAATTCACCCTAGCTTCAATGGCTTGATGATCAGAACTCAGCTAGAGGAAGATTTTTTAAATAAAAAAATTTTGATAAAGGAAAAAAGTATAAATTGCTACAATTTAATGAACTTGACCTATACTTATAGATGAAGTAGCTCAAAATACCAACTGAGAAGGAAGGAGTCTTCACATCAAGGATCAATCCTATCCCTTCTGTATACAAGCAACTTAGACATTGGTAACCTAAAATTGGGAGACTATGCCAGAGTGCTCCTTGGAGGCCAAGATGGCCAAACTTCTTCTCTCATACTTCAGACATATTGTCAGGAGGGACCAGTTGCTGAAGAAGGATATCATGTTTGGTAAGGTGGAGGGTCAGAGAAAAAGAGGAAGACCCACAATGAGATGGATTGGCCAAGTGGCAGGCAGCATCGATGGACTCAAGCGTGACAACAGTAGTGAGATTGGCCCAGGATCAGGCAGTGTTTCGTTCTGCTGTGCATAAGGTCGATATGAGTCAGTATGCACCTAACAACAACAACAAAAGGCACGAAGTGACTGGCTTACAAGTTTTCAAGAGGAAGTTTAGTTTCAGAGTGTACAGGTGAAGGTAGAATCCCCACTGAATAGTTTTTATCTTGTCTAGATGGGTCTGGTGAAAGAAAATGGGGATACAATTCTTATGATTCAATAGTGAGTAATTGTTATCGTGATGAACTGCGACTGTCACAACTGTAAAGAGAGGTAGACGTTTTGTAACAAAAAGTGGAGAGTAGTTAATCTTACAGTCTATGAACAGAGGACCCTAGGACCATCAAGGGAGAAAGGAGATCATGAGTGGAATGTGGGACCGTATCAAGAGAAGCAGCTGCACCAGTGAAAACAGTTGTGCAAATGTTTGGGCTGAAGATTGTACTAGTCACTTTTTCCTTAGGTCATCACTTTTACTTGAAAGAACAATAGATCAACAAACTGGTTATTCATGCTTGAGCATTTAGCAGGTTATTCATTCCTCAAAATGAACAAAATGAACCTGTTACTTTAAGGGGGGGGCGGGGGGGGGGATTGACAGTATTTCTTGACAGTGTTAAAATCGGAGCACTCAGAAAAAAAAAAAAAAGAGAATTTTAGAAAATTTATTATCTGCCCTTGTGAGCTTGACAGTTTTCCCTATACTGAAAGATTTTTCAGACAACAGTGGCAGAATTATCAAAAAATACGATATTTTATAATCATATGTTACTGTTTAAAAGATTTACATAACTATGTGAACCACTATTTTCCTTAATGACCATGCATGATACTAAAAGATCATGCACGAGTGAAAGATTCATTCAAAGTGAAAGATAAACAATAGATTTTAATAAAGTATGGAAAACATTTTGATTACAAGAGTTTAGATTCCACATTGAAAAATAAGCAAAAAGAAAAACACACAATTATCTAAAAAGGCTGTTAAAAATTCTCCCTTTTTTAACTATAAACCTTTGTGAGGCCAGATTTTCTTCATAAATTTCAATTAAAACAACATATTGGTGCAAATGAGAAGCCAGATGTCTTCTGTTAAGACAAGCATTTGCAAAATTAAGCCAGACGTTTTAAAATGTAAAACTATGCCATATTCTTCACTGTTTTTTTTGCTTTGGAAAATATTTTTTTATTTTTATTAAAAACAGATTATTTAATAAAATGTAAGTGTTTATTACTGGTATTTAAAAATAAATTTGTAAATATTCATAATTTTTTCTCATATGATACGTATAACCCAAATAGATAAAAGCTTACTGGGCATTCTCAGTAATTTTTGACAATGTACAGGATTTCTGAGTCCAAAAAGCTTAAAAATACTAATGTATACCAAACACTATAGTAAATTACTCAATGACTTTTAACAGATTTTACAGCATTTTCTAAGTGAGAAATTTGAGAAGTTATATAATTATGAGGCAGGAAGAATTTTCTGACTTTTTTGTCTTTCTCTTTTTCTTCTTAAACTTAAAATGAAAAGAAGTCTTCAGCGTATGCTGGTGACATTCTCTCCATTCTTTTTTCCAAGTCTGTGAGTCTCATTTCATGTGTCCCCGTTTACAGGAATAAAATTAGCATGCTATCCAGTCACCACTTGGCTCATGACTCAGTGTCACTATAAAAATCTTTTTAGCAGCTTCGTAGGCCCAGCTTCTCCTTGGATATTTCTATGTGGAACTCTTCAGTTTGTTTGTGATAGGAGACGTAAGTACATATTGCTACTTGTCTCTTCAATCTCTCTAAATATGTAAATTCGGCTAGAGTAAAACTCAGTTTTCTTTCAAATAATTTGTGTCTATGATAGAAGAAAGCATAGGACATAAACAGGGAAAAGACCAACAGAAATCCTGAATATCAGTTTAGAAGTTCACATTATACAAGGGAAGAATTTTCATAGCAGCCATCTATTGTTTCTGATAAAGAATGACATGTGTGGCTTGTTTAAGAAGGGAAAGATGGAAGAGTAAGCTTACTTCTTATTAATAAATTTTGGTTGAATTTTCAGAGGTCAATTTTTAGAAACTTGTGGTTTAAATTTGAATCTAACATTAAACATTTTAATACTTAAATACTAAAATGTCTTTTCCCTTTCTAGTCAGCCTTTGGCTATTAGTCTAATTGTTTTGTATGACTGTATTCAAAAATATAATATATTATCTTGTTCAGATCCAATAATATCTTTGTCTCAGGCCTGTTTTATTATAATTATGTGCTGTCAAGTCAGTTCCAACTCATAGTGACCCTATATAGGGTTTCCAAAGAACGGCTGGTGGGTTTGAACTGCCGACCTGGTGGTTAGCTATCCAGTGCTTATCCTACAGTGCCACAACACGAGTCCAGACTAGAGAATACTGATTATAGCAATATGAACAAGAAACTCTACTAAAGAAATATTATGTCCACTTAAAGTAAAATTTCCAGGATTTTTGTCTGATCAGTTTCTTGTATGATCAGTTAGTCAAAAAATGTGGTAATTGCTATTCTATTAAACCTCTATCAACTACTGTCATTTATTTGACTGTTTGGGAGTTTTGTCATTTTTGTGATTATCTGTCACACATAACCATTTGAAGCAGTTTCTCCATAATTTCAAAGCAAAAACTAAAGTCATCTGTAGTGGCTTGGACTCCTGGTGTGGTGCTATATGATCAGCATGGGTTTTGAACCACAATGCTGGTAATTCCGACCCACCAGCTGCTTCTTGGAAACCCTACACAAGTTCGCTATGAGTCGGAACAGACTCAACAGCACTTAATAGCAAATGTAGGGGCATATTTGGTATGAAACGTATGTATGAGTCTTTTGTAGTCATTGAACTAAATTGAAAAGCTGTGTCTAATTGTTCAATTGCAGGAAAAAATAGTATAGCTGCCATGGATATAAAAATAAATATTTTGAGCACTTAATAGGAATTGATTAAGTGAGCTATAATAATGGGGATAGGGAAAATATATATATATAAAGTTTATAACATCTATATATTTTGCTATAAAATGTGACTGTATTCATTCCTTCATTCACATATTCAATATGAATTTATCAGTTACTTTTTTTTGTATTAAAGAGCTCTGGTAGCATAGTGGTTACGAATCGGGATGTGAACCTCAAGGTCAGCAGTTCGAAACTACCAGTTGTTCCGCGGGAGAAAGATGAGGCTTTCTGCTCCCGTAAAGGTTTACAGCCTGGGAAACCATGTACAGGGTCGCTATGAGTCGGAACCGTCTCCACGGCACATTAACAACAACAACATTCTTTATATTGGAGTCCTGGTGTGGCACTATGGGTTAATGCACCAAACTGCAAAGGCATTTGAACTGCAAGGTTGGCGGTTCAAGCTCACCAGCTGCTCCTCAGAAACTCTATACAGGGTCGCTATGGGTCAGAACCGACTCGACAGCACTTTACAACAACAACAACAACATTCTTTATATTGGAGCCCTGATGTGGCGCTGTGGACTAATGTGTCAGACTGCAAAGGCGTTTGAACTGCAAGGTCGGTGGTTCAAGCTCACCATCTGCTCCTTGGAAATCCTCTATAGGGTCGCTATGGGTCGGAATCGACTCGACAGCACTTAACAACATTTTTTATATTAGACAATAATAATAATAATATTGGTTAAATGATTGGATGGCCAGTATTTATTTTCCTTGTTACTTTACAGGTACAAAATTGGACATACACATCTATCTAGTAAAAATATTTCATAAATGTCTAAGGGAAAGGGAAGTTTATGCAAATAAGCTCTTCTCACAGTTATCATTATAGTCTTGTACTCAATCCAAGTGAAAACTATATGTAAGTATTTTAAAGGTTCAGTGACCATAATATGCATGCATATCTTCCATACCCCTTCTTCTTCTTTCATGTGCTAATTGCATAGAAGTATAACTAAAAGGGAAAGTCCAAATTTTTTATTTTCTTTTCATAAGCAGAATTGCCAAAAGGATCTTTCGACATTCAGAAATATGCAAATTATAACACAAAATTAAAACAGGCCTTCTTTTAATTCGTTTCTACTCATGGAAAATGTCACCACTTTTGTCTGCCTCATTCTTTATATTAGATGTAATTTCCCATGTGCACATACATCATTATGACAGTCAGCATATAAAAATAATAATGCCAACAAACAAGGGCCTTTATTACAAAATACAGTGCCCTTGATACAAAGCCAACAGCCCTGGGTTTAAGTCTTGATTCTGTGTATTATTTAGCAATCACTTAACATCTCGGAGATTTCTTTTCTTCATCTGAAAAATAGCCATATTTTAACCTACTACATAGTTTTGTTTTAAGGTTAAAAGTAGTAATAGTTTTTGTAAACCTATGTTTTAAGAAGCTATAAGGAGAGACTGAGAATGAAAACCAGTAGTAATAATTGTGAGAAGAGGCTATTTCTGTAATTCCACTTCTTCTTAAAATATTTATCAAATATATTTGATAGTCTGACATGAGTGTCCAATTCTAAAACTTTAGGTAAAGTAACATGTTGGTTGATAGCAGTGTAGAAGGTAATGAAAATATCTTTTTAATTAATAGCACTGAATTACTCCAAGGTCAAAGACTTATTCATGTACCGACAGCCTGGTATAGTAGACATAGTGGACCGGGACTTTACAGCCTAAGTTCCAGGCATATAATTGATTAACAATATGAATATGAGCAGGTTCTTGAACTTTCCGGTCCTCACGTTCGTTACTTGTAAAAATTTCAGGAATAACGTAGATAGCTTTCTAGGATAGGAAATTTAGAATAAGTTTCCACATTGGACAATTCTCTTCAAATAATCGAACTGCAAGGTCGGCAGTTCAAACCCATCAGCCACTCTATGGAAATACTATACAGAGTTGCTATGAGTCAGAACCGACTTGATGGCGCTTAACAATGGCAACGATTATGTGCAAAGCTTTCTTCAAGGAGTTGTATGTGATTAAAACATAAACAGGAACTGTCAGATTTGCAATCCGCCTAGAAGTAGAGATAAACACAATGCTAGTTAGAATCTAAGTATCCATGTTGGTGTTAGTTGCTATGGTGGTGATTCTGACTCATTACAATACCTTGTATGTAAAGAAGAGTTCTACTATCAGGATGTTCGAGGTTATGACCTTTCAGAAGGCGTTCACCAGTCTTGTTTTCTGAGGTGCCTCTGGCTGTGTTTGAACCACCAAACTTTCAGGTCGCAGTTTGTGCCACCCAAGGATTCTGTAAGTGCCCTAAATCCATAGCCTCCAAGTCAATTCCAACTCGATGGTACCTAACAGTAATAAGAACACCTGGGAGTGGAGTTGTTTGCTCTCAGGGTGTACACACCTTTAGTGTTACTAGTGGTGGTGGTGGTTGTGTGTTCTGACTCACTGTGACTCCGTTTAGGGTTTCCAAAGTTGTAAATCTCCTGCAGAGCAATTGGTAGATTCGAACTGCTGACTTAGTGGTTACTTGCCCAGCTCGTAATCCACTACACTAATAGGGCTTTACTTCTTGTTGGTTGTTGTTAAATGCCTTTAAGTTGGTTCTGACTCATAACGACCCTGTATAGGCTTTCTGAGAAGCTACTGGTAAGTTTAAACAGAAGACTTGCAGTTCAAAATGACCTTACAGTCCAGTGCTTATCCTATAGTGCCAAACAGGACTTCATAGGGCTTTACTGTTGTTGTTGTTAAGTGCCGTCGAGTCGGTTCCGACCCATAGCGTCCCTGTACAGGGTTTCCGAGGGTGTAAATCCTTACGGGAGTAGAAAGCCTCATTTTTCTCCTGCGGAACGGCTGGTAGTTTCGAACCGCTGACCTTAAGGTTCGCAGCCCGATTCGTAACCACTAGGCTACCAGAGCTCCTTATAGGGCTTTACTAGATAATACAAACTTATCTTCTGAAATGGTTGTACTAGTTATTTCAGGAAAATGTAAACAATGTGGTGCTTTTTATCTTAACAAACTTGATAGTGTCAAACTTCTTCATTGTGTTTCTTAGCTTGAGAACTTGGTTAACACACTTGGCTGCTACCTGAAAGGTACATATGATATGGTATGTTTTTAATAGAAACTTCTTAGGTAGTTAATTTTATTTTATGAAAGGTTTAGGCTTTTTGTGTGTAGTTGAGGACTAAACAGATTGTCACCAAATCGATAATGACTGATAGTGACCCTAAAGGAGTTGAACGGCTCCACAGAGCTCCTAAGGGAGCAAGCTTTATGGAAGCAAACTGCCACATCTTCCTCCTGTGGAGCAGTTGGTGGGTTTGAACTGTCTACATTCCAGTTATCACTGAGTCTTCAAGTCTTCATTAAGTGCCCTGTTGCTGTCATTGTTAAGGGCTGTCAAGTCAGTTCGGACTCATAATGACCCTGTATAGGGTTTCCAAGGAGTGGCTGGTGACTTTAAACCACTAACCTGTGATTAGCAGTCCATTGCTTATCCTACAGCACCACACTAACTGCCCTAAGAAGCCAAAAATGACAGCTTGTGGAAGTGCTAGCAGAAGAGATCTATGTAAGAGGTCAAACAGAAAAATAACATCTGGCTAAATTTTGAGACCTAAATCCACCTCACCAAGCAGCTTTGTTAGTCAAAGGCATGCCAGATGAAAAAATAGGCTTAAGCAAATGCACAGGCAGAGAAACAAAATATTGTGCATTTTCCAGCTGCATACCAAGCAAGTGATGGAAAAACATTCAGCAAAGATGGGATCTGTCCAGATTTTGGATGACCTTAAATGAAATGCTAGAAATTCAGGATATGTTTTATAGGCAGTGGGGTACTCTGAAGATTTTTTTAAAACTTCAAAAAGGTGATTCTTTTAGCAGCATTTGGGATGGATTGGGCCATGGATAAACCTAGGAAATGGAAAATTTAACAATAATCCTGGTAAGAGCTTTTCCTGTGTTTAAAAGGGAATAAATGTGAATGACATCATATAAAAACCAATGTAGCCATGTAAGTGACTGAACATTGATCTCAAGGGAGAGAAATAAGTAAGATTATACTTCAACATGGTGTATCATGGTGGATGAAGTCATCTGTGGGATTGGATGAAGTATTCAAATCAGTCAAATCTGAGCTTGCATTGTTATAGAATGTATCCTTTTCCAACTTGTGACCCTAGGAAGACACATTTATGAAGAATACAAATCAGATAGAATGGAACCAGGATAATGAGAGGCCATGGAAGCTAAGAACGGGACAGCTGATTTTTATTCATGTGCTACATACATACTTTTAGACTTTTTACATATGTATTCTGAATAAATTTTCATAACTACCTTAAGAGGTAGCTATTTGTCAGAATATATCATTGAAGAAACTGAAGTATGGAGAGATTATACATAGCATAATAAGGATATGTGAAGTCTAGATTCAAATAGATGCTTTTGATTCAAAGACAATAATCTTACATCTATGATTTGTAATATGCTCAAGGGGACAATTAAAGAAAGAAGCATGAAACTAGCAGAGCTAAGTACTATGATGGTGGTGGTTATGTGCCATGGAGTCGGTTCCGACTCATAGCGACCCTGTACTGGGTTTCCGAAGCTGTAAATCTTTACGGGAGCAGAAAGCCTCATCTTTCTCCCACGGAACAGCTGGTAGTTTCGAACTGCTTACCTTACGGTTCTCAGCCCGATTTGTAACCACTATACTACCAAAGCTCTTTATGGAGAAGTTAAAAAAGATGGACATTCACCAACAAACAAACAAACATCCTTACAGTAAGCATCAGGGATGCAGATATCTATAATGATCTCTATCTGTAGCATGTGGCATAAAAGGAATGGAAGAGAAAAATTCTACATTATTGTTAAGTGCCGATGAGTTGGTTCTGACTTATAGTGACCCCGAATAGGGTTCCCAAGGGGCTTGGTGGGTTTGAACTGCTAACCTTCTGGTTCAAAGTCCAGTGCTGATCTTACAGTGTCACACCAGGTCTACAGGGTTGTTGAAAGAAAAACGAAAAAAAAAAAAAATTGTAAAGTGAAAGTCGATACACCTTTATGAGATGTGCAATGAAGGAAAGAGATGACAGATAAGTCAGAGATGTGTGAGGATTTAGGAAAGGGTATTCATTTAGATGTCTGGTTCTTGTTTTTACTATGGTAAGATATGAACATATTTTTAAACATAAGAGAGCTCCAGAGAGGAAAGAAAATTAAATTATCAGGGGGAAAAAAACAATGAATGGGACAGTTTCCTAGAGGAGATAGAAGGACATAGAATAAATGCATATTTTAAAAGGAGGACAGTTCATCCAGGAAAGAAAGAATAGTGATCTTACTGAGGTAGTTTCCTCTGCCATATAAGAGATCTTACATCAGATGTTCTGTGTCTTCTCAGAGAAGAAAAATGCAAAGACATCTCTTAAAAGCAGTGGCAGGATGGTCTGGGTCTATGGACTGGAAATAGTTTGGAATGCTTCCACAGACGGAAGCATAAGGAAAAGTCAACTAGAGGTGAACAAAAGAATTTCTGAACAACTCTGAGTGCATACTAATAATAGAGTCAAAAATTTCTAGTTGGGCCAGTTGGCACAATTTTGTGACTTTTTCTGGTAACAGTGAGCCACTCAGTAATGAGATCAAAGAAAGTGCACCAGGGTGTTTTCCCAGCCTTGAGGGTTAGGAAGGCAGAAATGACAATAAATCAAAGGGACTTGTTGCACGGTCATAAGAAATTACATGTAACTGACCCAAACTGGACCAAGAGGAAATTAAAACAGAAAGAATCAAAGGAATTAAAAATAGGATCAATGGAAGAATGGACTCAATGAGCTAAGAAGAAAAGAATAGGTAATTATGGCTGGAGAAGGGAATTTCAAAATGGAAGATTTTTGGAGATGAAGTAGTTTTGAGTAATTGTTTTTACAGCCTCGCTGGAGTAGAAATAGTATTAATGATCACTTCATCCAGCAATCTTACTGTGTTTATTAGAAAATGGAAGACCAGGAGGTCAGAAGATAGTCTACAAGTAACTGTATAATCCAGTGGCAGGACAGGGACTAGAATATTTTAAAGAGCATTTTGAAATTTTAAATAGAATGCTAAAACCATCAAACAATATTCCTAGGATAAAAAATATCGATACAGTTAAGTAAATGGAAACCAATATTAGCTAAAGTATTATAGTCACAGTAAACTATACATATGTTTACTATTTCAAAATGTGATATTATGTTATACCTCCCTCTTTCCTGTTTCAATTCCTCATGAAAAGAATATAGACGTCTTCTCTAGCTGAAATGAGCAGGTCCTTTTTCATTGTGTATTGAGAGAATGAAGACTAAGTTTGAAAAATGTGCTACCGGCTATTAGATTAAATTGTATAATAAATGGAATAACGGTTTTGAGTGCCAACGTACATGCCCTTAAAGATGTATAAAACCAGTGCCATTGAGTTGATTCAAACTCATAGTGACCCTTTATAGAGTTTCTGAGTCTGTAAATTTTTATGGGAGCCAAATACCTCATCTTTCTTCCACAGAATAGCTAGTGAGTTTGCACCACTGACCTTAGTTAGCAGTTCAATGCTTGCCCTATAGTGCCACCAGGGCTCCTTTGATGGTTGTTAATAAGTGCCATTGAAGTGATTCCAACTCATAGCAACCCTGTATAATTTTCCAAGGAGCAACTGCTGGGTTTGAACTGCCAGCCTTGTAGTTAGCAGTCCAGTGTTGATCCTGCAGTGCCTCACCAGGGCTCCTTGATGGTGTGTAGGGTCCACCATTTTAACTTCCTCCATAATTCTTATATTGTAACATAATCTCTTTCTTCTGAGATTACATTCAGTTTTAAATCTAAAAGTACATAATAGGTAAATGAAATGGTTAGGTAAGGAATACGAGTCATTTGTTTAAGCAATAGGTAGAAATCCATCCTATTAACCATCCCTCTTTTGACCTTCCGGAACCGATTCAATGGCACTAAACAACAACAACAACAACTTTTGACCTTCAGAGAAAACTATACATTTAAATGTAGATAATGATTTATATTTGATGGTCTTTTGTCTTATTTTACCTTGAAAATGTGAGAGAACGCCAACAAATTCATCAGAAAAAAATTCTCTTTTAATTCCATTTTTGAGGCCTCCTCATCTGTGTCTTTGTTACGTATGAGAATACTTCAAAAAGTTTGTGATAATATCTAATTGAAAGAAAATAGAATTTTTCTAGGAACTTTTTAAAGCCCCTTCGTATCTAAATTTTTGTTTTCTGAGAAAATTCACTTTCTCTGGTTTCTTTATAAATTTATACAACCACTTTGTGGTTTTACTTCAGAGATTCAGTGCAGAGAGATCATTATTCCTTTCAAGCAGAGCCATCATATTGGGAGCACAAGGGAACTGTCCCCCTGGATTGGGAGCAATATTTGATGACGGACATTATTTATGATTTCTGGTGCATGCTGGTCATAAAAAGGCAAACTAGATTTTGGTCAGTTTCGTTATTGTTCTTAGATTCTCTTCAAACAATACACTCACTTTCTGCTCACCCTAGGATAGGTCATTGTTACTCAACCAGCTTGATATGTGACTAATCTCAAATTCTCTTCTCTGGAGTTTGTCGTTAAGTGCTGTTGAGTTGGTTTAGATTCATAGACACTCTGTATGAAGTTTCAGAGGAATAACTGGTGAGTTTACACCGCCAACCTTGCCATTAGCAGTCCAGTGCTTATCCTGTATCACCACACTCAGACTCTAAAGATTAAAACTGACAAAAACAATGCTGTTATTAATACCATCGAGCAGATTTCGATTCGTAGTGACCCCATGTGACAGAGTTGAACTGTGTCATAGGGTTTTCTAGAATGTGGCGCTGTGGGTTAATGTGCTGGACTGCAAAGTCATTTGAACCACAAGGTTGGCTGTTCAAGCTCACCCGGCACTCCTTGGAAACCCTATATGGGTCACTGTGGGTCAGAACCGACTCAATGGCACTTAACAACAACAATCTTTATAGTAATGTATGGTCAAGTCTGTCTGGAACCTTTGGGTTGGATACAACTGGCAGCTTGGCTAAGGAGCCAAACACTTAACTGTTGGCTACCAAAAAAGCAAACCAAAAACAAGCTAACTGCTGTCATGTAAATTACAGCTCATGGTGGACAGAGTAGAACTGCCCCATAGGGTTTCTAATGCTGTAAGTCTTTACAGAGCAGACTGCCACATTTTTGTCTCATGAAGCAGCTGGTGAGTTCAAACCAGACTATAGACTTTAACAGTCGAGTGCTTTGACTACTGTGCTACAAGGGCTCTTTGAAATGGTTTTAGGTTTGCACCCTGGTGTCAATTCTGACTCATTGTGACCCTGTATAAGATTTTGAGACTGTAAATCTTCACAGGAGCAGAAAATTTCATCTTTCTCTCAAGGAGTGGCTGGAAGACTCAAACTGCTGACTTTGTGGTTAGCAGCAAACTCATAACCCACTATTTTATCCTGAATCGATTGAAGGTTTACAGGGCAGATCATCAGTTTTACATTACAGTGATTACAATCCCTTCCATGCACCATCAGCTAATAGTATTTACTTGTATTACCGTTTTTTGTTTTTGTTTTTCATGTACACATACCACATTGAAAATATTTATCCATTTAAATATCCAGAAGGTCCATTTTGCAAGCCAGCCTCCTACCCATAGACACACTGCCTTTCTCAGTCCATGGGCCTATTGTCTTTTGCCACTCTATCTCTCTATGCCATCCCCTCTGCCACTATTTCTGTTGTCACCGAGTTTCTGGTTAGAATTCCACGCTCCTTTTATGATTCTAGGGTCCTCTGTTCCTGAAATGACAGATTAACTGCTCCCCCATTTAGTTACACCTTTTCTACATTTATAGTTGTGAAAATTACCTGTAGTACTGATAACAGTTACTCACAATTGAATCATAAAATCCTATCCTCCTCATCACCAGACCCATCTGGACAAGAGGAAAACTATTCAGTGGGGATTCTAGCTTACCCCCCTTATTTAAACACGAAGCATCCCCATGAAAATTTCGTACCTTTATAGTATGACTACAACTTAAAATGGTGCTTTATTGTTGTTAAGTGCCATCGAGTTGGTTCCAATCAAAAACATCGATAGGGTTTCTAAGGAGTAACTGGTAGGTTTGAGCCACTGACCTTATGGTTCACAGTCCAGTGCTGATCCTGCAAAGCCACACCAGAAGTCTTAAAATGGTGTTAGAGATGGCAATTGTTCTTATCGAAACCAAGTGTTAACAAACTATGGTCTGAGGGTCAAATCTGACCCATTGCCTGTTTTTATACAAAAAATTTTATTGTAACACAGCCATGTCCATTTGTCACATACTGTTTGCAGCTGCTTTGGCACTGTTGTTAAGTACCATCGAGTCGGTTTTGACTCATAGTGACCCCTTATAGGGCTTCCATGGAGTGGCTTGTGGATTTGAACCACTGACCTTTCAGTTAGCAATCTAGCGCTTATTCAGAGCACTGCACCGGGACAGCTGCAGTATTTAATAGTTGGGACTATTTGTTCAAATCATTTGAACTATTTGACGCCTAGCAAATTTACTATCTGTGCTTTATAGAAAAAGTTTCCCAAAGCACTACTTGTTTCGTGAGCCTGCAAACAAAAACAACTCTTTTACATTCATGTTGTCTGCCAGTAATTTTAAAGAAGGTGGTTACTAATTTTTTTGGTACCATTGTTTTGAAGAACAATATTATTATCTATTCATTTCTCTTTCTTTTATAGTCCCTGCTATGTGGATATTTGTTAGCAATGACTGATGTGGAGACTACATATGCAGATTTTATTGCTTCAGGAAGAACAGGTAGAAGAAATGCAATACATGATATCCTGGTTTCCTCTGCAAGTGGCAACAGCAATGAATTAGCCTTGAAATTAGCAGGTCTGGATATTAACAAGACAGGTAAGTATTTTGACACATATTTCTCAATGATTTGAAGCATTTCCAAAGTAGAACTAAGTCATGAAAAGCTACCTTTGAACATAACCTAGTATGGAGAACGATTAATGATCTTGTTGATGTTGTTAAGTGCCGTGGAGTCAGTTCCAACTTGTACTATAGCAACCCTGTAAAAGGTTTCCAAGGAGCCTCTGGTGGTTAGCAGTCCAATGCTTATCCTACAGAGTCACACCAGGACTCCATAAATGGTCTTAGGGAAGATAAAAGTCTGAAACTAGTTGCTTAAATCATGCTATTCTGTTTTCAATAATTTCTCTTTACAGGATTTCCCACTATAATGCAGAATCTTTAAGTTGACTTTACTGAGCTCTGGTAGCGTAGTGGTTACAAATCGGGCTGTGAACCGCAAGGTCAGCAGTTCGAAACTACCAGCTGCTCTGCAGGAGAAAGATGAGGCTATCTGCTCCCATAAAGATTTACAGCCTCGGAAACCCTGTTCAGGGTCGCTATGGGTCGGAACCAACTCGACGGCACTTAACAACAACAAACTAATGATAATGAATTAATTAGGATACATGTAGAATTTAAAAAATACTAATCTCCATAAAAGCTTTGAAACTGCCTATGTAGAATACTTGACAAAGTTCCTATTGTGGACAGTGCTGACCACTGCTACCATTTAAAAGAGAGTTAGATGTTTAACAAGACTCACTGGTTAGTCCAATAGACAAAAATTCCAAAAACCATTTTAAGAGAAGAAGGTCTCCAGTACCAATTTTTTGAGAGCATTAGTAAGATATTGAAGATTTGTGAATCCTAGGTAAAAAATTCTTTTATTTTCTTTTTATAGTGAAAATATTTGTGAAAATTTTGTTTTATTATTGGGTCTTTAACTTTCAAGGAGTCTGGCTTACTAATGCTAAAAGCAATCAAAACTCACAGAAATTTGAACATTAACTTTATTCTGAGCAGTTTTTCTATATGCATATGGGCTCCTGATGTGATGCTATAGGATAAGAACTGGATGCAAACCACAAGTTCAGCGGTTCAAACCCACCAGATGCTCCTCGGAAACCCTATATGAGTCGGAACCAACTTGACAACACTTAACAGCAACAACAGCAATAGGGAGACCATTGTGTTTCCACAAAAAGAAAATGGTTCGAAGAAGCTAGGTAAACCAAATATCCAAACCTGTTGCCCCTGAATTGATTCCAACTCGTTACGACCCTAAAGGACAGAGTAGAGCTACCTCATACAGTTTCCAAGGCTGTAAATCTTTAGAGGTAGACTGCCACATTTTTCTCCCATGGAGTAGCTGAAGCGTTTGACCTGAGGGCCTTTTTGGTACCAGCCTAGTATCCAGGTGCTTACTCACTGAGCTACCAGGGATATAAAGGCTAGGTTAAAAGGGAGGAAGAAATAGAGACAATCAACTATGAGCTAATTTTAATATGATTGATTGAAGTCTGTGGGGCTTCTTTTTTTTTTAATTATCCCCTCCATTACCATCAGTTAACAGTATTTCTCTCTATTCACTTTAGCTTTTTTTTGAAGGTTTTATTGTGAATTATGTGATAGTTTATATGGGAGAACATTAGCTTTACATTCATCCTATCATATATTGTTTCATTGCCATGGGTACAAGCCCCTCCATGCATCATCAACAAACCAAAGGGTATATATACCCTGTAAGCCTGCACCCTGGTCGTCAGCACACAGCCCCTCTCCCTCTCTGGATCTAAAGTCTCCAGCTACTCCATCTCTGGCATCACTGCTTCTCTGGGTAGGGTCCCACTCTCCACTCTTCTCCCTTGATGGTCCCAGGGACCTTCGCTCCTAGAATGCAAAGTCAATCACTCCCCTCCTTTTGCTGCAAAACGTCTACCTTTACATTTCCAATGCTCACAATCAGTCCTGATAACAATTATTCACTATTGTATCACAAGAGACCTATCTGCATCTACTTTTATCAGTCCCGCTTAGACAGATTGGAAACTACTCAGTGGAGATTCTACCTTCCTCCATGCCCTCTGGATCTAGGCTCCCTCTTGAAAGCTTGTAAGCCAGTCACTTCTTGCCTTTGTAGCCGCCGCCCCCCACCCCCATTTTGGGTAGCCAATGTCCAAGTTGCCCATCCCTGTCTACTCTGTGTATGAAGAGGGTGGGAATGATCCTCGCTGTAAAGATTTGTTCCCTCTTTTGAGCTACTGCATCCATAGCTGTAGGTCAAGTTCATCAAATTGTATCAGATTACTCATTTTTTCCTCTTCTTTCTTCTTTGGGGCTCCTTTTTACTGAGATCAAAGGATATCGGTTTACAAGAGAGTTTGCACCTTCAACTTTCCATATCTTTTGAGATTGAAATGTAGTAAGCCTGGTTTGAAATAAGAAAGAAAGGGTTTGTAACATCAGGTGAAAAAAAGTGGATGGTAGAGTGAGTGTGGTCAGGGATTTTTTGAAAGTGGATATTTGTTTTCATGGGTAAAAAACTCCAAAATTTAAAGCAAGGGATCTGTTACCAATTTCTCTTTGACACTGAAAAAAAGCAAAAACAAGTTTGACATTAAAATACTGGGCAGGGACTGGATGACTGGATGATCAGTGCTCAACCAGGAGAAGAAAGAAGTGGGGCGGGGAGACTGAGCTGATCCAAGCTGATGAACTTGACATATGCATACGAAGGCAGTGACACAAAAGAGGCAACAAATCCTTACAG
>NW_006408519.1:58622753-58624400 GCF_000296735.1 Chrysochloris asiatica
CGAAGACTGAGGGGGGAGGCGGGAGTGTAAAGCACGGGCTTCTAGGATATGCCCTTTGGTCGGAAGACGATGCATGGAGGGGATTTGAACCATGGCAATGTAATGATATATGTTGGGATGAATATGGAACTGAGGTTCTCTCATGTAAACTATCATATAATTCACAATAAAACATTAAAATAAATAAATAAATAAAAATAAAATACTAGGCAGTCTTACTCCTGAGTGTTAAACTGAGCCCCTCCCTCTGTAGTTTTGCAGGTATCTGGGCTAAATGTGTTTCCCTGAAAAGACCTGTAGAGAAAACAGTCTTTAAAGGTAAAAAAGGATCTCACAATTAAAGAATCATAATATTGTGAATTTAATAAACTAATATATAAAAATACTTATCACAGTTCCTGACTTGTGGTAGCCACTCAATACATTGTAGCTTTCAAAACTATTATGGAAAAACCTTTAGATCGTTGAGGGGGAAAGTCTAAGGGAAAATGGAATTAAAAGAAGTCCCCTCATATGTATGTAGTGCCCAGTTTACAGTGTATTCATTTAAAACGAACTGCATTTATGACCATCCTTTTGTTTTGTTTTGTTGGGGTGTTTTATCATTATTAATATACACTGCATACATGTTGCAACACATAATTTGCTGATATCACCACATCTGTAACTTTATATGGAAAGTTTCCAACCACATAAAGATTGAATTTACAAATATACTGATAATATAAGGCAATAATAATGAAAAATTAAATTTTTTTTTTTTTTAAAAAAGAGGTATTTGACTTGTCATCAGAACTCACTGACTAAAGAAGTAGGCAGAACAGAACACTGTCATAAATCAAGGGTTACTTGAATTGTTCCTTATTTATTATCTTTTTATCTGACATTTTACAACTACAATAATAGTATAAATTTACTGTCTGACTATTTTGTGCATTAACATCTTACAAAGTGAGACTATTGCTGGTTGTGATGGTTAAGATTACCTGTCACCTTGGCTAGGCCAAGATTCTCATTGGCATGACAATTATGTAATTATGTAATCTGGCAGCTATAGAATTATATAATTTGCCAGTTACATAATGATGTGGTTATTTTCCTGTTTTTGTATAACACTGATTTTCGTGTAACAACCTGGTCTTTGGAACATAACCGCATCTGTAAGTGAGAAGTGGGTGTCTTACTATCAGGAGTACTTCTCAAGAGGAACCCTATGAAAGGCTAAAGGGAATTAATTCAATTTGGCAGCATAAGTAGTTAAATATGCTTTTTTCTGCAGCACCTTTAACAATTCACTAATTTATTTGAAAAGATTTATGTATATTTAATTTTACATAAATATGCTATTTTAACATAAAAATAGCATATATTTTTTAACCACAAGGTTGGCGATTCAAACCCACCAGCCACTCCTTGAAAATCCATCACTATGGGTGGGAACTGATACTACAGCACTTAACAACAACAATGCTATTTTAAATAATCTCCAGGTTGCATTAACTTTCCCTACTCTTATTAGTGGAGCTCTGGTAGCGTAGTGGTTACGAATCGGGCTGCGAACCTTAAGGTCAGCGGTTCGAAACTACCAGCTGCTCCGCAGGGGAAAGATGAGGCTTTCTACTCCCGTAAAGATTTACACCCTCGGAA
>NW_006408519.1:58625135-58633684 GCF_000296735.1 Chrysochloris asiatica
CCATAAGAAATATCACTAGACAACCTAGAAAGTTCCAAACCCCATGAGAGTCAAGTTTCTCATTTCGTATTTATGTAGTCACTTTCATCCATATATATTCTACTGTTTGCTTCTGAACTAATTTGGCTTCATTCTTCAGTTACCAAGAGCTTTTCCTATTTATCAATGTCTTGTTGGTTGTTAATTTGCACATTCAGATTCAGGCCATCTGTACATCCTGGGAGCCTGTTTATAAAAGTAATATATGGAAATCATATCTAATGCCTGGCCCTATCCTTGGAACCCATTTAGAACAGAACATAATTTTTATGTAAAGGAATTTAATTCTCCAAAAGACTAAATAACATTTGGTGTACAAGGAAATGTTTTGTGTATACTTAAAAAAAAAAGAGAGAGAGAAAAAAAAAAACTGACCTTTTTACCTCCATCCATTTGAATTGTATTAACAAACTCTTAGCAAATATTGGTATAATTCATATTATTGTAGTTCCCTAAAATATTTTGTACACCAAACATGCAAAAATAGCAGCATAGTGACAGAGGTCCTCCTGTAACTTCAGAATAGGGACAGAGAGACTCACCATCAGCAGCAGCCCAAGACTGATCCCTGTGAGGCAGTGGTCAAACATACCTTTACCCACCGTTTTTTACCAGTTCTCACACCAGCAGTACATTCCATAGCACTTCTGCATCTCTGCTGGGTTCATTCATTTGTTGCAGTGACCATGGAGAACTCACAGACAGTATTCATAATTATTGGGTTTATTACAGAACTGGTGGTGGTGTGCTGTGGAGTCGGTTCCGACTGTGACCCGGCATAGGGTTTCCAAGGTTGTAAATCTTTACAGGAGCAGAAAGCCTTCTCTTTCTCCTAAGAAACGACTGGTAGTTTCAACCTGCTGACCCTGAGATTAGCAGCCCAATTTGTAACCACTACGCAACCTGAGCTCGTTAGGGAAGCAACAAGGTACAACTCAGGACCAAAAACAACTCAGAAGTAATACAAACAACTGAAGATCAGGGAAGTTTCTTCTTGCCTTCTACCACCAGCCCCTGCTCCAGGCCTTCTCAAACACGTGTTATAGTTCTTCCTCTATGGATTGGCAAGCCCTACCTCAGCCATTTCACACTGGTCTTCTGATTCCTGCCACCTCATGCTACTATCTCTTTACTATTGTTATGCCACTGTCTCTGGATGTTTTCTGTGTTAGAGCTCACTCATCTATCTCTCCACGTCTCCTTTTAAGCCTAGTGGGATGGCAAAACTGACCAATCCCCCTAGTTAGGATTCTATGTATCTTAATTGCATGGTACCCCTGTAGAAGGTTTCCACGTACCTTATTTGTATTAGCAGCTAGCTGTCCGATCCCTTTAGTGAGCCACAAGCACTTTATTGTTATCATCTCACCCAATCATTGTATTGGAATTGCAAGACCATGGTTAAAAGGACCATATCAAAAAAAGTCACAGCTTCATAAAATCATATAGGCTGCCTAGTAATCAAGTAACGTATGGCAATATTTGAATATTAAAGTAAAGGATTACCTATAGCCTCATACACAGTGACCTAATATAGAGTATGGAGTCCTGGTGTGGCGCTGGACCATGAGGTCAGTTTGAACCACAAGGTCGGTGGTTCAAACGCACTAGTCACTCCTCAGAAACTCTATGCAAGGTTGCTATGAGTCAGAACTGACTCGACAGCACTTAACACAACAACAACAACAATATTGAATATGTATTGGTGTAGCACTGAAGGATAAACACTGAACTGCTAACCTCAAGGTCAGTGGTTCAAACCCACCAACTACTCCTCAGAAACCCTGTACCATGTCTCTATGAGTCGGAATCGACTCCACAGCACTTAACAACAACAAACAATAATGCAGAGTGACAGCATCGTTCAGTTTCAGTGTTCCCTATGTCACTGACTGAGGCCGCTGTGAGGGAGGTTTTACTGGAATGTGTACATGTTTCTAAAGGAAGTCCAGAGACATTCTTAACTCTCCCACAAGTAACTGACCAGTTGACAAAAAATAATGCCCTTTCATCTTCCACTCATCACATTTGAACTAATATAAAACCTGTGAGAAATAAACTGGATTACAAATAACAGAAAATAAAATTTGCATGGATATCTTGAAATAAGACAGGCAGATGTAAAAAGGTAAACTCACTCCTCGTTTCTGATTTGTGAGTAGAGACTAAAGACATCTAGAAGTTCAACTTGTGAAACTGTTTTAAGTGTTAAGATCTAGCCATGGGGAATGTGGTAGCTCTGTAGGATAAGCACTGGACTGCTAACCACAAGGTCAGTGGTGTGAACCCACCAGTTGGGAGAAAGATGAGGCTTTCTGTTCCCACAAAGATCAACCTTGTGGACCCTAAACAGGATCCCAATGACCTGGAACTGGCTCAAAGGCACTTAATAACAACAACATAATGTAGCCAGATTTCCTAGCTATTTGTCAAAAGCCTAGATGGATCACTAACTACTCTGAAATTTCCTTTACTTTGTTTTTGACTCATACTGCCCCAAATCAGTCAGTCCTTGAAACATTTATGCTATTTTCTTAACGGTGATCTGCTTACCAAGAAAATACACATGACTCTATGAGGATTTCAGACTTCTTGAATATTTCTGAAGTTTCTAATATGTTCTATTGGAAGCTATTAAACAAAGAATAGCTTTTATTTTGCTTTTTTGTTTGTTTGTTTTGTTTTGTTTTGTTTCATTGTGTCTTGCAGACGGTGAAGAAGATGCACAACGAAACTCCACAGAAAAAAGTGGAGAAGGCCAGGGAGAAGCAGCAAAATCTGAAAGCTAATACGCCACTTTGACCTTCAACAACACTTGACGATGTCGGAAATCTCCAAGCCTGGCTGCAATGTATTTGTTTCTATGAGTGAAAAGGGAGTAAAGAAAATGGCTGTGCTGCATTTCAAGTACCTGCACGCTACCATGTTAAATATAGGGGCAGAGGCTGTGGCTGCAGACGGACTTTTCTCGACCTCAGTCTTTAGCAATGGTTGAGATCACGTGGTTTGTGTTTTGGCCGTCATTTTGTATGAATCCTTTCACTTGGCCATGTGATGAAATGCTTGTAGAGAGTAGCACCGACACTAGATGATGATTCTTCCTGTAGCATCTGGCCCCTCACAATGTCAGAGGATTTAATTGTGTCTAATCGCAAAGGGTTGATTGAACCCCAGAGTTTAAAGATCTCTGGCGCAAGTATTGACCCAGTTAAAAAAAAAAAAAAAAAAACCAACTCCAGAAAGCACTGTTTTTAGAATTATATATCCGTGTGTTACTGCTGTGTTATTTACACTGTTTTGTATCGTACACTATAGATGCTCAGCACTGCCCCATTCTTTGATTGCTTATGGAAAAAAAAAAAAGATGTATGTTACTGTGAATTTTTATACCACTCATTTTTAAAAGGGCTGCTTTTTTTTTTTTTTCCTTTTCTGTAGTGTGGTGGTGTACACATCTTAAAGCACACTATTTTTAAAACAATTTTTCCCCTTGATGACTGTATGCTGATGAATTTAATCTGATAGTTTCATCAAGACTCTAGTGTTTATTATATTGGCATTTATTAATATCCATGAATGTGAATATTATAACCTGAATTCAGTTTGTTCGACTGGATTTCAACCTATCAATTTTTGTTGTGTTCCCAAATGAGTTTTTCCCAACTAACATTTTCATTAAATTATGAGAATTTTGGAGAATTGAGAAGGTGAGAACTAAAGAGTTCTTTTGCTCTATTGGAAGTAAATGTCTCATAATGCTGTATGCTACTATTTAAATTTAGAGGATAACTTACTTCCCTGATTCTGCAAAAGATGAAGATAAGATCTTGCAATCATGTAGACACCAAAAACGAAAGTAAAGCCCTTGTCTTGTGTTTTTCATGTTTGTTTTTTTTCTAGCCCTACTAGATCCAAATGTTATTATGCACTTTTTAATGTTTGTAAACTTTTATTAATAATGTGTGTGAATTGCATTCTACTACAATAATCATCATCATTAGAAGTAACAAAATCTAATTCTGCTGATGGTCTCTGCTGTGTGTTGACATCGTGGTACTTACTGTATGGAAATGTTCTGTGAGCTGTATAATTCCTCTGGTCAGTATTATAAAATCATTTGTCAGTGATAATAAATAAGGAGCCGGCAATACACCAATGGTTCATGTATGACTGGATAAGTGTCAGACAATAGGAAACCCCCAGACATTCGGGAGCCCATTTAGTAGTAGTCCTCAAGAGTTTAGATGTAGTCTCAGATAAAGCAGCGTTTCAATAGGTAAACTGTGTGGACATACCAGCAACTTAGGCCCTCTTTGTAGTTGTACACAGGATGAAAGGTAAGTCAAGTCTGTCCACATCTCCCTTTACAGTATTTTTTAACTGATTGGGATAAAGATTTGGTTATTTGGTCCTCACTCAGATGTTACTGGGGGGGGGGGGAGAATATATATAGTGATTCTTAGAAAATAAAAATATTCAATTTTATAGTAACCATTAGGAGACATACTGTCCAGTTAAAATTCAAGAAAACGATTTCTTAGCAGACTCACAAGAATGAAAAGAGGCTTGTGGGCTTTTTAGACTCTCTCTAGTAGACCATTTAAAACATCCAATGCATATGCTTTCAATATCTTCATTTACTATCCACAGAGTTTTCATATGAATCTAAGTACAGTTTTCCTCCTTAAAGTTGTGGGATTCCAATCTGATTCCATGAGATTTTAGGACCTGTGCTGAGACTATGTGGAGGTTTTATATTCCTATGTGCTATACAATTATTAGTGCATGTGGTGTCATGCTTGTCTTTGAATATATAATAGGGCTAAATTGTAAAGTCATATGGAGCTTTTGATTCAGTTTAACCTGTTACTGCTACTCTGTCTATTATATCCAAACCCAGAGGAATTCCCAAACTAGGAAGATAAAAATCAACTTTCCAAAATGCCCACATCCTACAAAATGTGCTCAGCAAGAGTTCACAGTAAGTCAACAATATATATGTATCTGAATTGTCAAGGAGAGAAAGGAAGGGAAGAAAACCAAGATACAGAATTAACCGACTCTATGTTAATCACTTTATAGTGTATATTTTCCCATTTAATCCTCAAACACTTCTATTGGAGAGGTATCACTATTCCATTTCACAGATTAGGAAATTTGATTTCAATAAAACATACTTTTTCTAAGATTAAAAGGCTATTAAGAAATGAAGATTTCATACATCATGAGATTAAAGCCAATTACAGAGCATTTTCATTAGAAGGGGAACATTGGAGATGTACTGGCCCAACCTCCATATTTTGAAGAAGGAAACCAAGTCACAGAAACAATTGTCATGCTCAAGTCCATCTAGATGGGTAAAAGACCCAGATGTGACTGGATTGAAAAAACTGCTTTTATGTATTTTCAGTTATAACATATCTTTTGTGTTATACTTCAGCTATCCAGGGGTAGTCTTAACCTTAGCAAGGTCTGGATATTTTATTTGCCATATTCTTCCTTTTGTTTAATTAACTAGAAACCCAAGATTTCATTTCTTGGCCCATTTGAAAAAGTATGAACTTGTCAAATATAACATCCTTTGTCAATTTTAAGCATCCTGTACTAACGTGTTACTTTCATAAATTCATAGGAATGTTTTTTCAACACATCAGAGGTAGTTTTCTTCCAGTTTTTAGGCAATACCCCAGATCTGCACACTGTAACTGCCAGATACCTGAGTCTTACTCAAACCTAGTAGCAATGCACCATTTTATATGATGAATGATGAATGATCTGTTTATTTATCTTCAGAAAAACAATCATGGGTAAAGAATTGTAACTTCAGGGCAATAAAGCCTCTGTATGAATCATATCATAAGAAGAAATGTATGCATAATCAAGTGAAAACAGAAAAGGATCTGTGATTTATGATGTCTTAATGGGTCCTAACGTGCTCTTTAATTTAGTAAGTGACAGTCTCTGAAGTCCTGTGTGAGCCTGTATGACTTTTGTATTTAGCAATGTTGCATGCTCACATACTTGATATTAAACTAACACATTTTTCTGAAATGTACACAGTCTATTAAGAGTATTTATTGAACACACACAATTTACTTTGCAGTTGAGTTGAGAAAGTACTGCAAGTGATGAAATCAAAGCCTCAACCATCCTGTGGTAGAAACTTGCAGCCTTGTCGGTCTTTCCTAGTGTTTACTTAATGAGTTCCATCTCCATTCCATTCTAGTAACCTAATCCCTGGACTGGGCTGCAACCAAAACCATCCCATTGCCCAGATTTTAATAACAATGTCATGCCAGTTCCTCTTACCTGCTCACCTGCAGAGTGGTTTTCTATAAGGAGAAAGAAAGGCATTAATGGAAATCCCCCGAAAGTGTTTGAAATACTATCCTACTCCTATCCCACTCCTACACACACACTTAAAAACATTCGCACACAAACACTCTTCCCCTTGA
The DNA here is from genome assembly GCF_000296735.1 of Chrysochloris asiatica. Lineage (NCBI taxonomy): Eukaryota > Metazoa > Chordata > Mammalia > Afrosoricida > Chrysochloridae > Chrysochloris > Chrysochloris asiatica. The sequence goes on from NW_006408519.1 coordinate 58,631,630, forward strand.
AAAAACTCCCCGTAGACTTACATCTTCTTTCCCTCCTATTATCACCATAATCTCAACTTGAGAACCACTATCTAAGAAGAAAAGGAGCCCTGGTAGGGTAACGGGTTACACATTGGGCTGCTGGCTGAAAGGTCAAGGTTGAAATCCACCATCCACTCAGGGAGAAAGATGAGGCTTTCTGCTCTCATAAAGATATAGCTTTGGAAACCTATACAGGGTCACTATGAGCCAGAACCGACTTGACAATCTACAACCACCATCTAGAAAAACACAAAATTTCCAAAAGCACAACCCTGTTCACCCATCTCTAAGCTTTTGTTATCAACAACAAAGTGGAGTCCTCAATGATACACAATAGTTCCCTACATTGGGACAGAACAGCAAAGAGAGTTTAAATTATTTTATCTTGCTCCTGTTCTTCATATTTATGTTCTCACATGCAGCCAATACAGGCCAAGAAGAAACTAAAGTGGAACTCAAGAAAAAGGAGGCATAAAATAACACTCAACTTGAGTCCAGACAAATAAAAGAGGGTGGTTAAATAAATCTACCATAGATAACATAGGTGAAACACTGGTAGAAATTTGCAACTAAACCCTAGTCAGCTAAACAAGTTTACATCTGCCTGCCTTTAGAGTATGTCTTTGTGCCTTTTTGTTGTTGTTGCATCTGACTGTGTACCATGAGGTTGGCAGTTCAAATTCACCAGCTGCTCCTCAGAAACCCTATACAGGGCTTCTATGAGTCCACAACAACGGTCCAGGATTTGGGCATTTGGGATTCTGGTAATCTCATTTAAAGTCAATTTAACAAAATTTTCTTACTGTACAGGTTAACTTTGTAATGTGTACCACATGAACTTACTGATCATATCAAAAGAGATGTTTCCTCAGCAGCCCTTCCAGTAGTGTGGAGTCCATTGTTAACCTTAGTTTTCAGTGGTCTCAACTTCTGTATTACCTTGTCTTTCTGCTAACTCTGCCCAATCAATATTATTGAAAGAATTGCCCTTCTGTCTTCTGGACGTTGGATAACTGTAAAAAGCTTATAACAATGTTTGCTCATTCTTTACAACTTCATTTTGGATGGAAGTGTTTTACAACTCTTTTACTATGCACTCAAGGACAGAAATATTCTGATTTCCCAATATTTATGCTTTCATCTGGAATTTGAAAACTATTTTCTTATGACCTCAAGTTTTTTGTTTTTAGGTGCCATCGAGTAGGTACTGACTCATAGCAACCCTGTGCATGACAGAACGAAACACTGCCCAATCCTTGGCCAACATCACAATTGTTGCCACGCTTGAGCCCATTGATGCTGCCACTTTGCCAGTCTATCTCGCTGGGGGTCTTCCTCTTTTTCTCTGACCCTCCACCTTACCAAACATGGTATCCTTCTGAAGGTCAATTAATGATTGTTTTCTGTTTACTAACTTTAGTCTTTTCCACAAATGTGCTCAAGTTCGCAAGCTCTCCTCTTTCCTTTACTACTTAAATGTTATACTTCCTGCTTTCTTCTCCTTATTCCTTATCCTTTTCCAACATGACTTCCATTGAATTTTTTTCTCTATATAGTTATCAATGGCATTTTTTCAATATAGTTATCCTGAACTCTCAAAATTATCACTAAAGCCCTGATCAATATGAAAGTTAAAGGGATGATAGTTCAGATGACTGAAGCTTCAGCTAAAATAAAATGAAATATTTTTATCAATGTAGTTGACATTAATATGACAGGTTTTAGCTGCATAATATAACCTCCTTAAGGATAATTTCTACATATCCCAAGAGAAAATCAATTTTCCCCAATGTCATGGATTGAATTGTGCCCTCAAAAAATATATGTCGTGGCTAGGCCATGATTACTTGTATTGGGTGGCTGTTCTCCATTTTATGGTTGTTGTTGTTGTCAGCTGTCATCGAGTCAGAACTGACTCATAGTGACCCCGTGCATAGCAGAACGATCCTGGGCCAACCTCACTACCGCCGCCACACTTGACGCCATCAATGATGCTACCTGGCTGATCCATCTCGTTGGGGGTCTTCCTCTTTT
>NW_006408519.1:58634391-58642345 GCF_000296735.1 Chrysochloris asiatica
TACATATTGAACAAGTATGGTGAAAGAACACAACCCTGTCGCACACCTTTCCCAATTTTAAAACATACCATTTTATGGTATGATGAAATTACCCTCCATTTGGTGATGTGTTGTAAATCCTAGCCTTTATATATTAATGTGGTGCTGTAGGTTAATGCGTTGGACTGCAAGATCAGTTTGAATTGCAAAGTTGGCAGTTAAAGCTTACCAGCCACTCCTCCAAAACCCTATAGAGGGTCCCTATGAGTCGGAAGCTACTAGACAGCACTTACCAACAATAACATATATTAATGATGCATGATTAATGTGATCAGCATACTGAGTCAAGCTTTACAAGAGGATATAATTCAAGGTACACATTCTTTCTTGTCATACTCAAATTACATGCTAGTTTGAGGTACACTCTGTATTTTACAAGAGATAAAAGGAGAAGTAAATGAAACAGAAAGGGACCTCACTGCCTCCAAGAGTGAAGTGTATGTTCTGGGCCCAGGGCCCCAGTGCTGAGAACCTCCTCAACCAAAGAAAGATTACTGACAAGACACATGGAGCTCTCCAAGACACCAGGAAACAAAAGCTGAAAACAATTGGAGCTTCTTTCAGAGCCAATAGAGAAAAGATGCCTTCCCTTAAGGCCAGTGGTCTGAATTCAGACTTCTAGCCTCCTAAACTTGGAGAAAATAAATTTGTGGCATTTCTGTTATAGTAGGTTGATAAGTGGTGTTGAGTCTGTTCTTACTCATAGCAACACTACATAGGGTTTCTGAGGAGTGGCTGGTGGGTTTGAACCACTGACCTTGCAATTCAAGCCAACCTTGCAGTCCAGTGCTGTAGGCAGCTCCACACCAGGACTCCTTATAACATCACTAGATACCTAGAACTCCTTCTGAAATATTTCCTATGATGTATAAATCTGTCCTTTTCAATTGATCACAATCTCCCCATGATATGTATTTGCTATCCTCAGATACTATAGTGCCCATTTCTTCACAGGATGGTTTTCACATAAAAGGCACTAACCCAAACACCGAATATCCAGAACTGAGCATGATAATCTTCTGATGTTGTAGGATTCCATACTCTGTTATGCTGTGGAATGACTGCAAAAGTATCACGAGTTCCTCTCAACAGCAGCCATACATGAGAAAAAGCCATGATTTCCTTGTACAGATATTTAGTACCACTTTGAGGGCTATGGTGCCCTTTACCCAAACCATGATATTTTCCATTGCCTCATATGCATGTGAAGGCTAAACAATAAAGAAAGAAGATGAGAGAAAAATTAATGCTTTTGGCAAGGAATGTTGGATATTCCATGGAATTCTGGAAGAACAAACAAATCTATATTGGAAAAAGTACAGCCAGAAGTACATTCTCCTTAAAATCAAGGATGGCCAGAGTTCTTCTTTCATACTTTGGATATATTACCAGGAGGGACCAAACCCTGGAGAAGGACATCATGCTTGGTAAAATTGAGGAACAGTGAAAAATAGAAAGACCCTCAATGAGATGGATTGACACAGTGGTGCAACAATGGATTCAATCATAGCAATAATTGTGAGGATGGTACAGGACCAGATAGTATTGTGTTCTGTTGTACCAGGGTCACTGTGAGGTGGAAGTGACTCAATGGCACCTAATAGCAACAACATACCCCTCTACAACCCATTGCCACTGAGTTGATTCCTACTCATAATGATGCTATACAGAGTTTCTGAAATTCTAAATTTTTATGGGAGCTGAAAGCCTTGTATTGCTCCCATAGAGAAATTTATGCTCAGACCAATTAAGGAAAAGCATAATTCAGAGATAAAGTTAGTGATTTAAAATAAAAAGGGCTATACAGTATTACACAAGATTTTTAAAAAAAGTTGATTCGATTGCATTTTTCTAGTATGTGCATTAGAGTAACTTTTTAAAAATTAGTTTGCATCTCAAGCTGTATACTGTACACATGTTATTACTTGTGAATATGCATACATACACACCTAAGTTTAACACAGTGTATAGAGTCAAGAGGAATCCTGATGTGGCGCTGTAGGATAACTACTGGACTGCTAACTACAAGGTTGTCAGTTCAAAACAACCAGCTACTCTTTGGAAACCCTATACAGAATCACTGTGAGTTGGAATAGACTCTGTGGCACTGAACAGCAACATAGAGATGAGATGCACGCATTCAATAGGAAAATATATAAACGAGGAAATAAGAATAAGCCATCTAGATAATAATTGCCTTGGTAATGGTATTTCCTAGCATTCTGTGGTATGAATTCCCTCCAGTTTCCTGGAATTGAGACTACCCAACAGAAGGAGGTTGTTCCTGACCCAACCAACACATGAATCAGAGGAAAAGATTTCCAAGGAGAGTTCTGGTTGCTTTGAATAAGGTATTGTAAGATGTATTTTACATAAATGTGCTTGATTTATGTAATTTAATTGCCTAAAGGAATGGGAGTTTTGATAAGAATATGAACTTCAAAGGTGAAAATTCACAAAATAAAAGGCAAAACTAATTGAAAGGAACTAGGAAAGTTTTTAAAATTCCAGAAAGAAAGGACGTTGCTATTTATGTACAGAATTTATTGAGCCAAAAAAAGAGTAAGCAAAGTAACACTGGAAACATAATGGGACTAAAAAGTATGTGTGCTTTTTGACTTAGAAACTGGGAAAACAGAATGGCCAAAGTGATTACATTAGTGTCTCCTAACCCAACACATTTTTGCACTTTGGCTGCCATGATTCATTGTACACATGTCACTTGAGTAAGATGGTATGACTATTATGACTGCCTATGGAATATCTATGGTTTTTTTTTAATCCCACATGTGACAGAATTCATAAATCAATGCATAACCATGAGTTCAAAGAGCAAAAAGTTATATAAAAAGAGCCATACCTATGAAGTGACAATGTAAACAGATCCTGCCTTCCCAGATGGTCATAAATAAAATCCAGTGAATCAGACTTACTTAGAAAATATTTATTGAGCACTTAGTAAATTTATGTCTCTGTTGGGTGAAGTAAGGAGTCAAAAGTCTTCAACCAGTGAAAACTGAACTATGTGATGATACCCATATTTTTCTGTCAGTATTGTCAGCCCTCCACCTCCTACCGCTCCACCTCTTCTGAAAATTTTTTTCCTCGATTACACTCGCTAATGGTAAATTCATTTTTTCAGTACGAAAAGCCCTGGACCGCCAGGTCATTTTGAACCACAAGATCAGCACCTCAAACCCACCAGCCACTCCTCAGAAACCCTATACAAGATCGATTGCTATGAATCAGAACTGACTCCACAGCACTTAACAACAACAACAAAGTTAGAATAAGGGGGTGGGGGGTGGGGAATGGTTCTTGCATGAAGGATAAATATCAAGATTGTTCTTAATTGGGGGAATAATCTAGACTAAAATATGTTTAAGTCATCTTATATAATAAAGAGCTCAGAATTAGATTATTTAGAAAAGCATTTGACAAGTAAAAGTTTCCAAAAAGAGATAAAATGAAAGAATTTGAAAGGACAAGAAAGAACATTTTTAAAGGTTATGAACTAAGTCTTAGTTAATATTCTTAAAGAGATATAAGTAAATATTGGGATTCCAATATAATTATTTATGTGGGCTTTTTAAAACGTGACTTCATACAATAGGGTCACATGACCTTGAGGTCCATTACAGTAAACATGTTTAGTAGAAATTTGACATGTACCAACATATCAATTGTTGTTATTGTTAAGTGCTGATGAGTCGGTTCCAACTCATCGTGACCCTGTGTAGGGTTTCCCAGGAGAGACTGGTGAGTTTGAACCTCTGACCTGTCTGTTCAAAATGACCTTGTGGTCCAGTGCTTATTCTACAGCACCACATACAATGAACCATTAACAGATGGATGCAGAGCATTCTAAGGAGATGCAGTGGTAGAAATGTTACTCAAAAGTAAATATTGTGGAGAAGGTTGCACGAGAATTGGTTTTCAAACTATGTGTTGAAGAAAACATTCTACACAGGAAAATTAAAAAATGATAACAATAAAGGTACAGGAATGAGAAAATCTGGGGACATATATGTTTTTAAAGAATCATAGTTAACTGGAACACAAAAGTGTTAAGTCTGAGAAGAGACACTGGGCCAATTTGTTGTCATTGTGTGCTGTCAAGATGATTCTGGTGGAGAAGTAGAAATCTGACACTCTAGGAGGAGGACTAGGAAGCTGATGAAAGTCACTCAGGACCCCAGACATCACTCAGCACCCTGAGACCAGGCAAAAAAATGTACGTGGACATCAGAGCATGCATGTCCCAAATGCAAAAGGTCCTGGGCCACAGATGGAGTTCATGTCAGGCAGCCTAATAGAGAAACAGAAAAATTTTGAAAGAGAGATTAAGGCTTTGAAGGTAAGTACAGGCTAGAGATGAAAGTAGATACAAGGACAAATTCTAAGGTTAATGTTCCAGGAGCTGAAAAAGCAAAAGAGACATCAGGGGGAAAGTGAGAAGCAGAAGATATGCATACAAGGAGGCCCAGACAGGATTCCATCTGACAAAGCAGCTGCTGCTGTCCTTTATTCAGGCTTTCTACTTGTGCTCCATCCAGTCTTCAGGTTTTAAAGGCACCATTAGCTCTGCTCATGACATAAAGTACAAGTGCAGGTTTCTTTAGAAAGGACGTAGGAGATTCCTTTCCCTTTCTTGGATTAATAATAATAACCACGTTCTGAGCAGGTATTATATTGTAGGGTGTTTGATTAGGAATTCTGGTATGGCTCTGAAGGTTTAATGCGCTGGACTGCAAGATCAGTTTGAACCTCAAGGTTGGCGCTTCAAGCTCACCAGCCACTCCTTGGAAACCCTATACAGAATCACTGAGTCAGAACCTGCTCGACTGGATGGCACTTAACAACAACATTCCTTACAATAGGAGTGCCTGGGTGGTACATATATGTTGATGACTCAACTACAGCCAGAAGACAGGACTGTGATCTGCTTCCAAAACATCACAGTCTTGCAGAGCAATTCTATTCTGCACACATCAGTTTCCTTCAGCTATAAAAGACTTGATGGCAACTAACAAGAGCATTCCTTAAAATTACAGTTTGAATAAACTTATCTCCTTATGAATGAGCAACCTAAGGCTCAGAGAAGTTAAGTGGCTTGCTTCAGGTCACACAGTTTTTTGCATTGTTAGACCAAGACTGAATGAAGCCAAGGTTACATTTTCTCTAATGAGAATTCCTGTACTTTTTCAACCACACCAAAGATGTCCAGTATGTTATAGCTAAGTGTTGTTGAGTTGGTTCTGGCTCATGGCTTACCTAGATAGTGTTCCCAAGGAGCAGCTGGTGAGTTTGAACCATTGACCTTGCAGTTAACAATCCAGAACTTCTCCTACAACACCACACCACAGAAGTACGTTGTTGGTAAGTGCCGTTGAGTGGGTTCTGACTCATGGCAACCCTGTGTAGAGTTTCTGAGGAACAGCTAGTGAGCTTGAAACGCTGACCTTGCAGTTCAAACAGTCCTTGCAGTCCAGAGCATTAACCCAGTGCACCACACCAGGACTATAATACAAGCCAAATATGAAATTTTATATTTTCTATTAGCCTGGAGTGACACTGTAGGATAAACACTGGATTGCTAATCATAAGGTTGGTGGTTCAAATCTACCAGCCACTCCAGAAACCATATAGATGGTCACTTAACAACAACAACAGCATTTGCTACATTATAACAAAGGTAAAACAATCCGACACATTGTCATTTAACTTGTAATCAATGTAATAATTATTGATGTATTAGGCATTCTCTTATATATCGACTCTTCTAAATGCAGTGTCTTTTTACTACTTACAGCACAGCACTGTTAGAGCTAGCTACATTTCCAATGCATTGACTGCTGTGTTGGACATCACAGTACTATACCATAGTTTGCTTTCTGAGGACTAAGCACAGTAAGAATTTGCATCTTTGGAGGAGTGTATGTATTTGTGTATGTGAATGCATGTGTGTACAGTTGTTTTTTGTTTTTTTGTTTGTTTTTTTTTTCAGGAGTTTCATCTCTGGCTTCCTGCTAGAATTCTAGAAAGTTTTAATATATAGCAATGACTGAGCCCCATCTCCACAAATTTTGATTTTATAGTAGGGTAATGTCCAAGCATTAGTCTTCTTTTAAACTTCTTATTGAAGCTTAAAGGAATAAGAAAACATTTTAAAGTACATCTCGCTGTTTAGTTTCACACAGTTATGAAGTACATCAAAGCCCAGTGTAGGTTGCCCTTCAGGTAGAGTTCTAGTCTTGAGTTTCTCAGATCAAGCTGAAGCCCAAAAAATCATAAATCACATGGTAATCCACACATCTTCTAGGGAATCTCTATCTGAGATAACACAGATCCTTTAAGCCAGTATCCAGGCAGGTCTGCCCTCTAGTCAAGCCAAGATCAACAAACCTGCATCATCTTGTTTTAGCCCTAGTTCCATGATCCTAAAGGAGCTCTGGTAGCGTAGTGGTTACGAATCGGGCTGCGAACCTTAAGGTCAGCAGTTCGAAACTACCAGCTGCTCCGCGGGAGAAAGATAAGGCTTTCTACTCCCGTAAAGATTTACACCCTTGGAAACCCCTGTACAGGGTCGCTATGGGTCGGAACCGACTCGACGGCACTTAACAACAACAACAACAACAGATCTTGTAATTTTCAGATCTACTTCTTTCCCTGAGTTTCATCCCTCTTCTTTTCAACACAACAAATCAAATGGATTTCCTACTAAAATCCTCGACTTTCGTGTTTTTCATTGGTAAATAATTTCCCCAACTATTGTTCTAGTCTTTATGATTACCATGCAGGTTTTTTGGTTCCATATATTCAATTCTTTGAAAATAGCTTGTTCTTCCCGTTGGTCATTTAACTTCCCAAAATTTGGGTAATTTAAAACGCAATTCTAAGCTGGTATCTTCAATATACATGTCTTCATTGGTTTTATCAGGAAATAAGCCTCAATTAAGACATTTCCTAACTCTATGCAAGCTGAATAAACCTGAAAGAGGACTGAATCCTTGAGTCATAATCTACAGTAAATCCTGAGTGAGTAAGTTCTAAATGAATAAAATATCCAGCAATGTTCAGACTGCCATTCGCTGGCATTACAATTGCTTCACATTGTTGTTCCCCATCCACCCCACCCCCACTCCAACTAGTCTCAGAATAATGTATTGTACTTCCAACACATAAAAGAATATTTTGAATGGGTCTTGCTTTACAAAGAGATCATCTGCAGTTGAAAAAAAGGAAAATATGACCATCTGTTCTCTCTTTCGTGGCTCAATCTGACTCTATGCTAACACAGCTGTCTTCCTTCTTGAATCCATCCCACTCAGCCCTCCTGCATTGTTTCATCAATTTCCTATTTGGGCTTTCTCACTTACATTGTGTCTCTCCACATTCCACTCCTCCTACTCACATGTTACTACTTGCCTTCAACTTTTCTCTCCCTGATTCTTATCTTCAAGCATCTTATACTAAATCTGCGTTCTCCATCCTTCCACCTCTATCTTCCTGCCTTAATTTTCCTGCCTCGTACTTCTATGCACTCTCTTTAGTCACTATCTAACTTTAGTCTGCCATCAGGGATTTGCAGCAAAAGGACTTGGAGGGTCATTTGCTGACACTGAATCCTCCTCCACCTCCTAACTGATGACTCAGGTAGGGTGCTTCCTCTTTTTTCGTTTTATTTTAGTGAAAATATACAGAACAAAATACTCGCCATTTCAACAATTTCTACATGCAGTCATCAGTGTGGGTGCTTTCCTTTTAGTCTTCTGAATCCTCATCAGATAAAAGCCCTTTCTCTTAGTAAAAATGAGACCCAGCCAACAGTCTGCTAAACATCAAGGAGACAAAAAGGAAGAAAAAGTAGAGTATGGATTGATTGGTTTACTATCAGAAGAATTCTCATTTTAAT
>NW_006408519.1:58642650-58649653 GCF_000296735.1 Chrysochloris asiatica
CCAGCTCCAGTTACTAGACCAAAAAACTATTCTTCTACTGTTTCAATACATTATGAAAGCAATCTTTAAATAGGAATCTACTCTGCATATAGCATCAACTATATGATTAATATAACACAGACAAGTTATCCACATACTGGAGAAGTGAAAATGTTTTCTTGCTGATTAAAAAATAATATATCTTGAACCCTTATAATTTTAACCAGCATATATAGGGATTATAATGGTTATCAATCTGTTTACTCAGTCACAAAAGTGAGCATTTAAAATTTATGTATAACAATTGTAAACTAAAAAGCATTTATCACTTAAGCCAAACTAAATCCATTGCCATTGAGTGGTCTTTGATTCACAGCAGCCCTCTAGGATAGAGTAGAGCTGTGACATGGTTTTTAAGATTGCAAATCTTTACAAAAGCAGACTGCCACATCTTTCCTGGCAGAGTGGCTGGTGGGTTTCAACTGCTGACCTTTTGGTTAACAGCTGAGCTCTTAACAATTGCACCACCAGGGTCTTATTTTCCTCTTGGTGATGGTGGTGGTTATGTGCCGTGGAGTCAGTTGGGACTCATAGCGACCCTGCATGTTTACTATAATTGTCTTTGAATAAATATTTATGTATTAAGTAAGGCATATTCTCAATCAGATGGGAAAATTAAGTTACTCTGCAATTAAAAGTCTCATGGAACGATGTACGATAGGAAGACTGTAAAGCTAATGTTCTCCCATATAAACCATCACATAATTCACAATAAAACATTTTTTTTTAAAAAAAGTCTTTGGTATATCTCAAGAGAAAAACATTTCAAATGTCTATATTTCTATAAATATCAATAGGTAATAAGTAATGTATATCTGCCTCCTGCAGTCCTAAGATAAAGGAAAAAAATGTATGTACATATACTCTAACTCTCTTAAAACACATTGACGTTTTAGAAAACTGTTCACTCTGAAACGCAATGGTAAATTGGCTTGGTACCCAAAGGGAAAAAAGTCAACAGTGAAAATCAACATGACTGCCTTCCAAGGATATTTTGGAAAACATGAGTCCTTCATTTTATTCCACTGGTGTGTAAGCCATAAGTATATGCACAAAAGGTCCAAAAAGTCCTCAGGAAAAACCATTTTGAATGAGACAAAAATACATGCCTTGTAATTATAATATATTTAATTATAGGTATTCTCTCTTAATTGCAAAGTCCCATTGCTACAGGACAATTTGCCTTTCTTATGTTTAGTCAGAGGTATAAAGCCAAGCAGACTACTTTCCATATAAATTCTGATCTCAGGTTTCTTTTTTTAAATAAGATACAGCTAAGGAAATGCATGCATTGGTTAGGTGTCTTTATCTGATAATAAAATGAAATAAAACCTTTCAGAAAGTATCAAATGTGCCTTGAAATACAGGAAGCTTGCCAAAGTAATAATTTCCTGAGGTGATTTTTAAAACTATAAATTATTGAAGTCTGAGTTAAATTTTGAAGTATTACTTAAGTAGAAATAAGAGTAAAATATGTCATGTCATTTCACTAATAAATATTTAACCTAAATGTGTATAAGATTTATGATACTTTTATTTGAAGCAGCATGTTTTAATAGACAACAAAATCAACTCTGATTAATTGGTAAAATCCTGTACTTTTGAAATTGTTAGATGAATTAACTGAATACTTATCGAGCACATTGACCACTTTTGATCAGAATATAGGGATATAGTTGGGGAATGGATACAGAAAATATTTTTATTTAAATCAAAAAACCTCATGTTTCTTTGATTAGGTCTGATCTACAAAGGGAAGAGGTTTGAATTGAGATGATTGTAACTTAAGTAACAGATGGAAACTTATTAACTGAAATCAAATCACTGAACATACTAGTATGCAAAACATTTTGTGAAACTCTACCTGAAATGGTTTCTTTTCTCTTCATTTTTGTTTTGATAACACAAGAAATGTATATTCTAACAGAATTTGCACTTTAACCAATTACACAAACCATGATTTCACTAGATGTAGTAACATATATTAGTATTATCAAAAAGCTTTCGTTTAGTCTTGACAAATACGAGTTTTAAATTTTAAAACATTAATGAAAATTCTTAGCTAAAAGAAAATTTTAAAAATTCAAGCCTAAAGTTGAAATGGAGTCCTGGTGTAGTGCTGTGGGTTAATGTGCCAGACTGCAAAGCCATTTGAACTGCAAGGTTGGCGGATCAAGCTCACCAGCTGCTCCTTGGAAACCCTATACAGGGTCGCTGTGGGTCGGAACCAACTTGACAACACTTAACAACAACAACAACAAATTTGGAATATTAAAGGATGCTATGGACAAAATTTGAATGATACACTAAGCATCAAAAGAAGATGGAAGGACTATGCAGTCACTGTACCAAAATGAACTAGTTGATACTCAACCATTTCAAGAAGCAGCATATGATCAAGAACCCACTGAAGTCTAAGATGAACTGAAGGCATTATCAAAAACAAGGCTCTAGAATTTGATGGAATAAAAATGGAAATGTTTCAACAAACTGACGCAACACTGGAGGTGCTCACTCATCTATGCCAAGAAATTTGTAAGACAACTACCTGGCCAAACAATTGGAAGAGATCCATATCTATGCCAATTCCCAAAACAGGTGACCTGATGAAATATGAAAATCATCAAATAATATCACATGCAATTAAAATTTTGCTGAAGATAACTCAAAAACAGTTGCAGCAGCTCATCTACAAGTAGCTGCTAGTCAGATTCATAAGAGGACATAGAACTAGGGACATCATTTCTGATGTCAGATGGACCTTGGCTAAAGGCAGAGAATACCAGAAAGATGTTCACTCATGCTTAACTGACTATATAAACGTATTCGACTGTGTGAATCATAACAAACTATGGATGACATTGTGAAGAATGTGTATTCCAGAACACTTAATTGTGCTCTTGTGGAACCTGTACATAGACCAAGAGTCAGTCGTTTAAACAGAACAAGTGAATACTGAATGGTTTAAAATCAGAAAAGGTGTGCACCAGGCTTGTATCCTTTCACTAGACTTATTCTATCTAAGTGCTGAGCAAATAATCCAAGAAACTAGATTATATGAAGTAGAACGTAGCATTTAGGATTGGAGAAGACTCATTAACAATTTGAGCATGCAGATGACACAACTTTGCTTACTGGAAGTAAAGAGGACTTAAAATTCTTACTGGTGAAGATCAAAGACTACAGTCTTCAATATAGATTTCACATCAATGAAAAGAAAACAAAAATCCTCACAACTGAACCACAAATAGCATTAAGATAAATGAGGAAAACAATGAATTTGTCAAAAACATCATTTTGTGTGATTCCACAGTCTGTCATGGAAGCAGCAGTGAAGAACTCAACATTGCATTAGACATATTTGCTGCAAAAGACTTCTTCAAAGTGTTAAAGATCAAAGATGTCAGTTTGAGAACTAAGGTATGCTGGACCGAAGCCATGGTCATCTTTAATCACCTCATATGCATGTGAAAGATGCAATAAATAAGGAAGACTAAAAGAATTGATGCATTTGAATTATGGTGTGTTGAAGAAAATTGTTGAAAGTACTATGAACTGCCAGAAGAACAAACAAATCTGTGTTGGAAAAAGTACAGCCAGAATGCTTCATTCGGCTACGTATGAGGTCATTATGAGTCAGAACCAACTTGATGGCACCGAAAAACAAAACAACAGAAATGTTTAAATTCTATACCAATTAACTCCTCATGTGGCACTGTAGGATCAGCACTGGATTGTGTGCCACACTTCATCATCAGTTCAAGCCCACCAGCTATATCTTGGAAACAGGTTCACTATGAGTTGGAACTGACTCAACAGTACTTAACAACAATACCAATTAAAGGTAGTGTAATGAACTTCCATGTAGCGATCATGTTGTTGTTAAGTGCCATTGAGTCGGTTCCCACCCATAGCGACCCTGTGTAGGGTTTCTGAGGAGCAGCTGGTGAGCTTGAACAGCCCACCTTGCAGTTCAAACCTGCTTGCAGTCCAGCGCATTAACCCACAGCACCACAACAGGACTCCATGTGGCCATCATACAGCTATAAAATTATCACTCTTGTAAAATTTTATCTTACATTTATGACTCCCTCATGATTCTAACTGAATAATTTTGATGCAATTCCAAAATATCATAATTTTTGTTAATACTAGTTGTTGTTAAGTGCCATTGAGTCTGTTCTGACTCATAGAGACACTGCGCATGGTTTCTGAATAGTGGCAGGTGAGTTTGAACTGCCAATCTTATGGCTATCAGTCCAATGCTCATTCTACAGTGTCACATCAGGACTATTAAATAATAGAGTTGCTAAATGCTGTGTAGTTTGTTCTGAGGAGCGACGACGGGTTTGAGCCACTGCCCTTGTAGTTAGCAGTCCAGTACTTAACCCTATAGTGCTACACAAAAACCCCCAAAACTACAATATGCAAATCTAAAGGATATTCAATTTATGTCATCCAAATAGCATTATCGTTATTAAATAAAAGAATGTCTTATTAACAAATGTTTAGTCAGTATTCCAGTTTCTATTTGTCTCAAAAGCACTGTTCTCAGTGTGTTTGAATGTGGGTCCATAAAGAGCTTCACACACTGTAACTATGAAGAGCACAGTTTATAGTTTGATTTTTAAATGTTGCCCCACTTTGCCATACCTGTAGTAAATCCCACTTTCTCGTACTGTATGATTATTTTTATAAATTTCTGCATTCCATATGAAAATATTTTGTTGAGGATTTTTACATCTATGTTAATGAAAGCTATTTCTTATAATGTTTTTTTTTTCTGATTTCTATTGTTTTATTATTATTAAGGTAATTATTAAGGTAATGCGGATCTTACAGATGGGAAAAAACTAAATCCATTGCCATTGAGTAGATTCCAGCTCATAGAAACCCTCTAAATAGAATAGAACTGCTGCATAGAGTTTCCAAGGCTGTAAATCTTTATAGAAATTGACTCTTCTTTCTTCCTGGAGCACCTGGTGAGTTTGAAACTCTGAACTTTGAGTAGCAGCCAAGAAGTTAGCCACAGAATCACCAAGGCTTTTCTCTTGTAGATGAGTAAGGATATAGTTCCCCTATTTTCTAATTTTGGGAAGAGATTGTTTTGAATTGCTATCACTCCTTAAATGTTTTGTAGAATTTATTGGTGAAACAATCTGAGCCTGATGCTTTTCTTTTCTTTTGGACGGTTATTAGTTACTGATTTAATTTCTTCAAATATATACTAGGGTGCTTTAAAACGTTCATGGAATAAAGAAAGTAATAGGTAATTAAATTTTTTACTAATTATTTGAAGCCCCGCTCCTCCATATTGTAGTTTTTAAGTCGAGTCAGTTCTGATTCATAGCAACCTTGTATAGCATTTCTGAGGAGCAATGGGTGGGTTTGAACTGCTGACCTTGTGGTTCACAGTCCAGCGATGATCCTACAGCATCACAACAGGAGTCCATAGACTTATTCAAATGATAAATTCTCCTTGTGTGAGTTTTGTTGGTTTGTGTCTTTCAATGGCCTGGTCCATTTCATCTAAGTTCTCAAGTTTGTAGGCATATAGTTTGTTCATTATATTCCTTTATTACCCTTATTTTCCTGCCAATTCTGAAACATCAATTTTTTTTAATCTTTAAAAAACTTCAGCTTTTCCACATCCAGGAACAAGTTTCAGAGTCTCTTCTAACATTGATTTTGGTCTTTTATTTATTTCTTGTCTTTTTAATGACCTTTTGCTTTGATATCATTCCACAACTATTTTGGTTTTTGGCCATTGGTGTCTAATGCATCAAATCTCTTTTTGAAATTGTCTAAGCTCAGATAGTATATATTCAAGGTCATATTTTGACTCTCATGAACTTGTTTTAATTTTCTTCATCTTCAGTTTACATTTGCATGTGAGAAATTCATAGTCTATTTCACAGAGGACCCCTAACCTTGTTTGGGTTGATGGTATTGAGTTTCTCCATGATCTCTTCCCACAGATGTTGTCAATTTAACATGGTTCTTGTGGGTTATCACTGAGGAAGGATGGTGATGCAGGAGAGATTGAGGACCAAGTATGGTCTCTACACTTGGTCTGGGAGGTGATGTTAAGCCATAGTGACATTCTGGTGCCGGTTACAGAAAAAACTCTTTTTTTTAAGTGCTAGGAAAAGTCCCCAAGTACCCCAGGCAGTTGCATTAGGCAACTGGCAGGGATGCGTTTGTAATGAAGTGTAGGTCGGACACAGTGGGGCACTGGACAAGAGAATCAAGCTTTGTTGATACCCTCAGCAGTTGCAGCCAGCAAAATGTGACTTTAGCCTGTGTTTGCTTGTGTGTGTCTGTGTGTGTGTGTAAGGCGGAGCCCGGATGTCAGGAGATGATGGCTAGGCTGCAGTATGGAGACACTCAAATCTCTGCAGAGCCTGTGGGCTCCACAGAGGATCAGGAGGATCAGCTGCTGTGGTGACCAAGTCCTCCTAGAAGGAGAAGTGTAGGGCACTGGGCTCTTTACAAAAGAAGGAGGTACTACTTGTGAGCAATGGGAGCTGCAGCCGGTGACTTCCACACAAGGCAGAAAAGCCATCTGCAAAAATACACTTGTTATTGATGTTAGGTGCCATCAAGTTGGTACCAACTCATAGCAACCCCTATGCACAACAAAACGAAACATTGCCCGAAACAGGGCCACCTCACTATTGTTGCCACGCTTCAGCCCATTGATGCTGCCACTTTATCAATCCATCTTGCTGGGGGTCTTCCTCTTTTTCTCTGACTCTCCACCTTACCAAACATAATATCCTTCTCCAGCGACTGGTCTCTCTTGACAATATGTCCGAAGTATGAGAGACCAAGTTCGGCTATCTTGGCCTCCATTGAGCACTCTGGCTGCACTTCTTCCAACACAGATCTGTTGGTTCTTTTGACAGCCCATGGCATTTTCAATATTCTCCTTCAACATCATAGCTCAAAAGCATCAATTCTT
>NW_006408519.1:58653603-58656386 GCF_000296735.1 Chrysochloris asiatica
CAGAGCTACCAGATGGAATAATGAAATTCTTTGGTCTGGTTGTCTTTACCATGGGGTGGGGAGTAGGGAACAGTGCACAATGTGCACACATGGAAAAGCTGGCTGGTAACTCACTGTGCCGCTGGGCAGCTCCATGTGTAGGACCAGGAGCCCTCTCTGAGGCTGCAGGGGTTGAAGCAAGTCCTCGTTAGCCAAGATCTCAAACTCCATAAGACTGGAGTCTACTTGGTTCCACAAGCCTCTCTTCGGTGATTGGCACCAGAGGGGTGGGTTAGACTCTAAGGTTGGACCAGGGCCAATTCTTGTCCTATTCCTGCCTCTCTTTTCTGGGGACGGGAAGGCTGGGGGGAGAAGAAGAGGCAGAGGAGAAATGAGAGAAAAAGAAAATGAACTTTTATTAAATTTTAATAATAGTTGCATCAACTGCTCTTCCTTCTAAGTGTATGTATATTATCCTATCAAAGACAGCACCATACTTCAAGATCGATCTTGAAATGCTAATTTCAACAGAATTCCATGTCATTCCTCTTCAATTTGTCATGTGATTGTCAGATTCAACATGGTAGTTCATTTCATATCACTAATGCCTTCAACATCCACCTTGATGCAATCCATTTCATTTTTGATGTGTTCTAATTTTCCTAGATGCATACTTCATACATTTCACATACTGATTACTAATGGAGGTTTGCAGCTGTTTCTTCTCATTTAAGTTATGCTCCATTAGCAAATAAATGTCCCGAAGCTTTTCTCCATCCACCTCTTCAAGGTAAACTCTACTCCCCATCATTAATATCAACTCTTTCCAGGAGGTTGCTCTAAACTTCTCCAGTCATATTTGAGTGCCTTCCAACCTGAGGGACTCATCTTCTGTAACTGCATCTGCCAATGTTCTGCTGCTATACATAAGATTTTCAGTGACGAGACATTCAGAAGTGGTCTCGTCTCCTTTTTCCCAGTCTGGACACACCACTGATACTTGTCCACCATGAGTTAACCTGCTGATATTTTAAAAACTGATGGCATGGCTTTCAGCAACACAAGCCACCACAATATAAGGAACTGAGTGATGAGTGATGGCAATGAACATTGTACATATATCTGTTTGTCTTCCTGCTTTCTGTTGTTTTGCATACTGAATATCATATGCAAAAACAAAGCCAAAATGTATCTTAGATTCTTAGATATGACATTGAAACCATAAACAACAAAAGACAAAATAAACAAATGGGACCTCATCATAATAATGAAAAATAAAAACACTTTTGTACATCAAAGGATTTTATCAACACAATGAAGTGATTGAGAGCCACTGTTGACTGGGAGAAAATATGGAAGAACTATATATCTGATAGGAGCTCTGGTAGCGTAGTGGTTATAAATCGGGTTGCAAACCTCAAGGTCAGCAGTTCGAAACTGCCAGCTGTTCTGCGGGAGAAAGATGAGGCTTTCTACTCCCGTAAAGATTTACAGTCTCGGAAACCCTGTACAGGGTCGCTATGAGTCGGAACCGACTCCACGGCACATAACAGCAACAACATATATCTGATGGCTTAATATCCAATTAAATGAATAACTCCTACAACTTAACAACAGAAATTTAAAACTGGGCAAAGGACTTGAAGAGACATTCCAAAAAGGAAGAAATGTAGATGGCCCAAAAGCACATGAAAATATATCCATTAATCATTGTTGTTGTTGTTAAGTACCGTCGAGTCGATTCCGACCCATGGTGACCCTGTATAGGGTTTCCAAGGAGTAGCTAGTGAGCTTGAATCACTGACCTTGCAGTTCAAACGACTTTGCAGTCTGGCGCATTAGCCTGAAACACCACAAATATGCAAATTAAGTCTACAGTGAAATACCACTTCATGCACATGAAGGTGATTGTGATTTTAAAAAATGAGCAACAACAGGTGAAGAAATGGATGTGGAGAAATAGGAACCCTCATCCATGCCTGGTGGAATTATAAAATGGTGCAGTGTGTTGGGAAACAGTCAGGTGGCTCCTCAAAATGTTAAACATACAACTATCATATAATCCAGCAATCCCATTTCTGGATATATACCCAAAAGTTCTATTGACGTTTGTACTGAATTTTATAAAATTCAATTTTCCTGGATTCCTACTTCGTACATTCTACATTCCAATGATTAATGCACCCTTCTGATCACCCATGTCTTCCTGAGTCCAACCCTTATACTCGTTCACTAATAGTATTTTGGATAACAAAAATTTACTTAGTGACCACCATTATTACCCTAACCCTAACCCTAACCCAATTGAACGTGATTTCTTTGGCATATTCTAGGTGCTCAATAATTTTTATTCTTATCTCAACTGTCAATACCTCAATTTCTACTTGATTCTTCATTTGGAAGCATTTGTGACCACAGCAGCCAAGAGAAATTAGCACTTGTGAAGGGTTCAAATGTATGGAGAATTAGGGTGTTCCTTACCCAAGCATGTATTTTCAATTGTTTTTTTATGCATCTGAATTTTAAATTGCCTCATATGTTGGACTATGAATAAGAATGACCAGAAAAAGAATTGATTAGCATTTGAATTTAAATGTTAGTGAAGAATATGGAAAGTACCATGGACTGCCAGAAAACCAATCAAATCTGTCTTGGAAGAAGTACAGTCAGATGCAAGAAGTACAGTCAGATGCTCCTTGAAAGAAAGGATGGCAAGACTTTGTCTCATGTACTCTGAACATGTTATCCTCAGGGACCAATGCTGAGGATAGCACAGAACAGGGCAGAGTTCTGTTCTGTTGTGC
>NW_006408519.1:58656766-58670497 GCF_000296735.1 Chrysochloris asiatica
ATATATATATATATATCTTCTTTACTTAGCACATTGTACTTGCATCATCCTGAGAGACATTACCATTTAATCAGCAAACACACATCTTTGAGTATTATTATACACTTCTGCTGAAATGAAAATGGGCACTGTTGAAACAATGTCTTTGTTTCAAGTGCCAGGGTAAACTCTGGCAACTGTCATACAATGATCTGGAGTTGCAAGCACTGCACATGTCAGCATTCCAGTTAAGAACAGGGAGTTGTTTCCATTCACTGAAAAAAAAAGTAAAAATCCACAGGCATGAACTGACTTGTCTTGTATGCATAACAAAACCTCGAGTGGTAATGTACTGCTGAGTACCAAAATACTTCCTGCTATTCTTAACAGAATTTAAGTTTGTCTCCTGACTGTATTGCAGTTGTCTGTGTCTATTATACGAAACAAGACACCAAATGGCCCCATGATATCCCAGTTTTCCTATTAGGACAGGTTATTTGCTTTGGGACTAGAAGGCAGTTTAAGTTAAAGAATAACAAAATTATTATTCTTCCCTAACTTTGATTGAGAATGACCATTATATTTCATGATAAGACAACAAAAACACCTATGATTGAAATTAATACATGGTTTGGTAATGAAGCTTCTATTACAAACCCCTAGAATTTTTAATAGAAGCTTTATTACCCTGTTGTAAATAAACTAGTGTCTATATTCCCAATATTGAATATTGAAAGTACCATGGACTGTCAAAAGAACAAATAGATCTGTGCTGGAAGAAGTACAGCCAGAGTGCTCCGTTCATACTTCATCTGTCGTACTTCAGACATGTTGTCAGAAGGGGCCAATCACTGGAGAAGGATATCATGTTTGGTAAAGTGGAGGGTCAGAGAAAAAGAGGAAGACCCCCAGCAAGATGGATTGGCAAAGTGACAGCATTAATGGGCTCAGACATAGCAAAATTTATGAGGTTGGCCCAGGACCAGGCAATGTTTCATTCTGTTGTATATAGGGTCGCTATGAGTCGGTAACAACTTGATGGCACCTAACACCAACAACAACGTATTTCCAAAGTATAGTGACCTCAAAAATTTAGTATCTTGAAGATTTAGGGTAAAATTATATTAAAGGTTTGAAGAAATTATTGTGATTATTAAATAGTGGTTGAATGTCCCCTGTCATGTTGCTCTGGAATTGTCATACACTCAATATTTTACAAGTTTCATGAATTATAAAAATTAATGACAAGTACAACCATCCACTAAGTGTTCCTGTACAAATTAAATATATGTTCCTTTGTGACCCCTAAAATTATACAGATTAAATTAGATTTAAATGAAATAATGAGGGAAATTTAAAAATAATACCCAACTTACAAATACAGAATTATTAAATTAAGGAAGAGTAGAGGAGCCAACATGGTTTAAAGATATTTTGTGGACTCAGAGCTTTTGGATCCTGGCCCTCAGCCATGACTACTAAATGCTCTCACCTCCTCTCAGAGAGGAGAAAACTAAGATTTAAAGAAATCAGCTCATTTCCCCACAGCTATCAACTATGAGTGGCTTAATGCATGTATAAATTCAGCTCCTTCTATTATAAATAATCATATAGATGCTCCACAGAAAAGAATTAAACAGCTACCCCTACCCTTGGTATAATTTGGAAGCAACTGTTGCCATGATATCTTCAATTCAAGCCCACCACCCAAAACAGACTCAGGCCCCTTAACAAGGAATTCAGGGAGAGTAGTTGAATGCACTACAATTTTGGTAAGGAAACTAACAGTTATAATCTATTTCTTATTTTGAAGAATTCTGATTTTTATAATATCTATATCTTGCTTTGGAGTCCTGGTATAGCGCTGTGGCTAATGTGCTGGACTACAAAGTTGTTTGAACCACAAAGTTAGTGACTCAAGCTCACCAGCCGCTCCTTGGAAACCCTATACAGAGTCATTATGGGTCGGAAACAACTTGGCAGCACTTAACAACAACAGTAACATATCTTGCTTTGATAATTTAAAGCATATTAAGAAAATTCACCCCCAACAAAATCCTCCTTTCCTCTCTCCACTTCCCACTATCAGTCTGTATTCATTCCTCTGTATTCATTCTTCTAAACTGTAAGATCCATTGAGGTTAATAACTATAATATCTAATATTGTATTCCTTCTGTTGGGAAAACCATGTCTTAGCAAGGTACTTAACAAATGTAAGACATTTTCAATATTTATTGTTTTAATTATATAATGTTAGCACTGTAGAATAAGCACTAGACCCCAAGATCGGCTTAAACTGCAAAGTCGGCAGTTCAAACTCACCCGCTGCTCCTTGGAAACCCTACACAGGGCTGCTGAGTGTGAACTGACCCAAGGGCACTTAACAATAACAACAATATATTAAACGTAGCTGTCTTTTGGAGTTGTGGTGTGGCACTATAGGATAAGCACTTGACCTCAAGGTCACTTTGAACTGAAAAGTTGGTGGTTCACACTCACCAGCTGATCCTTGAAAATTCTATACAGGGTCACTGTGAATCAGAACTGATTCAAGGGCACCTAACAACAAAAATTATTTTGGAAAATTAATAGTGGTTATTTATTTAAATTTCTAGTTTTCCAAAAGGTCTGATAGTCATCTGTACTTAATTCTTTGTTGAATCTATTGTCTAGGCTAAAATAAGAAAAGTACTAGTTTCTATTTCCTGTCTTGTTATGACCAATGAGTGAAATCATGCCCTCTCAGATTATCCTAAAACCTTGCCAGAGGAAGATGAAGAT
The DNA here is from genome assembly GCF_000296735.1 of Chrysochloris asiatica. NCBI lineage: Eukaryota > Metazoa > Chordata > Mammalia > Afrosoricida > Chrysochloridae > Chrysochloris > Chrysochloris asiatica. The sequence continues at coordinate 58,659,528 of NW_006408519.1, forward strand.
TCTTTGTGTGTGTGCAAATGGGAATGCTCTTCTGAATCTGAGCATGCCTGGCTCCTTATCTATATTTAACACAGATAAATATGTGTGGAAGGCAATGCTGCATTTAACATAGAGAGAGATCATATTCTAGGAATGCCACTAAGTCTAAAGTGTTCAAGAGATGACACAACATAGTGTTGAGTACATTTAGCATGAATCATAAAATGAATATGGGTCACATTTTCCTTCATCTTCTGAGTAAATTTTAAATGTATAGTATGGTCAATGAAACATAGTCACTACTTTTTGGAAGAGATATTAAAAGCCAATATGAATTCACAGGTGGCATGACAAATGAAGTAGTTATGCAATCATTATCTAAAAATAATCACATTCAAAAGAATGAAATTGGACCCTTACCATGTTCAGATTGCTGTTGTTTTTGTTAGGTGCTTTCTAGTCAGTTCTAATTTAAAGCTACCCTATGCACTACAGAGGATTCCCAGTGTGGCGCTGTGGGTTAATGCTCCACACTGCAAAGTCGTTTGAACTGCAAGGTTGGTGGTTCAAGCTCAGCAGCTGCTCCTTAGAAACCCGATACAGTACAGGGTCAGTCGCTATGGGTTGGAATCGACTCGACGGCACTTCACAACAACAGTGCACTACAGAATGAAACACTGTCTCATCCCGTGCAATCCTCACATTTGTTATGTTTGAGCTCATTGTTGCTGCCACTGTGTCAGTCCATCTTTTTGAGGCTGTCTTCCTCTTTTTCACTCACCAGGAAGTGTTGGCTTCTTTTCCAGGAAGTACTGTTTCTTCTAACAGTATGTCCAAAGAACAAGAGGCAAGGTCTTGCCATTCTTGCTTCTAAGGAGCATTATGGTTGTGTATCTTCCAATGCAGACATGCTTGTTCTTCCAGCAGTCCATGATACTCCCAGTATTCTTCACCAACACTATAATTCAAATGCATTGATTCTTCGTCTATGGACTTCCTTATTCATTGTCCCACTTTTTCATGTGTAAGAAACTGTTTAAAATGCTAAGGCTTGGATCAGGCACACCTTAGTCCTCAAACTGAAGTCTTTGCTCTTCAACATTTTAAAGATGTTGAAGCAAATTTACCTAATGCAACGTGTCTTATCATTTCTTGACTGCTACTTCCATGAGTGTTGATTGTAGATCCAAATATAGTGAAGTATTTGACAACTTGAATCTTTTCTCCATTTATTATGATTTACTGGTCCAGTTGTGAGGATTTTTGTCCTCTTTACATAAAGGTACAATGCATATTGAAGGCTATAGTCTTTGATCTTCATCAGTAAGTATTTCAAGTCCTGTTTACTTCCAGCAAGCAAAATTGTATCATCTGCATATTGCAGGTTGTTAATAAGTCTTCCTTCCAATCCTGATACCACTAAATTCTTCTTCATATAATCTAGTTTTTCATGTTATTTGTTCATCATACAGATTGAATATGTATGGTAAAAGGATAAAACCCTGACATACACCTTTCCTGATTTTAGACCATTCAATATCCCTTTGTTCTCTTCTAACAACTTCCCCTTGGTGTAATTACAGGTTCCTCATAAGCATAATAAATGGATTCTGGAATACCCATTCTTTGAAATGTTATTCATAGTTTGTTATGATACATGCAGTTGAAAGCCTTTGCATAGCCAATAAAGCCCAAATAAACATCTTTCTGGTTATCTCTACTTTTAGCCAAGATCCATCTTTCATCAGCAATGATATTGCTATTCTTAAATCTGCTTCTGAATCAAGCTTACATTTCTGACAGCTACTTAACAATGTACTGATGCAACCATTTTTCTATTTTCTTCAGCAAGATTTTACTTAGTATTATTGTTCAGTGAATTCTGCATGGTACAGGTATCCTCAGCTTTTCAAAATTTGTCTTTATACATCAGAAAAGCAAACGTATTGTCCTTGAGTTTTTTCTGAGTCACAGTAGCTCTACATGCCACAGTAGAACTGCTCCATAGAGTTTCCAAAGTTGTAAATCTTTAAGGAAGAAGACTGCCTTGGGTGTAGCTGGTATTTTCAAACTGTGCAACTTTCGGTTAGCAGTCCAACAATTAGCCCACTGAGCCACAAGGGAAGCTTTCTACAAAAGACTGAACTTCATTCTTATTTTAACTAATGGTAAGACATTCAAAGAGTATTTTCACTTTCACAGAAAAAAAAAAAAAAAAAAAAGGTGCAAGAGTAGTGATAAGCATTTGCTTTGCAGCAAGTCATTAAAGGGCCAGAGCACAGCCTGAGCACCAAGAGTGACGTGTAAACCCCTTCTTAGGTACTACCCTCAGCATCTCAGCATCAAGCAGCCTAAACTTTGAACTGTGTCTGTGAACATTACATGTTAGTGTTATATTACATTTCAGTGCTATTTAGTATGTTTTTATAGGTTATATTTCAGATCTGGAAATGCTAAAACAAATTTCCCATATGAATTAATGGTGACAGTTTCTTCCTTTTAGTCCATTTCAGCTTACAAACATTTCATTGGAATGTTCTACATTCAGATGGCAGGGGAAACTACAGATACTTATTTCCTTACAGTTCTTGAGGCTAGAAGTAAAAAATTCAAGGTGTTGGCAGAGCCAGCATAACTGTAGTTTGTTACATGAGAGTTGTGACTACCTACTTATGCAGCTTATCCATGCCCTCTGGTCCACCTTGGATTTAATTTGACCATAGACAGCCTCGGGGCCTGTCAGACTTTCTGACTTGGCAAGTCCAACAGAAATTGACTTAAACAGAAAGTTACAGATTCATGGTTCATTGGTGCCCTTTGGTTAAGTATTGTATCTCTGGAAGGGTTAGTGTCACTCCAGCAGTTATGTCTCAAAAATGCTCTTCCGTATTGGTACGAGCTTCCTTCTGAATCCACGGGGCCTACATTGCTATTTCCCCAGTAGAGACTTTCCTAAGTTCTGTTTAACATTTTCTTCTACCACTGACACTTCCAACACTGTCCAATCATACTCTTACAGCCCAAGGGGCAGGACTGCTACCAACACAGCCTGGATCTGCTGCTGCCCCTACCATTCAAAGTTGGCAGTCTTGTGTGTCACCTGGTATATGGGCCAGAGCAATATTTCTTGTGTGAAATGTGTTTACCTAGAACCCAAAGATGTCTTTTAGGCATCAACACTTTCAAGTATTACTGGCAGGAATGCTGAAGACCATGTCAACCATTTGTGCTACCTAGAAACTTCATAACAGAGATTATGAAAAGATCATTAGAATTGTTTCCTTCTTTAAAAATAGTTTCACACACTAACTTTCATTATTTACGAGGCAAAGAAACTTTCCTCTACTACTGCTAGGCACAGTGTTTCCTAGTAATTTATATGAATTTAGTTTTCTTATAAACTTAAATTACACCTGAAAACCATTTCACACTCAAGATCTGTTGTATCTATTTTCTCAGTCAAAGAAATGGTCTGCTTGCAATAAAAATTCAAGTTTATGCCAAATGGGAATTTTAAGACACTTAATCAAAATCCTTCACTGATTCTAAAAGTAATTCTCAAAATAATTTTATCATAAAAAAATAGACTGAAGTTGATTGTGGTTGTGTGCTCTGAAAAATAGTGCTAATCACTGAGGGAAATTGAGGAAGCTTGGAAGGAAAAAAGGTTTTTGGAGAACTGTGATACATTCAATTTTTAATAACTTTTGTTAAGGATCACAGCAAGCTACTTAGAGAAAAATGCCATTCCAGTCTACAAGTAATGGAAGAGCTAGAACTTTGCTAACTACTAGGCAACTATGTTGGTTTATTATTACTCTTTACATAACCCTGAGAAAATGTCAATGTGGTGCGTTCAAAAACTACATTTCTTGTACTACCTGGGGATTTTGTACTAAGAACAAAGCACATTATTCTACTTCGAAGATCTAGCTGGAGTCCTGATGTGGCTCTGTGGGCTAATGTGTCAGACTGCAAAGTCATTTGATCTGCAAGGTCGGTGGTTCAAGTTTACCAGCTGCTCCTTGGAAACCCTATACAGGGTTGATATTGGTCGGAATCGACTCGATGGCACTTAACAACAAAGATCTATCTATATTCTTCTTAATTCCAGACTTCAATTTTCTTTCTCAAAAAGTAAACAATAACAAACTGAATAATATTCCAATTATAGCATTTAAACAATGTTTGCAACTGCCTTGTTTTGTTTCAACACTAACAAAGATTGCATACTATTTCTAGCACCTACTGTAAAACCTACAACTCTCTACTCTTTCCTCAAGCACTTATTTTTATCAAATCTCCATCTTGCACCAAAGGTCAAGATTTTAAAACAATGGTCAGAGTATTTTTATAACCCCTGGAAAGGAAATCGTGACAGATAGAACACACATTTGTCTGTTTCATGTGTATCTTTCATCTTTAAATAAGATAGGCTTCTTGTTGTTGTTGTTGTTGTTAAGTGCTGCTGAGTCAGTTCTGACTCACAGCAACCTTGTATATGAGGTAGTTAAAACATACAAGGATTAGCTGGTGAGTTTGAACTGTCAACCTTGAGATTCAAGCCAACCTTGTGTTTCAAACCAACCTTCCGGCCCAGTGCTTAGCCTATATTTACATATTGATGAGAAATATGAAAAATACTAGTTGTGTGAAATTCAAACATGCATGCTAAAATCACACTGGAAAGTGATGATTTCTCCATAAAAGCTAATCAGAAAAATATACAAATCCAATAAATAATGACATTATCAATTTGGGGTTATTGTTGTTGTGAAGGGCTATCAAGTTGGTTCCTAACCATAGTGACCCTGTATAGAGTTTCCAAGGAGCAGCTGGTGAGCTTGAACCGCCAGCCTTGCATTTCAAATAGCTTTGCAGTCAGATGCATTAACCCACAGCCCCACACCAGGACTCCTATATTATTAAAATTTAAGCAGAAAATGTATAAATGTATTATTAAGAAGAAAAATACAATTAAATGAACATACTTAGATAACCACAAATTTATAGTCCTTTCTCTTTGAGGAGCAGTTAAATGAGTTATTTTCCAAGGAAAATATTTATGTAAATTTTGACAAAACTCACATTTAAGTTTTTATTACCTTTTTAAAACAAAACAAAACAAAATTCTGCATAGTTTTCATACTAGTGTATTTTCTCTTAGCTAATTTCTAGTGAAAATCCACTAGGGGGTGACCAAGCATCATTTCATTTTATTCTCTTGGTTACTAACATTATTTAGATGATACTAACATTGTATATACTGTTTAATATTAATAGATTTATTTGTAGTCCTAAAGATTTTTCCAGTTATAAAAATTGTTTGAAAAACATTGGGTCAATTATGTGAAGTTTCAGTGCTTCTAAATTTATTCCTTTTGTTTAGTCTTAAATTAAGCATCAGATTAATTAATTTAATTAATCTGAATGAAGTTCAAATGTGGGCTCTGAATTGTTTCAGAAGTAAAAGCTTTGCATACTCTGGTATTGTATATTTATATTGATTTACCCCAATTTTGAAAGCAAAATATATAGATTGAAAATAATGAATGACAAGTATTTCTTAGTATTTAAAAAATTGCATGCAAGCATAAAGTTAATGAAATAAAGTAAGTGAAGGGTATATTTTGAGGAAATTAGTTAATTGGCATAGAGAAAATATTTTGTTTTATTCTACATTTTCTGCAATTTAATCTGATAAATTTGAATAAATAAGCATATTGATATATTTTTTATTTGTACATATATTAATATGTATCAACATATTGTATAAAACATTTATATATAAGTTATCATAGGTAGAAAAACTGTAATTTGTTGTTGTTAAGTGCCATCAAGTTGTTTCTGACTTAGAGCAAGCCTGTATAGGAATTCTGAGGAGCTACTGGTGGGTTTAAGGAGCTCTGGTAGCGTAGTGGTTATGAATCGGGCTGTGAACCCTAAGGTCAGCAGTTCAAAACTACCAGCTGCTCCGCCAGAGAAAGATGAGGCGAGGCGTTCTGCTCCTGTAAAGATTAACAGCCTCGGAAACCCTGTGCAGGGTCGCTATAAGTCGGAACCGACTCCACGGCACATAACAACAACACTGGTGGGTTTGAATCACTTATCTTATTTTATGGTTAGCAGTTGAGTGCTTAACCTATAGTCCAGAAAAACTATAGTAGTCCTTCCTTAAAAATAAAATAGCTTTCCATTCATAAATAAATGTCTAAAGTTTAGTAAGAAATTAGGGAAAACAAATTAACTTTTCTGTTGACATTTGTAAAACAATAAGTAACTAATAAGGAAGTGTTTCATTTACAAAAATGTAATGAATATTATTTGAATAAATTAGAACAGAAATAGAAGTAGTTAAAACGTTCTTATTTGTCAATTTGTCCATCTTTTGGACCATGGAACAGGTTTATTAAAAATAAATATGTCAGTGCCTTCCTCTTACTTTCTAGAAAGAAAGAATGTGCTTCTGAAGTCAACCTCCCAAGTTGTAAATCCCTGCTCTATCATTCGCTAAATGTATGACCTTGAGAAAATTAGTTGACCTCTTCAAGACACAGTTATTCCATTCCTATAATTGGAAGCTTAAATAGTTCCTACTTTGTGGTATTAGGAGATTAGCTAAAATAATGTGCATGGTGCATTAAGCAGCATGCCTAGCACAGAGCTCCTAGTCAATAAATGAAGAATTATTATATGATGAGCTCTGCATCTTGATGAGTAGTTGGACTAAATGCATCATCTTCAGAGTATTCCCAGAAACTCTCACGGAACAGATTAATTCCTCCTATATAACATACCTGGTGTGGCGCTGTGGGTTAATGCTCTGGACTATAAAGTCGGTGTGAACTACAAGGTTGGCAGTTTAAGCTCACCAGCCGCTCCTCGGAAACCCTATACAGGGTCGCTATGGGTCGGAACCGACTCGATGACACTTAACAACAATAACAACAATATATCATTCCCTTCTTTCTTACAAGCCATTCCATATTGTCTCCTTTCTTAGCTTTCAAGTTTTCCCTTACCGATTCCTGAAATTATTCCATTTCAAGGATTTTGGATGTTTAATTTAAATTCAACAAATATTAATGGAGTCATGAACAATTGTTATTATTATATAAACACATGCTTAGAGCCTGGAACTCTGCTGAATTCAATGACAGTCAAATATAAAAATATATAAACGTGGTCTTTATCTTCAAAGGTGAGAGGAAAACAAACTAGAGTAGTTGAGGGAGGACATGGAAGAGGAGGAGAGAGAAAATGAAGGAAAGGAAAGGAAACAAACTGGAAGGGAAAGAAGAAAAGAAAAAGAGAGGGAAGGGAAATGAAATAAAACTTTTGTCTACATTAATGGCCAAGGGACATGAGTGGGCCGTTCAGAAGATGTAACAGTGCATGAGGGATGGAAATAAAGACAGTCCAGGAGTCAAAGGGTAGCTTTCAGTCAGGAGAAAAACAGTTAAGAGTCAGAATCAGAGTGGGTCCTAAATCTGATGCCAAATGTCCTTAATAGAAACACAAAGAGAAGAAGACACACACTGAAGACCATGTAAAGACTGAAGCAGACAGGAATGTTGTGAGAAACAGATTCTCCCCTAAAGGCTTCTGAGTGAGTGCAGCCCATGTGGATTTGGGATTTCCAACCTTGAGAGAAGTAAGAGAATAAATTTCTGTTTGTGGTAAATATTTTCGGCAGCCTTGGGAACCTAATAAAAGGAATCTTGTTTTCAAATCATCACAGTTATCAAGAAAGCAAACATAAAAGTCTACAAGCCAGAAAGTGGAAATATTTATGTAAGACACATTTATGATGCCAAGTTTTGCAGTCAGACAAGCATCATAATTGAACTATCAGTTACAGTTAACTTTCCAAAGTCTTTATAGATTGTCTTTGGGTTTGTTTTCCAATCTTGATAAAATAAGTCTTTTTTGTTGCTGACCATCCAAATCCACAGTCATCCAGTGGATTTCAACTCACAGTAACCACATCGGATACAGAAGAACTGGCCTGAGGGTTTCCAGGACTGTAACCTTCATGGGAAGGACCCCTGATGATTCTGCAGGATAAATACTGGACTGCTAACCGCAAGGTTGGCAAAGATGAGGCTTCCTGCACCATAAAGATTTATAGTCTCAGAAACCCCATACAGGGTTTGTGTGAGTCAGACTTAACTCAATGACTTATGTGTGTTTGGCTAACCTTTAAGAAGCAGACTATCTATATCTTTCTCTCTGAGGATCTGTTAGGGGATTGAACAGCCTACCTTTTGGTTAGCAGCCCAACACCTGGTGCTGCAGAACGGGTGAAACTGTGACTTAACTTCCATCGTTTAAGAAATTGATTTCCTCACAGTTCCATCACACTTCTGACAAATACATTGGTCCCCGACACCAAATTCAGAGATAGTGGCACATATATTTCTGGATAAAGTGCCAATTCTATCCTTATCACCCATGTTGCTTTTGTCAAGTGCCATCAGGTGAGTTCCAACTAAATCAGCCTGTATCGATTTTCCAAAGAGCAGCTGGTGGGTTTGAACTGCCAACCTTGCTACAAGTGCTGCACTAGAACTTTTATCACCAATAGGTATTGAAAATACAGAGTAATGTTCAGAATTCTCATTAATTTTATTTCAAGAAGAAATTGATGTTGAGTCTCTCTACTTTCCAAAACATGATCAGGAACTTGCCCTTCCTGATAACGTGTTTAAAGTACCTGACTTGAAGTCTTGTTATTGTTGCTTCTATGCAGCATTCTGGTTGCATTTCTTTCAAGACACATTTGTTTGTTCTATCTGGCAGTCTATGGAAATTTAAATACTCTTGGTCATCACCATAGTTCAAGTGCATCAATTCTTTTTCTATCTTCCTCATCATCCACTTTCCATATTTCACATGCATATGAGGTCACTGAAAATCCCATGGCTTGTGTCAGGCAAACTTTAGTCCTCAAAGTGACACATTTGCTCTTTAGCACTTCAAAGAAATCTTTTGCAGCAGATTTTGCCCAATGTAACACATCATTTGATTTCTTAACTTTGCTTCCATGGATATTAATTTTAGATCCACGTAAAATGAAAATTTTAATAACTTCAATCTTTTCCCGGTTTATGATGTTGTTTATTGGTCTATCTGTGGGAATTTTGTTTCTTTATGTTGAGTTGTAATCTATACTGAAGGCTTTAATCACTGTTCTTCATCAGCAACTGTTACAAGGCCTTTTGCTTTCAGCAAGCAAGTTTATGACATCTGCATACCACAGGTTGTTATAATGAGCCTTTCTCCAATCCTGATGTCACGTTCTTCTTTATATAATCCAACTTCTCAGGTTATTTGCTCAGCATACACATTGAATAATTATAGTGAAAGAATACAATCCTGATGCACAACTTTCATGATTTAAAACCATTCAGTATTCCCTTGTTTGGTTTGAATGTCTCTTGGTCTATGTAAATTTCCACAAGAGCACAATTAAGTGTTCTGGAATTCCCATTCTTTACAACGTTATTTATAGTTTGTTGTGATTCACACAGTTGAATACCTTTACACAGTCAATAAAGCACAAGTAAACATCTCTTAGATAATCTTTGTTTTTAGCCAAGATCCATGTGACCTCAGCAGTAATACTCCTTATTCAGTGTTCTCTTCTGAATCTGCCTTGAATTTCTGGCAGCTCCCTGTTGAGGTACTACTGCAACAGTTTAAATTATCTTCAGCAGAAGTTTATTTGCCTGTGAGATTATGGTATTGTTCAATAATTACACATTCTATTGGGTCAACTTTCTTTGAATAGACACAAAAATGGATCTCTTCCAGTCGGTTGGCCATAGGACTGTCTTCCAAATTTCTTGGAAGTGACTGCTTCCAGCGCTGCATCAACTTATTGAAACATTTCAGTTGGTATTTATCAGTTCTTGGAGCCTATTTTATGCCAAAGCCTTCAATATCGCTTGAATTTTTTCCTTCAGTACCATTGCTTCTTGATCATGTTATCTTCTGAAGTAGTTGAACAGTAACCAACTCTTTTTGGCACAGTGACTCTTCGTATTCCTACCATCTTCTTTGAATGCTTCCTGTACTGTTCAACATTTTGCCCAAATAATCCTTCAATATTGCAACTCAAAGTTTGAATTTTTATTTATTTCTTCAGCTTGAAAAAGGCTGGGCATGTTTTTCCATTTTGGTTTTCTAACTCCACATTTCATTATACTATCTTTCACATTTCATTATACTACTATGCTTTGTCTCCTTGAGCGGCTCTTTGAAATCTTCTGTTCAGTTCTTTTTACTTCATTACTTCTATTTGTTTCATTTCTCTATGTTCAACAGCAAGTTTTAGACCTCTTCTGACATCTACTTGTTTTTTCTTCCTTTCCTATACTTTTAGTAACCTTTTGCTTCCTTTATGTATGATTTCTTTAAGTCATCCCACAACTCATCTGATCTTCAATCATTAGTGTTCAATTGTCAATTCTGTTCGTGAGATGATCTTTAAATTCATGTGGAATATACTCAAAATTATATTTTGCCTTTTGTGGACTTTTTTTTATAATTTTCCTCAGCTTCAACATAACTTGCATATTAGTAGCTGATCATCTGCTCCACAGTTGGCACTGGCCTTGTTTTACGTGATTATATTGAGCTTCTCTATGATCTCTTTCCACAGATAACAGTCAGTTGGATTCCTATGTAGTCCACTGGGCCAAATCCACATATATAGCTGCTATTTATGTTATTGGGAAAAGTTATTTGCAACGAATAAGTCATTTGTCTGGCAAAATTCTGTCATGCAATCTCCAGCTTTGTTTCTATCACCGAGGGCATGTTTTTCAACTACTGGTCCTTTTTCTTTTGCATTCCAATCACCATTAATTATTAATGTAACTTAAATGCATATTTCATAAATTTCAGATTGAAGGAGATGATGGAATTTTTCAATTTCTTCATCATTGGCCTTAGTGGTTGGTCCCTAAATTTGAATAATAGCCATA
>NW_006408519.1:58672782-58680886 GCF_000296735.1 Chrysochloris asiatica
AGGGTATACCCCGCAAGCCTGCCCCTTGGTCATCAACACATAGCCCCTCTCCCTCTATGAGTCTAGAGTCCCCAGCTGCTCCATCTCTCCACATCATCATCTCTGCCTCCATCTCTGGCATCACTCACTGCTTCTCTGGGTAGGGTCCTGCACTCTGCTCTTCTCCCTTGATGGCCCCAGGGACCTCCACTCCTGGATTGCCAAGTCATCCACTCCCCTTCTTTTGCTACAGAATGTCTACCATTACGTTTCCAAACCTCAGTCAGTCCTGATAGCAATTATTCACTATTGTACCTCAAGAGTCCTATCCCCATTTCCTTTCATCAGCCCCACCCAGACAGATTGGATACTACTCAGTGGAGATTTGACCTTCCTCCACACCCTCTGGATCTAGGCTCCCTCTTGAAAGCTTGTAAGCCAGTCACTTCATGCCCTTGTAGCCTCCCCCCGCCCCATTTTGGGTAGCCAATGTCCAAGTAGCCCATTCCTGTCTACCCTGTGTACCGAGGGAGTTGGAATGATCCTCTCTGTAAAGATTTGTTGCCTTTTTTGAGCTACTGCATCCATAGGTGTAGGTCAAGTTCATCAAACTGTATCAGATTACTCTGTTTTTCCTTCCCTTTTGATGCTTTCTACATCATTAAGTATTTTGCCCATTGTTGTTGTTGTTGTTGTTAGGTTCCATCGAGTCAGTACCAACTCATAGCAACCCCATGCACAACAGAACAAAACACTGCCCAGCCCAGGGCCAACCTCACTGTTGTTGACACTCTTGAGTCCATTGATGCTGCCACTTTGTCAATCCATCTCACTGGGGGTCTTCCGCTTTTTCTTTGCCCCTCCACCTTACCAAACATGATATGATTGTTAGATTCAAAATGACAAATGCCTGTCCACATCAGCTCACTAATGCCTAGGATATTGATCTTTATGCATTCCATTTCATTTTCACAACTTCAAGTTTTCCTAGATTCATATTTTGTATATTCTGTGTTTTGAATTTTAATGGATGTTATAGCTGTTTCTTCTCATTTTGAGTTTGTCCCCATCAGCAAATGAAGGTCCTGATAGCTTTATTCCATTTGTGTCATCATGTTCAGCTCTACTTTGAGGAGCCAGCTTGTCCTCATTCACATTTTGAGTGCCTTCCAACCTGAAGGGCTCATCTCCAAATACTATTGATGGTGTTATTCACGTTTCAATATTCAATATTTTGGTGTTTTCTGGCAGTGTTCCACAGCTATTCATAAGGTTTTCAATGGCTAAACATTCGGAAGCCACCAGAGTATGACAAATTGACAGACTAGTGCTGGATTCTGTTTCATACTGTCATATTTTGCACACATATCATTTTGGATGATGTTCAACAGTACACCTAGTCATTACGAATTATCTTGTCATACACATTGTTTGTCACTATTTCTTCAATGGTAAATCTAAATATATTCTTCAACTATGGGTTCCAACTAAACTTTATTACAGTTCTGCAATGAGAGTCACTAGGTCTTTGTTCCGCTACTAACTTAAAAGTTGGTTGTTATAATCCAGCTACCAGCATCTCAGAGAGGGATGGTGATTTGCTTCCATAAAAATTACTGTCAAGAAAACCCTATGTAATAGTTCTACTCTGTGATACACAGGGCCTCCGTGAGTTGGATTTGACTCAATAGCAATGTGTGTTGTTTTGCTTTGTTGTTGACGCTGAACGTATTTGTAATTGATGATGGTAGCAGTGGTTTTGTGCCACTGTAGTCTAGCCTGTTATAAGATGGCTCTTTGTTTCATACTTTGGTGATATTTTTTGTGAACAATGTATTTAAGGTACCCAATGGTGACTGGAGAATTACACTGTTAAATATTATTTATATATCCGTGAATAAGGAGGATCGTAGAAGAATTGATGCCTTTGAATTGTGGTGTTGGAGGAGAGTACTGAAAGTGCCATGGACTGCCAAAAGAACCAATAAATCTGTTTTGGAGGAAGTGCAGCCAGAGTGCTCCTTGGAGGCCAGGATGGCTAAACTTCGTCTCTCCTACTTTGGACATATTGTCCGGAGGAAACAATCGCTGGAGAAGGATGTCATGCTGGGTAGGGTGGAGGGTCAGAGAAAAAGAGGAAGACCCCCAATGAGATGGATCAGCCAGGTGGCATCATTGATGGACTCGGGTGTGGCAGCGGTAGTGAGGTTGGCCCAGGATCGGACATTGTTTCGTTCTGCTGTGCATGGGGTCGCTATGAGTCGGTTCCGACTCGATGGCACCTGACAACAACAACAATATGTATATCTATAAAACACAGAATTGAATCTACCAAAGTCCATTACCAACACTATTGATATTGTTGTTTAGTACCATAGAGGTGGTTCCAACTCATAGTGACCCTGTATAGCTGGTGGATTTGAATTGCTGACATTGCAGTTAGCAGTCCAGTGTTTATCCTATAGCATTATCATATCAGAATATAGCAATATGAAGTTAAAAGTTTCTAATGTTTTTCTCTATTAAAGTCATGGAAGTTTGAAGACCCTTTGTTGTATATGAAATTTGTGTTAACCTGGAAGCATAGTACAATTGTACCTGACTTAATCTAGTAAGTACTCAATACTTACATAATGAATTTTTCATTTTCAGTACTATTCTCACTGTTCCCTGAAACTGACAAAATTATTATTGTTTTATTTCCTCTGCTTAACCCATACTCAGGAGTCCTGTGGGTTAATGCACCAGACTGCAAAGCCATTTGAACTGCAAGGTCGGCGGTTCAAACTCACCAGCTGCTCCTTGGAAACCCTATACAGGATCACTCTGGGTGGGAACCGACTCAGTGACACTTAACAACAATAACAACAACAACCCATACTTATAATGTCTAGCACAATCTTACCTATCCTGTAAAAGCGTATTCATATTTCATTTCCCTCTCTGGGTGACCCAATAGTACAAAGTAGAACTGCCCCATAGGGTTTCTAATACTGCAAATCTTTATGGAAGCAAACTTTCACATCTGTATCCTGCTCTTCTATGACAAATCTCAATTTCAAATCACCTGAATATTTTCTCTGTAGCATCTCTGCCTCTTTTCACTCATAATCATTTCTCATCCTAGCACTGTATGTGTGGTGATTGTCTATATTCTTACGGGGTTTTTTTGGTATCTTATTACTTTAATTACTATATACTACTCCTATTTTCAAGGAGCTCTGGTAGCGTAGTGGTTAAGAATCGGGCTGTGAACCTTAAGGTCAGCGGTTCGAAACTCCCAGCCGCTCCATGGGAGAAAGATGAGGCTTTCTACTCCCGTAAAGATTTACAACCTCGGAAACCCTGTACACGGTCGCTATGGGTCGGAACCGACTTGATGGCACTTAACAACAACAACTCCTATTTTCTGAATACATAGTACTTATTTTCTGTAGCCTTCACTTAATCTTTATTTATATCGTTTGCTGTTTATTTGCTATTTCTCAAATGTTGTTTGTTGTGTGCTGTTGAGTCAGTTCAGACTCATAAGGACCCAGTATAGGGGCGTCTAAGAGCAGTTGGTGGGTTTGAATTGCCAACCGTGAGGTTAGCAGTCTAGTACATTTTCTACATTACCACACCAGGGTTTATTACTCAAATACTACAATTATATTTATCATTAGTTCTTGCTCCATTATCTACATTTTAAAATCCTTGAAATCAAATACTTAATTTTTTTTTAAAATGATGCTTAGAATTGAACTATGTAATAGTTTGTATATAAAGTGACACAGAAATACAGTCAGAAGGTAAAGGACCAGAAGTCAGAAGACTTGAGTTTCTATTCTTGGTATAGTCAACCATTCATTCACTGACAAGCAGTCTTTCAATAAACCATTCTGGGACTTCTGGAGTAAACTTGTGATGAGAGAAAGTTGTTAAAAATGTTGAAAGATATAGTTTTGAATCTGGGCCATGTGTTTGCATCTTCTCCAGTGTCCAAATTGATATGGCAAGAGACAAAGAGAAAAAGAAAAGGAACAAAATTGAAAGGAGATTTCTAACAACTGACAGCAGCAAATGGGGTATTTGAATAAGAGAATTAGTTATATAAAGATTGCAAATTGGTCTTTCTAAGTATATGTCTGTTTGTACTTTGTTGCTCTCCAAGTATTGGTTATCCCACCTACCAGGTTCTCTCTGTTATTGAGGGAAGGAGATGGTAATTCAGACTGCTTGCTTTTACTTCATTCCATGGACAGTTTATCAGTCTTGTCTTCTGTAGTCTGAAACAGGGCTTGAATCCAGTGTCTATTTTACACAGTAGATTCAGTATCTTCATCTCAGAAACATAGTTTTGCTATAATAGTATGTAAGATCTGAAATCAGATATTCTATATTCATTTTTCATCCTATTGGAAAAAGTTACTTAGTCTGACTGAAGTTCATTGTCTTAACATAAAAATGGAGAGAATAGCTTCTACCTCATAGATTAGAAAGGTCACCTTAGGCTACATGGGAAACAACATATTAACCACAGCTATTATGGGTTTAGTAAAACTATCTGTCTATGTCAATGAACTGTTTTGAAGACCACAACATTCACTCATGTTTACTAAGTCATTGAATAAATGTTTATTAAACACCATTTACTGAAATCTAATGTTTTAAACATATTGTCAGGAGGGACCAGTTGCTGGAGAAGGATGTCATGTTTGGTAAGGTGGAGGGTCAGATAAAAAGAGGAAGACCCCCAATGAGATGGACTGGCCAAGTGGCAGCATCGATGGGCTCAAGTGTGGCAACAGTAGTGAGATTGGCCCAGGATTGGGCACTGTTTTGTTCTGCTGTGCATAAGGTCACTATGAGTTGGTACCAACTTGATGGCACCTAACAACAACAAAAACAATGTTTAAAAAATTATGTCTTATGAAAATGTAGCTAATTATTATAAAAAAACACTGGACAGTTGATGTTTCATAGAATTATTATGAACTCTGAAAAATCTTGAGGGAAAAATGAAGTTGATATACATATTTCCCACTAAAACTTTACATTCTTTATGGCAAGAACATAATTTAGGATAGCAGTGAATATCAGGGCAAATTTCATCTCAGAACAAAGGTACAACTGAACATATGATGATGAAGTAACATTTAATAATGGTTGTTGTTGTTGTGCCTTTGAGTCGATTCCGACCCATAGAGACCCTGTAAAGGGTTTCCAAGGAGCAGCTGGTGAGCTTGAACCGCCAACCTTGCAGTTCAAACAGTTTTGCAGTCTGGCACATTAACCCACAGCACCATACCAGGTCTACAGGTCATTAAATTGGCACCACTATTAGCGTATATATATATATATATATGGAGTCCTGGTGTGGCACTGTAGGATAAAGCATTGGATCACAAGATTGATTTAAACTGCGAGGTCAGTGCTTCAAATCCACCAGTCTTTCCTTGAAAACCCTATACAGATTCGCTCTGAGTCAAAACCTATTTGACACCAATTAACAGTAACAACAATCAACATGGTGGTTGTGGTTATGTGCTATGGAGTTAGCAACCCTGCACAGTGTTTCCAATGTTGTAAATCTTTACGGGAGCAGAAAGCCTCATCTTTCTCCCATGGAACAGCTGGTAGTTTTGCACTGCTAACCTTGATGTTTGCAGCCGGATTAGTAACCAGTATGTTACCAGAGCTCCTGATAATGGCCCTATAGGATCAACACTGGACTGGGAACCACAAGGTTGGCAGTTCAAACCTATCAGCTGCTCCTTGAAAACCCTATACTGAGTCGCTATGAGTCAGAACAAATTCGATAACACTTAGCAACAATAACAACTTATATATATGTATTTCTTAGGACAGGTTTCCCAGGAGAAAGGAGAATTTTAGTGGAAGTGACTTACAGAAGATAGTTCCTCTTCTTTCAGTAAAAGAAGTTGGTTAGGAAAGTAAGACAGGAAAAGAACGATAAACAAGGATATGGTCTTATCTGTAGACTGACTTCATCCTATCACATGGTAAAGCAGTCAGCATGTTACGTTCTAGAATCTGCCAGACACTGGCTGTGGGCTTCCACTTAGGAGGGATTGTCTGTAACCTGGGGACAGCAGTCCCCTTTCTTAGGTTACTTCTTTGGAGAAGAAAGTAGCAATGGGCACCAGTCAACATTCTCAGAAACTGACTGATGTTTACACCTTTCAGTAAAGTGAATCTGGGAAAGGTACCAAAAATCCTTACTGCAAAGTGTAATTTATGTTTATAGTAATAACAAAGAGACTGTATAGTGCTTAAGGGTCCTCTGAATCTTCAAAGACTGACTATAGTCTTTTGTAGTATCCATATTCTTTAGAAATTGGTGTTCTTCTAATTATAAATACCTTAAGTTTCTATGAATACTAATGTTTCCTTATTCGGAATTTTCTTTCTTATAAAAACATGAACTTTATTATGTTTTAGAAAAAAGAAGAGCCATCAGCAGTTATTTCTGTTTTGTTGTTTAATAGCAACTATGCAGCCTCAGTGTACACAGGCTTAAGAGATTCTTTGTCTCTTAGTAACTGAAAGCAAACAATTGTTGGATTCATGAGCTAATATTAAATAAATAGACAATATAGCAATATATCGAGTCCTGGTGTGGCACTGCAGGATAATGCGCTAGACTGCAAGGTTAGTTTGAACCACAAGGTTTGCAGTTCAAACCCATCAGCTGCTCCCCAGGGTCACTATGACTGACAGGCCAGAACTGACTGGATAGCAGTTAACAACTAACAGCATAGGAATGTAGGCTTCTGTAAGAAGTAAGTAAATAGGATGGCATACGTTTTAAGTAGATAAGACAAACAAGCAACTTTTCTAGTTGCAAATATGGACTTTTATGTATAACCTGCTGACAGATAATTCTGATTACATATGTATCCACAATAAAGTTTAGAGTTTTTGTTTTTCACTTTTACTGGTTTGTACTTAAGGAAAATTAAAGTATTCAATGAAATCAGTAATTAGTATGTTTAGAAAGTGGGTTCTCAGCAGTTCTTTCCAGTAAAAGGCAGATACAGAGGGTATAGAATCTAATAGAGTTTTAGGAAACAGGCACAAAGCTGTTCAAAGCATGAAAAAGTGCCAAGATTTAAGTAAGTTTTAATAGGATAATTTTCCTTCTATGCTCTTAGTATAAAGTTCTGGCATAATCATTATCATATAATATTTATTTGCAATATGTCACAGCATTTATAAGGAAGCATTATTAAAGGCCCTGGAAATCTGTTATGATAAATAATAAAGAAGGAAAGAATGCTTGATTTCTTCTACTTTTTTTGTCTTGAGTCTGAGCCAACTCAAGGGCACTTAACAACAACATAGGTGTGGTGCTGCAGAATCAGCACAGGACTCTGAACCACAAGGTCAGCAGTTCAATCGAAACCACCAACTGCTCCTTAGAAACCCTATCCTGGGTCACTATGAGTTGGAACCAATTTCATGGCACTTAACAATAACAGTAGAGCTAGTAAAATGAGCGTTTAAAAATAGTTGGCTTTCCTGGAGACAATAGGTGAAGTAGGATAAAGCTGAATTTAACAACTTCTAAAAACATTGTTTGGGAACTTAAGTACTATTAATAATTAAAACTCATGGAAATTTTAGCATAAGGTTTATTTCTGAGCAGTTACTTTATATGCATATAAGGAGATCATTTTGATTCCAGAAAAAGCAAATGGCTGAAAGAAAGTATAAAGTGAAAAGGAGGCTTATAAAGAGAAAAGGAGAGAAAAATAGAAGGTCAACCATTGGCTAACATGAGTATGACTGGTAGAACGCTGTTTTCCTCTTTTCCAAAGATCCACTAATACCAAGCTACATCTGGCCTGGCTGCTAATAATTTGGCCCTCTACCCACTTGCAGCCTGAGGTTTTCTGAAATTTAAATTAGGAGGTAATAGTTTGACAGGTATCCTTTTTTTTTTTTTTTTCTTACGATGTTATATTCCCACCAGTTATGAATAAGGATTCCAATTTCTCTACATTCTCACCAATACTTTTTATTTTTCACATATTGTGAATTGAGTTAAAGTTTACAAATCAGATCATAAGTTTTAGATTCAACAAATCACATACTTAATTTTATCTCAATGATTGTAATC
>NW_006408519.1:58681953-58684653 GCF_000296735.1 Chrysochloris asiatica
ATCTTTCTCCCGCGGAACCGCTGGTAGTTTCAAACTGCTGACCTTACAGTTCACAGCCCGATTCGTAACCACTACGCTACCAGAGCTCCTTGTATAGGTTATAGTTGTTGTTAAGTACCGTGGAGTTGGTTCCAACTCATCGTGATCCTACACAGGGTTTCCAAGGCCATAAATCTTTACGGGAGCAGAAACCCTCATCTTTCTCCCATGGAACAGTTGGCAGTTTCGAACTGCCGACCTTGAGGATAGCAGCCCTATTCATTACCATTATGCTACCAGAGCTCCTATGAGTATAGGTAAGGTTCATCAAATTGTAGCAATTTACCCTTGTTTCCTTTATCAAAAAATTTTTTTAATCATACTCTAGAGGAGTTCTGAGTATCAAGCCATTGAGGCTAGGTCAAATGGATACTATATGCACAGTTGGGTGTTCTTGTGCATCTCCCTCACTTCATATCAGCTGGATGCTTCACTCTCAGCTCTGGCCCTCTGTGGCTATGTCCTTGTCCATGGGCTCAAGTGTCCCCAGATCTCACCACACATTGGACCAGCAGCCCTTCCTCTTTTCTCTCTCTCATCTCCAGGTCAATGGGAGTCGATGGACCATGGTTGAACTCAACCCATTTCTTCATTGCTGCCTTTCCCTCTCTTCCACTCACCAGTAGACCATTGTGGTCGTCAGCAAGCTTACATGCCTGCTCATGTGTTCCTTTTGGGTTTCAGTCTTAGAGGGGGGTTTGTCCTAAAGGAACTTGATTATTTGCCTTGATGGCTTCCCAGCGAACAACTTGCTTGTTCGTGTTGTAGTCAGTCATACTGCCATTTTTGTTTTGGGTTTTTCCTGATGATCTTTCTTTAAAGATGCATCTTCTGTCACTCTGGCTATTCCAGACTGGTCTGCTTATCCTTTCTAGTGGTAGTGTCCCACCTCAGAAGGTTCTGGATAGGACTCAGGATTCCACCTAATGTCCTATACTCTGCAAAGGCTGTGCAAGAGGCCTGTTTCATTGGGCAAGTTCTAGAACCCTTTTAGGTATTCCAATCAGTTATAGGCTGAAGGCAGGCTTACAAGTTTTTTGTAATCTTGTTTCCCAACATTTCCTTTGTATCCAACTCAATTGTCTATTTTAAAATAGTAGGCAAGGAAAGCCAATATTCATAAGACAGTCAAACGTCTTAGTATTATTTCCCCTCTTCAAATTATGCCTAGATCCTTGTATTACAGAGTCCTGTTGTTCCAAGATTAAGCATGCTTCACTATTTACCTCTATCTCACTTAGCCCATGCAAGCTTGTCTCAGTGTTCCCCTATTTATCTTGTTCTTCTACCTTCTCACCCTTCTTGTATTGCCCTCCCCAACACTCGAACTATCTTATATCTGCCTTTACCCTGTACTCTACCGTCCTTCCCTCCACCTTCCCCAAAACCTCCCACCCAACCCCACCATTGTGGTTACCTTATATTCCATTAACTTTTACCTCCATCTAAGACAGTCTATTTTATCCTGTAATCTACCTGATCTTCCCACCACCTAGATCTCTGTTCCTCTGTGTTTACCTTTTTTCACATTGTATTTGTTTTGATCATAGACTGACCTCCCAGATCCTCTGAATTTGTTCTTATAATTTTATTCTGTTCTTGACTGTGCCATTTGTTGATTGACTTCCAGGTGATGCTGCCAAATATGTCAATCTCTGGTTGTTGTCTGTTCTTGTTGGTTCTCTGTCCACAGAACTCCATTTAGAATGTTATTCATCACAGGGTTGGCTTTGGCAAAAATCCCTTAGCTCCTTTTTATCCTGGAATGTTTTGATTACACCATCATATTTGATTGACAGCTTTGCTGGATAGAAGATTCTTGGTTGGCAGTTTTATATATGTCTCCCCATTGCCTTCTTGCCTGCATGGTTTCTGTTGAGAAATCCAAGCTTAACCTGATGGCTTTCCTTTATAAGTTACACGTCTCTTTTCCCTAGCTGCCTTCAGGATTCTGTCCTTATCTTTAATTTTGGAGAGCTTGATTATTATATGTCTTGGTGATTTTCCTTTAGGTTCTATCCTTCCTGGGGTTCATTGGATGCTTATCTCTTCAATTTTCAGCATGTTAGGGAAATTTTCTTCCAGAAGTTCTTCAACTATCTCCTCTGTGGACTTGTGTGATTCCTGTTCTGGAATGTCAATGATACTATAAAATTTTCATATACTATTTTACACTGTTTAGAAGCAACTGTTGCTGTGCCCCACTGAATTGGTTTGGGCTCATAGTGACCCTCCATAGGGTTTTGTTGTTGTTGTTGTTGTTGTCAGGTGCCATTGAGTCGGAACCGACCCATAGCGACCCCATGCACAGCAGAACCAAACAATGCCTGATCCTGGGCCAACCTCACTACCGCTCCTACACTTGAGTCCATCAATGATGCCACCTGGCCAATCCATCTCATTAAGGGTCTTCCTCTTTTTCTCTGACCCTCCACCTTACCCGGCATGACATCCTTCTCCAGCGACTGTTTCCTCCAGACAATATGAAAGACAAAGCTTAGCTATCTTGGCCTCCAAGGAGCACTCTGGCTGCACTTCTTCCAAAACAGATCTATTGGCTGCACTTCTTCCAAAACAGATCTTTTGGCAGTCCATGGCACTTTCAGTATTCTCCTCCAACACCACAACTCAAAGGCATCAATTCTTCTATGATCTTCCTTA
>NW_006408519.1:58685131-58687543 GCF_000296735.1 Chrysochloris asiatica
CACTATATAATACCAGGGTTCCTTAAGGTTATTCTAGTCTTATAAAATTAGTTAGGAGTTTTTCTTTTTCTTTTTCTTTCTACTTCATGGAACAATTTGGATACACTAGGGAATTTTTTTTTAAGCTTTTATTATAAATCGAATGAAATTTACATGGCAGAACATTGGTTTTTCATCCCACAAACCGTATTTTCTTTCACTGCAGTGAGTACAATTCCCTCCATGTGGAATCGGTTAACAGTATTTGCCTCTATTCCAGCTTTTTTTTCTTTTCTTTTCTTTTTTCGGTGTACACAAAAACTCTCAGGAATATATAATCATTTAAACAACCAAAGGGCACATTTTGCAAGCCAGCCTCCTGCCCACCAGCACACAACCTTTCTCTTTCCATGAGTCCAGAGTCCTCAGCTGCTCTATTTCTTAATGCCATCACCTCTGCCTCCGTCTCTGGTGTCGCTGTTTCTCTAGTTTGGATCCCATGTTCTGCTCTTGGCAGTCCTAGGGTCCGCTGTTCCTGAAATGTAAGATTAACTATTTCCCCCTTTTGTTATGCAACTTCTACCATTATAGTTGTGACAGTAGCAATTATTCATGATAACAATTAGTACTGAATCAAAAGAATCATATCTCCATCTCCTTCACCATACCCATTTAGACAAGATGAAAACTATTCAATAGGAATTCTACCACCCCACCCCACCCCCTCGCACTGAAACTAAACTCCACACTAAGGAGTATTTTTGTCTTGAAAGTCTGGTAATGCTGTCTTTAGGGGTTGAGTCAGCATTTCCAACTCATAGTGACACTATGCAGAACAGAATGAAACACTGCCTGGGTCTTTGTCATCCTCACAATTGTTATATTTGAGTCCATTGTTGCTGCCACTTTTGTCAATTCATCTCATTGAAGGTCTTCCTCTTTTTTGCTGACCTTCCAATTTACCAAGCATGATGTCTTTCTCCAAGGACTGACTTTTGTCTGGCCTCATGTCCAAAGCACTAGAGATGAAGTCTTGCCATCCTCACATCTGAGGGACACTATGGCTATACTTCCTCTAAGATAAATTTGTTTGTTCTTCTGGCATTCCATATTAATAATTTTGATTCTACACAAGTTTCATCTTGTTCCAAGTTTTGTATTTTGTCTAGAAAGTTATCTATTTCTTCTGAGTTTTTAAATCTATGAGAATAAAATTGGTTATAATAATTATTTGTAAATCTGTACTTCTGCATAGACATTAGCGATGGTGTTGGAAAAATTAATCCATTAAAAAGAGAAAATGTTGAATTCTGTGGTACACTTGAATTACTTGATATGGCTCTTCTAGCCATAGACTTTGTAATTCCCACCAACTGATTGGGTGGGACCATGCAAACAGGTATATGAATTTTAACAAGGGATTGGTCAGTTTTGCCATCCTACTTGGTATAAAATGAATCATCTCAGGAAGAGGAATGGTAACTCTTATTGTTCAGAAAGAAGAGTCAGGATTGGAATGTGTCCTTTAGGCCATAAGATTCCCACAGAGAACCTTGTGAACAAGGAGACTGAGTATAGTGACACCAGAGAAGCAGTGGTGAAATGGTGGCTGAAGTCGCAGTAGAATCAAAAGCAAGAGACAGAAGAGTAGCACTCTTCCCTACCCACAGAGCAAGTAAAGCTGAGGGTCTTCAGGCAGGTGGCACCTTGTGGAGTGGGGTGCCTTCAGACTCTTAATTAGGGAAGCTAGGTTACTGACCCAAAGAACTCGAGCCCAGTGCCTTTGGGCTGAGGCTTATGGTGGAGTCATGTGCCCTCTAGGCATTTATCAGCACCTCAGAAGGAGCTCTGTAACTCTTGCCAGAGCAGGGCAGAGGCCAAGAGGCTGAGGACCAGAGGGAGGCCTTTCTATGTGCATGACTGAGGAGACCCTGCCCTGACAGAAGCAATACTATATCATTAGCATTTCTGATCCAGAATAACCTACCAACTGGCCAATGAGCCCCATAATCATAAGTACTGTCTATGAGTTTTATGTGATCATTTCCTTAGATCGGTGAACCCAGCAGAGAGACAGAGTGCAATGAACAGGTATAGTTGGAGGCAGAACAGAGTAAAGAGGATTGGAGGGTAGAGGTATGTCTGACATCTGCCTTATAGGAATTGGCCTTGGGTTGACGTTGAGTTTGATTCCTGTCTCGCTTGTAAATTCAGAGGATATTAGATGCCACCCAATTCCCATAAAAAATATGTACACACATTACCTTATAATCTAAAGGCAGAGAAATGTTCCTTTAATAAAAACTCATATGCACAATTTATAAGGAAATATCCTGATGGATTTGACAGAACTAAAGTTAAGGATTTATGCTCATGAAAGACTGTCGAGGCCCTATGTCGGGTTCTAGCCTCGACAAGGAAGTGTGGGTGTCA